>NW_004567143.1:4687848-4691260 GCF_000260355.1 Condylura cristata
CAGCGCGGGCCGTGAAGCCCCGAAGCCCCCCTCCGCCGGGGCCCCAGGAAGGCAACGCCCAAAGGCCCAAACGCTTCCTTGGCGCCGCCCAGCTGGGAGTGCGTCCCGGCTCCCGACATGAGCCAGGGCCGTGGCAGACTGGGGCGCCACCGCTTGTGCCAGGGCGGAGACGCCCCCAGCCCTCTCCTGGGTCTCAGCCGCATGAAGGGGCAGGCGGGGTCTGAGGCGCCTCGGGAGAGCGGAGGGCCGGGCAGCGCGGGGCCTGCTGGGGCCAGCGGGGGCACCGAGGGCCACGGTGCCCCTTCCCGGTCGGGGTCGGCTTGGTAGATCAGTCGGGGAAAACGCAGCGGCGGCAGCTCCGCCGGAACCCTGGAGGTGCTGGGCTGCCCCTGAAAAGCACCAGGTCCCGAGAGCCTTGGGCCGAGCCAGGCCCCGCTGTGCCAGGGGGCAGCGGCCTCCGCGAGAGGCCGCGCCCTGGCACAGGCCTGCCGGGCTCTCCTGCGCCCGCACCTACTGTGTCGTGTTTCACGGAGAGTTCCAGAGGTCACGGGGCACTGGGCGCTGGCTGAGGCGCCCCGTCGGCTCAGGGCCCCCCACGTCCCTTCCCGGGAGCTGCTGGTGGCTCCCCCTCGCTCGGGCCCCGACACACTCTGAGCGTGGGCGCACAGCCTCGTGGCCCCGGGACAGGGTTCAGGGGCGCCGAGGGACAAGAGGCTGGCTTTTCTGGCCAGACAACCTCCTGGCTTGAACAGCCTGGACGTCTGAGCCCGCGGGCACCGCGTGGAGACAGGCAAGAGCGAGAATTAGGTCCAGGGCGCAACACCTAAAAAGGGTGAAACTCCAGCGGTCCTTAGGGTCTTAAAGGGACCCCAGCTGTACAGGAACCGCACCCCAGCAGGGCGTCCCCGGGGACCACAGCGGCCGGCGACGGGAGGCCTCCGAGCGCCCGTGGTCAGAGCCGGCCGGCCGCTGGACTCAACGGCCGAGAGCCAGTCTGTGAAGACCACGTGCCCAGGGCTCCAGAAGCCAAGACTCCGTTTAGTTCTTCCCCCACGTCGGACACCTGGGCTTCAGCCTGCCACCGAGCCACTCGGCTCCCGAACCCCAGGGCTGGGTCTCAGAGAGGACTCCCAGCGTGCTCGCCTCCATGCGGAAGCCCGGCTTTGGCAGGGGCCTGAGCTGAGGTCTGCCTTCGGCCTGCTTCTTCTGAAGAGCCGAAGGGACAGCCAGGCTGGGCGCCTGCTGCCCAGAGGCAGCCCCTGCAGGCAATGGGATTCAGCTCTGGGCCATCTCCTCGGCGCCCAGGCCTCCCCTGAAAGAGAACAGGCAAGCCCGGCCGGGGCTTTGAGGGAAAGCTTCCATCTCATCAAGCTTAAGAGCCTAATCCGAGAAGCAGCACAAGTCAGGGGTTTTCAGTCATCAAACCTCGCTGCTACCAAAATTTTAAAATTTTGCACAATTAAGAGCATAAAAAGACTACATCTGCACGTCCTGCAGCCTTCGAGTATCCAGCATCCAGAGTATGTAAGGAGTTGCTGTAACGCAGCAGCAGGAAGACAGCCCCGCTGTGGGATGGACAGAGGAGAAACAGGCATTGCTCCAGAGGGCATCTACCCAGGACAAGCAAGTGCGCGAGAAGACGCCCGGCGTCACCGGGGAGTGGCCACGTAAACCCACGCCCGCCACGAGGCTCCGCCACACCCACAGGGATGGCGAGGACAACGGCGATGTGGTCGCGGCAAGGAACAAGCGTTGCCAGAGACGTGGTGGAAACGGAATCCCCCTTGGCTGCTGGTGGGAACGTGCTGAGGCAGGCGGTCGGCACTTCCCAGAAAGTCAAACGCCGGGTTACCAAACGACCCAGAAGCCCCGTTGGGTATGTACCCCGAAGGAGCAACACCCCCCACACCTGCTCACATCTGCGTGTTTGCAGAGGTCACAGGCCTGGACAGCCACCAGCAGGTCACTGGATTAGTAAAATGCCACCTCCCTCGGCATGTGGAATATTACGCTGCCATTAAAAGGGAAGAGGGACCAACCTTCCAAACTGTCGGGAAACGCTCCGTCCTGTGTCTGTGCCAGTGATATGAACTATCCAGAACAGGCAAACCCAGAGACAGCAGGCCGGCTAGTGTCTGCCAGGAGCTGGGGGGGCCAGCTGGAGGGGGGCCCGCCGGGGCCACGCGAAGTTGTGGGACGCATCACAATGGGGGCGCGCCGGGTGCCACGGGAGCCTACACTTCAAAGGGGAAGACGGTCACCCCACGGCCCGAAGGCGGGTGCGTGTCCTACCACACTCAGGAAAGTCAAGCCCCAGGGCCAGAAGAGAACACGGGGTGAGTCCCACAGCAGCACCCCGGGAGGCGCGGAGAGCTGCTGCCGTCGGGGCGTTCCCCGCTCCGCGGAGCTGCCTGTGCCTGCTTTGCCACGCTGCCAAGGGCTCTCCCTCCGTGTCTCGTGGCTGCTCACCCTGGCTGCGCGGAGTGTCCGGGGCGCCAGGCCCGCAGCAGTGAGCACTCGCGAGCACGAGCCCCCGTGAGGGGCCTCTCAGAAACGGTGGGTCCCAGGCCCGGGCCGGGCAGAACACCGGGGCCGGCGCCCTGTGGCCCCAAAGGCGAGGCTTGCCACGGGGCGGGGGGCCGGGCGCCCTGGAGGGGCCACGCCGAGCTCACGCGCGTACGCGAGCCCACCCACGCTCACAGGGAGAACGGCAGGTGGCTTCCGGGGCTCCGGCCCCCGGCAGCGTGGCGGTGAAGCCCTTTGGCAGCTGCCCCGGGGTGCTGCGGGCGAGGGCGGGGCTCCGGCCGCAGCGTCCCCAGCCCCGGAGGCCCCGGCCAGCAGGGCAAAGAGGAGGCTGCCGCCGCCCCCTCACCCAGCAGTCAGACGGCGTCCAGGCAATGGTCAGTGCCGCCCCGTGGGCCGGGGCTGGACGTCAGCCCGACCAGGAGTGAGGCCAGCGTCACCGGAGCAGGCCCGTGTCCTGGGAGGGGACCGAGCGGGCCGCGGAGAAGGCCGGCGGCTGCAGGCCACGCGGGGCTGGCCCCCCGCATGATGTGAGGCGACCGGCGCGTGCGCCCCAAGTCGGCTCAGCCCCGGCCGCGGGGCTCAGACGGTTTCCCGACTTGGGGGAAGAAATCGAGCTGGGGCTGTCCGCCCGCAGAGGCAGACGCTGCCGCCCCAGGGCGCGGGGGCCCCTGTGTGCGGCTCATCCCCACGGGCCGGGGGGGCCGAAACCCCTGAGCGGGGAGGGCAGGGGCGGAAGCCGCGTGCTGAGCTTGGCCTCGCTGGACCCGGGGGGCTGACAGCCGTGCAAAGGTCGCTGCAACTTTTCTGCTGCAAAAGGCTGAAGTGGCCCAAACATGTCATTCTCAAGAGGGGTTAAGAAGCCCGGGCGGGCGAGAACCTCCGCGCC
>NW_004567143.1:4692433-4694819 GCF_000260355.1 Condylura cristata
GGCAGCCAATAGCCCGCACGAGGTCAGGGCCAGCCAGGGGCCAGGCCCCCCGGGGCGCGGCCAGACCGGTTTTAACCGGAACGTTCGGGTAACTGGGGGGGTGGAAGGGAGGAAAGAGGGCCGGACTTATATTTGAAACTGGGGTCCTGCGGGCCACCTGCTTTCAGTCGGCGCACACGTGTGTACGGCTGAGAGCCAGCGGTCTGCAAAGTCTCAAGCATTCACCCTCCGCCTTGCCCAGAAACGGCTGCCAGCCCCCTCCTCAGGCCCCTCGCCGCACCCCTCCAGCAGCCAGGGGCCGCGTGGGCCGAGGCCCCCGCACAGCCGGTGTGGGGACGGGGGAGCCGGCCTCAGAGGCCGAGCAGGGCCGGGCCTCCCTCCTCTGCTGGACCTCCAGGTCCAGTCCAGGGGCTGACACAGGTGCCCCACTTCGTCTCCCTCGGTTCTGACCCCTCAACTACAATCCGCAGGCAGCGTGTTCTGATGGCGTCCACGAAACCTGGACTCTGGCCCTGGCCCGTGACGCCCCCCGCCCCCCAACTCACAATCTCCACCCTGCCCCTTGGTTCCAGCACACTGACCTGCCCCCCGAAGGCCCGGGGCTTGCCCCTGCCCCAGGACATTTGCACGGCTCTACCCTGGGCCAGGCAGGCCTGCTCCACACTGGCCCAGGGGCCTCAGCCCCCCCCCGTAGCCGGGGTCCCGGCAACCTTCCCCTACAGGATTCATACTGCTCTGCCCCTCCCCAAACGAGAGCCCCAGCGGCCAGGGCGCACCCGTGGCTGCTGAACCCAGTGCCCGGCGAACATCACGTCCTCAGGAAATACCAAGGGAACAGTGTCGGTGTGAGGCTGCTGGAGTCGGGGTCTGGTGGGGGCCTCCTTGTCTGGGGGAGCACTTGGAGGGAGATGTCCCCATGCTGGCAAAAGCTGGGCGACGGAGCCCGGCCTCTGGGCCCCAGCTCCGCGAGCTTGCACCGCCCCCTGGTGGTCACTGGCGGCACAGCCGCGCCCGAGGGGCAGTCCCCGCACGGAGGAGCCAGCAGGAAGCCACCGGCCCACCTGTCCGGGGGTGGGAGGGTGCCCAGCACCCTCTGCTGCAGCCGCAGGTCACCCTCGGTTCAGCGGTCTCCAGCCCTGGACTCTAGAGGCTCCAGGGAAGGAGGGCGCAGGACAGCCTGGGGGCCGCAGGGGTAGGGGAGCCCCTGCCCTGCAAAGACCCAGCCAGTCTGAGGAGCCCATCTGCTGCCTTGAGGGCGATTTGGGAAGACAAAGCGGGCTGAGGGACATCGCCAGGCTGGTCAGCACTTGGGGCTTCTGCCTGGAGGCCCCGCACCAGCCCGGAGGGTCACGGTCACCACCCACGGAAACAGCACCTGCCCCTTACACCCGACACAGCATGGGGGGGGCGGGGGCCGGCTGTGGCTCCCCCATCCCCCTTCCAGCCTCCTCCCTGGAACGTTCTAGACTGACTGGACCCTTTGCCTCCACTGCCCCCTGGCTGGACCTCACCTCTGTCACCAGGGAGACATGTGAGTCGTGAGGCTGCAGACAGAGGGAAACAGAACCCGAGCGACTAGCGGTCGGAAGCAACGAGCATTACGTCCTCTGCCGCGAATCTGACTGGTCTGGCCCGCTGGCCACGCCTCGCGTCGGGCCAGAGTGGACGGAGCAGGGCGTTCAGTTCTTCGCTGGATTCCGTGCATACCCCCGAATCCTTCCAATAATAGATTTTCCTTGTTTTGGGAGCGTGGGGTGAAAGTAAAAGAACGGAGGACGCTGGACCCTCACGGCAGTGGGGGTGGCTGCCGGAGCGCCCCCGGGCCGGGGGCGGAGCACTGCTCCCCCACAGCCTCCTAAGGGTGGCGGCTGGCTCTCACCGAGACCCGCCTGCAGGCTGGCAGCACCCGGTTCCAGCCATGGGCGCTGGGCGGCTGGGGGCAGTGTCTGGCCTGGGCCCTTGGCCCAGGGGTGACTCAGGTGTGGGACGCAGAGGCCGGGTGCGGGCCTCAGGCCCGCGCTGTGACACCAGGCGGACGGGGCGGGGACCCTCCTCCCCGCTAGGTGAAGTGGGGCGCACTCCACCCCAAAAAGACCCTGGATGGTTGAACTGCACCCCGACAGGACGGCTGGGTCCTGGCGCAGGGCTGCAGGGCGGCACCCGAGCGCCCAGTCCCGGAGTTTCCCTGCAGCAGCCCAGCCGCCTACCCCGCAGTCAGCGCCGCCTGTGGCCAGCCAGGCTCTCCCCAGCTCCCTGGGGCGGCCGCCCGGCGGCTGAGCCAGCCCTGACAGCTGCACCGACCTCACAGCCGCTCCCTGCACAGACCGCGCCGACCGCTCCCGCCAGGGACACCGAGGGGCTTTCGACGCGCTGGTCAAGGGCAGCC
>NW_004567143.1:4694954-4700700 GCF_000260355.1 Condylura cristata
GCCCGCCTGGGCCCGCCCGCATGCCCGGTCTGGCCGGAACGGGCTGCCTCCCGTCCGGCACCCCAGCCAGGTGCTTGGCATTTCCTGCGCGGGCTGGAGAGCGCCCCCCAAACTCGTGACCTCCCAGGCACCTCAGAACATGACCTTATTTGGAGGTAGCTTAGCCGCAGATGTGACTGGTCAAGTCAGCGTGAGGTCGCACCGGAGGACGCCGGCCGGTCCAAACCGAGTCGTCCTCAGAGGAGAAACTCGCGGGCGCACGCGGGGGGGTGGGGTGGGGGGTGGGGGCGGCCGGGGCAGGGGGGCAGGACGCCTGGGCCCCGTGCCAGCAGCACAGCAGAGACATCTGGGACGCCCGCGCTTCGGCGGAAACGCCGCGCTGGTCCAGGTCTCGGGGCAGGCGGCGCAGTCCGGCCCTCAGGCCCAGGCTGCCGGGGCCTGCGTGAAGCCGAGACCCCTGGGAAACAGGCCCAAGACCCCAAGGCCGAGCCCCGGGCGGGGCCGGCGGGACTGAGCCAGGCCTGGGCCCTCCGGCCCTGCACACGGGCCAGACCTCGGCGCCACAGCTCTGTCCTCCGGCCAGTGCAGGCTGGGCTGTCTGCGGGAACCCCTGGCCCCCCTCTTGGGGTGCAAGTGCCGGGGAGACTCGTCCTCGGAGAACAGACCCAGAGCGCGCGCAGCGCCGGGCCCTGGCCGCGGCCCCGCGGAGGCTGACCGAGCCACGCCCGCACCCACCTGAGGCGAGAGCGTCAGTGTCTTACTTTTTCTGGAGCGGGAGAAGAACCGGAGGCCCCCGGGCGAGGTAGACGGGTTGGAGCCGGGCGAGGAGTCCTTGCAGGAGGAGCGGAAGATGCCGCTGAAGCTCATGCGTCGCGGGGAGCGCGGCGGCGACTCCTGGTAGGAGAACGGGGACACGGTCTTGGGCGAGCCCGGGCTGGTCCTGGGCCGCACGGGCGCAGACACCGGGCTGGAGGGGCGGTGCTGCGGGCCTCTGGAGAAGAGCCCCTTGGAGGGGCTGCCCGAGCTGAAGGCACTGTCCACCTGCGGAGACAGGGCAGGGGTCACTCGGAGCCGCATGCCGCCTGGCCCGTCCGGCTGTCGCTGCCCCCGTCTCTCCTGGGAAATGACCTGGGCGCCTCTCCGACGGCGGCAGCCCCCGGCGGCCTGGGCGGGCGCCCCGGCCCAGTCCGGTCGGGACTGGCTGGGCAGGAGGGTGGGAAGGCCAGCGAGGAGCTCTCCCGTTTACCCTGCGGGGGTCGGTCTCTGGCCTTCACCCCGAGACCTCACCGTCCCATCGCGGCCTGCGCCCCTGGAGGAGCACGCCAGTGCCTGTCCCTGAGGCCCGCAGGGCGCCGGCCAGGGCGGCCTTTCCTGCACCCGCCCTGAGTCTCCGCCGCCTGGCTGGGCCCTTGAGGCCGGGGCTGCCTGAGGGACCTGGAGGCATCTTCACCTCGTTCTCTGGCTTTCCACGCTCTGATTTCACACGCTGGCAAATTCCATGAGACAAGGTGAAAATAACCGAAGGGTACAGGGGAGCGACCGAAAGGCGCCCCGGGGCCGCCTCCAGTGCGCCTCAGATGTCTCTGCGCTCAAGCATTCTGCACTTTGTTTCATTATTTATTCATGTCCGCGATGTCCTTTTGGAGGTTCTGGTGTATTGCACCCCTCTTTAAAATAATAGTTTACTTTCACATCACTCTGTGCCCTTTCCCACCCCAGCTGCAGTCCCCGGGGGCTCCCCGTCACATCACCCTGTGCGTCAGCACAGTCCCGTGCATTCGCCCCCCCCACTATTTTTGACCCCACCCCCACTCCACCCCGTAAAATGCCTCTGGCCTATGGCTGTTCATTATTCTTGTTATTTTCTCCCCTGGTCCTTTATGCTCTGAGTGAAGCCATCGGTAGCTTTCCTTTTCTTCCTGGCTTATCTCACTCATCGTGATCCCTTCCAGCTCCCTCCATGTGGCTGCCAAAGGCACGAGTTTGTCTTTTTGATCGCTGAGTAATATTCCACTGTGTCTATGTCCACATCTTTTCAACCCAGTCATCCGCTTGGGGCATTTGGGCTGTCTCCAGGTCTTTCCAACTGTGAATAAAGCAGCAGTGAACATGGGGTGCAGGCGTCTTTGAGTCAGTGTTTTATGTCTTTCAGGTAGATGCTAGGAGTGGGGTGGCTGGATCCGATGTCCGCCTCCTTTTTAATGGCAAATGGTCTTATAATCAATTCATCATATGGCAAAATTGCTTCCCACAGACATGTTTTTGGTAAAACTGTAATAGCTAGAAACAGACTTTCCCGCTCCGCCTTCAGAGTGACAGGCCGTGACAGAGGTCAGGACGGAAGGTGGCGCCGCAGAGGCTGCTGTGTGGGCGACTTTTTAGAAAAGATTTATTTTACTTATCTATGCACTCAGGAACTGGGGTGGAGGTCAGAAGTGCGGGGGTGAGAGGACTCCCCAGAGCAGAACAGGGGGGCCACCGAAATCCCTGCTGAGGGGGCAGCGGGGAGACAGGAGAGGTCCTGGGGTCACCCCCTGGCCGGGGATCGAACTCGTGTGTGGCAACTTGATCGTGCTGACTTGGACCCCTGCGCCACCAGGGAGGTCCCTGCATGGGCGACTGCAGACTGGGCCGACACGGCGGTGCTGGGGCCCCCGGCGGTCAGGAGCTGGCGACAGCCTGAGGGTCCGCTTGCCCCCGTGGGCCTGGGCTGCTCACCCGTGAAGTGGGGAGGGGGCCTCGACCTGTCTGAGCGGACGGGGCACCTGTCCCTCCGGGGCGGTCCCGCAGGGGTTAAGCTGCTACCCTTCCCGCCGAGCTCGCCGCAGAGGAGCCGAGAACCTGCAGCCACCCCGGCCCACCCTGAAGCAGGGGGTCCACAGGGACCCCCTCGTGGCACAAGGGCAAGGCCTTTGTGGGGTCTTCTGCGGGCCGCGGCCCTGGCAGATCCAGGCGTGCTGGCGGGAGGGTGGCACCTCCTCGGAGGCACGGCCTGCTGCCCGCAGGGAGCCCGGCACTCCCCCGCCACCAGAGGGCGCTCTGGGCTGGGGCTGGGGCTCCTTCAAGGATGCCGGGTCCAGGGGAGAGCCGCTCCTGGGGGGTGGGGGCCAGGCTGGCATCCCGCTGCTGTCAAGAGCATCCACAAAGGGGGTGCATATGCGTTACACGGTACCCCAGGGCATTTGCACAAGTCCAGGAGGGCAGTCCCCGGGTCATGGGCCTGGGGCGGTGCGGACGTGGCTAAATATAAGTAGGAGATGGCGACGTGGTCCTGCCTGCGGTCACAGGTTCACAGCTGCCTGCTGGCCTGCATGGATTGGTTCTCCGCCCCGCTGCCCATCCCCCCCAGGGGCAGCCCCTCCCGCCAGCGGCCTCAGAAGGGGCCAGAGGCGGCAGCATCCAAGCCGCGCTCCTTCACGCTGCAGACAGAGGCGGGGTGTGGCAGAGGGAAGGGGCAGCGTGGAGCATTCGGGTGGCAGCGGCCTAACTGCTGTCCACAGGGCCGGCCTCACGCCAGTCGGATGCGGGCTCCTGCCGGGGAAGGGACAGCAGGGACAGCTCAGGTGCCCGCAGGGGCTGGGCGGTGGGGACGGGGCGGCCAGGAGAGGGCCACGTCGCCCACGCGCTGCCCAGCCCTGGCTCCGTGGCCGGCGGACACCGCAAGCAGGGAACCATAGGCGCCTCCGTCCGGGCCTCGCGCCCCTCCTGCGGCGTCTGTGGCTGTGTCCAGTCTCTGAAACCACCCACGGCCTCCTGAGTCCAGGTGTCCACCCAGCGGGTCACCGGGCGGGTGAGGCCACCCTCCCAGTCGGCACGGCCCGTGCGCGAGGCTCTGTGGAGACGCCGGGCAGCGAGCCCTTGGCCCTTCCCTGCTCAGAGAAGATCCTGAGGCGGAGACCTGACGGCCCGGGGCCTCAGGCAGCCACAATTCCTGCTCTTGACCGGGGAGAGGCCCAGGGGGGACACGGCCGGCCCCGGGCTACCTGGATGGGGCGAGGCCTGGGGACGCCCCGAGTGCTTGCAGGCGGTGCCGGGGCCACTGCTGTGCGCAGGGAGCCAGTGTCCCACGGGCCCAAAGCGGGTGTCCAGCTCCACGCGCTCGATCCAGAGCGCTCCAGCACAGACTGGCCTCGCGCTGGGGGTCTGGCAGCGGCCAGCGGAGCGGGCCTGGCTCTGCGCCTCCCCGGCGCTGCCCTGCCCCTGCCGAGGCACCGAGGCCAGTCCCCCGCGGGGGTCAAGGGAACTTGCCCACCCCACCCCGCCCCTCCATGTCGTGGGCTGTGTGGCCCCCCTTTCTTAGCAGTCACCCCACTCTGCAGAGAGGGGTGAACTCCACAGCGGGCCCAGAGCGGCCAATGCCCACTGAGGCCATGGCCCCCGGCGGAGGCAACGTGGACATGGAGGAAGTGCAGGAGGGAGGGGGAGGGGAGGTAGGGAGGGGGCGCAGGGGGAGGCCTGTGAGAGCCGGGGCACCAGCTGTTCCTGTCGTGCCCACCTCAGGGCCGCCAGCGGGGGGAGGGAGCAGAAAGGCTGCGCCCCAGGCCTCTGCCAGGAGCCCCCGGCCAGCCAGTGCGGGGTGCTCCGGGCGCCCTGGAGCCGGGCCCAAGGGGGGCAGGGCCCTGGGGGCAGCACAGAGCGGAGGCCTGGTCCCTGCAGAGGTGCGGCCTTACCTTCCGGGAGGAATGCTTTTCCGAAGCGTCCAGGTCTCCGTCCAGGAGCGGCATGGCGAAGGAGCTCAGGTCCTAGGAGGACAGAGAGCATCACCTGTCTGCCCCGGGGCAGGTGCCTCGGGGCCACGCCCCCTACCCCGCCTGCCCCCCAGGAGCAGCCGCCCAGGGGCAGGAGGGCCACGCCCCCCACCCCGCCTGCCCCCCAGCGGGCAGGAGGGCGCTGCGGAGGCCGGGAGGCCGGCTCGTCTGGGCCTCATCTTGGAGGGGAAGCCAGAGGGGCCCGGGTCTGCGTCCTCCAGTGGAGAGCGGCGGTCACCCGGGGCGTCTCGGCGCTGCTGGGGCAAAGCCATCAGCGAGGTAGAAGACGGCAGGGCTGGGGCCCTGCAGACACCCGTCCCTGCTCGACACCGTCCTTCCCACCTGGACAGAGGCCTCACCTGGGCAGCCCCCGCCCGGAGGACCCGCGTCCCCAACGAGGTAAGAATACGCGACGTAAACTTCCCCCTCAGCCGTTTCCGGTGGGCTCTCGGGCGGATCTCGCGCTCGGGGACGCCTCCATCCCTGGCTCGAGGAGTCTCGAGTCTCGCAAAACTGACATTCTCGCCCCCTGCGGCAGGCCCCGCCCACCAGCACCGGCCCCGCCCCTGCGGCAGGCCCCGCCCCTGGCCCCGCCCACCCGCGCCCGGCCCCGCCCACTGCTCTGGCTCTCCGAGGCGCTACAGTATGGGGGTCCTCCCAGGACACCAGCTGTGCCGCCCTCAAGGCCACCGGGTCACGACCCCTCCTCTGAGGCCGGAGCTCTCCAGCACACGGAGGGCCACACTGTCCGCTCGTTGGTGGGCGGGCACTGGGCAGCGTCCACCTTTTGTGCACTGTGAACGTGGGTGCTGTGGGGGTGCTGGTTCTCTCCCCACCCCAAAGTTCCTAGGCTGTAGCCCTGACCCCAGGCCTCACTGGAGGGGGGTAGGGCCAGTGGGGACCGCGGGATGCCCATCTGGTAGGACCAACATCCTGGCGAGGGAGCAGGAGGGGAACGGGCAGGCAGGCGAAGTGGGGCGAGGGGCTCGCACCCCAGG
>NW_004567143.1:4702781-4704008 GCF_000260355.1 Condylura cristata
GCCGCCCCCGCCAGCCACTGCCCGGTTTCGATCTTGACCGCCCGCTCCGGGATGAGCGCCAGGGTCTCGCGAAAGGACTTGCAGGATGTGGGTGGACAGTCACTGCTGGGAATGCCTCAGGGCAGAAGAGAAAACCCCGCGTGGAGGAGACTGCCCGTGAGCTGACCTTAAAGACGCCCGCTCAAGCCCCAGGCCCTCGCCCGCCTGGCAACCCAGGCCGAAGTCCACCTCCGAGGGCACGTGACTGGGTGTCCTCGGCGGCGCTTAGCGAGGCCTCAACGTGCCGCCTCCTTGGGCTGCCGCAGGGGCCACACAGCAGGTGGCGGCCGTGCCGGCCCGGAGCGGAGGAGGGACAGGAGGACGGACGTCTGCCCTGTCGGACACCGGACGGCGGCCCGGCCCCTCGGCCCCGAGCCCCCCCGTCCAGTTCCAGCGGCAGAAGCGACTCGCGGACGCTGCGTGGACAAGGAGCCGCCCTTTGCGGGGAGCGTCCGGCACCAAGGACCTCGGGGGGCCGGGGCGGGTGTGACGGGGAGAGTGCCGGGTCCATCTCCGGGCGGCTTGGGGAAGTGTCTCCCCGGGCCCCCGCTTGACTGGAGGTGATCGACGGGGTGTGGCGACGGGCAGGCAGGTGTCCCCAGGCCACGCATCGCCGTGTCCCCACCCGTGGCGTGTCCACCTGGCTGTGGCTGGGGTCTTACGTACCGTGCGCCCCACCTCGGCTCCCAACCTCTCTCCGACTCCTCTGTGAATCCTCGAGGGCCGGGCTCCTCCCGCACGGGCTCGAGCGGAGGCTCTAAGCCTGGGCACTGACCAGAGGCAGCGCTGACCCTGCAGCACTCCTGAGGCTTCTCTTGCAAAACTGTGTTGATGCAGCTGGGACGCCCTCCCCTCCCCGCCCCGCCCCCAGGCCTGCTGGGCAGGCCAAGACAGGACAAACAAGCGGCCCATGTCAGGGCCGGGCCTGTGCCCGCGGGGCGCCGAGGGCTTTAAACACCAGGTCTGGCTGAGCATTCCTGCGGGATGACCAGCGGCGCCCCGGCTGCGAAAGGCGGCATCCAGCGCGCGCTCATGCCGTACTCCCGCCGGCGAGCCTGGGGCTCCCCCGCTGCGGGGCGCGGGGCGTGCTGGTCCCTCCGGCCCAGGGGCCAGCTGTTCACCAGGATGGAGCCGGACACCTGCCGGCCCTGCTGGCCTCCGTGGGGCGTCTGGGACGCGCATGGGTTC
>NW_004567143.1:4704553-4705563 GCF_000260355.1 Condylura cristata
GGGAGAGAAGTGCTCAGATTCTCGGGCACCTGGCCAGTCCCCCCAGGCTGCCCAGCTCCCCGGCTTCCTCTGTAAGACAGGTGAGCAGCACTCGACCCAACCTCGCGGCGGACCGCTGGGACCATGGGGGCCAGGACATGTGTTCGGGGGTTGGCTTTGAGCAGTCCCTCAGAGCTGGCCGGCGCGGGCTTCTGGGGGCCAGCGTGTGCGCGGGCGGGGCCGGGTGGCCAGAGTCTTTGAGAAACCTTCATGTTACATAACCACTCTCAGAAAACTAAGGAACAAATCCCGAGTCACTGGCACTCGGCAACAGGGGAGGGACAGCGGCCCGTTCAGCGAAAGCCTAAACGCAGCTCGGAGGGTTCCAGGATTCTGAATTTTCCACAGCGCGGCGGCTTCTGACTGCGCCGAGACACCTCTGGTGCGACAGTCGGGCCACGCCCTCCCGCCCGCCCGCCCGGCCCACCCGGTCCACACTGGCTCCCGGCTCCACGCCTGCCCGCCCCACGCCCGCCCCACGCCCGCCCCGTGGCCCCTGGAACCGGGAGGAAAAGTGCCAGGTGAGTTTTCCTCCGAAGAAAGAAGCCGGGGCCTTGAGGCCTGCCCAGCCGCCCAGCGGCCTCGGCTCCACGCGGTGCCAGGCCGAAAAACCCTTTCTCAAAAGGTAGCTACAGAGGCCCCCCAACACCCCCCGGGGGCACAGCGGGTCACAGCGCAGCACTGTGAAACTACCCCAGCCCCGGCAGCAGGAGTTCGAGCCCCGGCCAGGGAGGAGCCCCCGGGGCGCCGCGGACCTCTCCTGTCTCCCGCTAACCCCCTCTGCAGTGGACTTCGTCCATCAGCCTGTTCTGCTCCCCGCTCTGTCTCTGGGGAGTCCTCTCACCCCCGTACCTCTGACCTGCACCCCGGTTCTGTCTGCATAAATAACATAAATCTTATTTATTTTGTTATTTTATAGATTTATTTATTTGTGCAGACAGAACTGGGGTACAGACCAGAGGTGCAGGGCG
>NW_004567143.1:4710153-4710678 GCF_000260355.1 Condylura cristata
GCTCTTGGAGAGGACTCGGAGGTCTGGGGAAGGGCAGGGGGTGTCTGGGTGGGGTACATGCCCAGAGACGCAGGTTTGGGAGCACTGCCGCGGGGACCCCACACGGCCCTCGGATGGGGATGGGGGTGCCAGGCAGCACCCCTGGTCTGGAGCCACAACTCCCCACCAGCTCCCCGAAAACGCCCCTTCCCGCCAGCCAACGGGACGAGGGGTCGCCGAGCAGCAAGGAGAGGCGCTGAGGTGGCCGGCGGGCTCCGCCCTGGGCCCTGCGGCCTGCAGACACCGGCCGGGGCAGCTACGGGCCGCGGGCAGTCCGGGGTCACCGTCCTTTCACTGACGGCTTCAGACAAGGCGCAGCGGACGCTTACGTAACCGGGCCCTGGAATTTGGGGTTACTGGAAAACACTTTGGGGAAAGGGTCCTTTTTGCCACGGCAGCGGTCCCTTATCTTCCCCTGTGGAGGCAGTTGGCGGCCGGGGGCCGCTGGGCGCCGGCAAGGCCCAGGGCCTGCTTTCCAGGTGAAGG
>NW_004567143.1:4713835-4714831 GCF_000260355.1 Condylura cristata
ACCGGGCAGTGTCTGCACCGGCAGTCTCTGCACCGGCAGTCTCTGTACCGGCAGTCTCTGCACCGGGCAGTCTCTGCACTGGGCAGCCTCTATACCGGGCCGGGCAGCCTCTATACCGGGCAGTCTCTGCACCGGGCAGCCTCTGCACCGGGCAGTCTCTGCACCGGGCAGCCTCTGCACCGGCAGTCTCTGCACCAGCTCAGAGCAGCGGACCTCTGGCCCCGTGCCTAGGCAGGTGCTTCTTCCCTCTGCAGGGCAGTAGCGTCCTGCCTGCCCGTGACCTGTACCTGGCCTCCCCCGGCGGAGGCCGCTCTCCTCAGGCCCGGCCTGCAGCCACGCTGGCCTCTGCCCGCGAGCCCGCCCCTTCGGCCCTCCCGGCCGCTTGCGCCTAGGTGAGCGCCTCCTCTCCTGCCCTCTAACAAACGCCCTCTTTAAACACGACTGAGCCTCGTGGAGGGGCTCGCCGCGTGCCGCCGGAAGGGGAGCTCTGGGGGCACCTTTCCCAGAGTGGACCCCGGGACCCCGGGACCCAAAGACAGCTTCACAGCCTCTCTCTCCCGACTCCCAGCTCCTCCCGAGAAAGCCTCCAGCCTGGCCACACTTGCTCGGGCCTTGCCCAGGGTGCTGTCGAGAGCGGACGCCCGCCGGTCAGGGCGGGCCGGTCACTCTGGAGCCGAGGGGCCGCCGCCCCCGCCAGGCAGGCGCCACCTGCAGCCGCCCCGACATTTGCTCCGCTGCTCCTGGCCGCGCGGGGCGGGCTGGGGCTGTGTGATTTCCCGCGTGCCTCTTCCAGAGCGCACAGACGAGCCTGGGGGCAGCCAGATCCGCTTCGCTGGCAACAGCCGCACATGCCGGGAAAACGGGCTGCAGCTTCCGCAGGGCCCAGAGGTCGCAGCCCGGGAGACACCCCGCACGCGACGGGCTCAGGCGCCTGGCGGCACAGGCACAGCCCGCGGGCGCAGCCTGCCCCCGACGGCGTTTCCCCGGACGCTGGCT
>NW_004567143.1:4717735-4718697 GCF_000260355.1 Condylura cristata
CCCCCCGCCGGAGGCCCCGGGCGGCTCCGGACGTCCCCTAGATGCCCACCCCCCCACAACGGCTGAGTCGCCCTTTCCAGACCGAGACTGGGGGCGTGAAAGCGCCTCACTGGGAGCCAGGGCTGGGCACAGTCTCAGGCGCAGGGGCAGGCCCGGGCCCTGGGGTCACCCAAACACGGCGCCTGGGGCGGGGGCGTGGCCAGCCCGAATGTCCCTCGGGGAGTCCGGTGCCCACCTCAGAACAGCGGCGGCTCCGGGCCGTGCAGCCCTCGCTCCGGCCCAGCTCGGCGTCTGAAAGCTCCAGGACTTGGGGCTCCCTGGGGCCCCCGACTTGCTCTGCAGCCGGCTGCAGAGTGTGAAGCGGACACGCGAGGCCTGGGCAGGGCGGGAGGGCCTGGCCTCCCGGCCACCGTTCTCTGACTGGGGGCCAGGCCACAGCCTTCCCGGCGGCCTCCTGCCACCCCCAGATTGCACACCCGCCGCCCGCCAAGCAAGGGCTGCTGCAGGACGAGGTGGCCACTGCCCCAGGGAGCTGCAGGCCACGCCGACGCCGCTCAGGGCCAGGCTGCTCTGCCCCGGGGCCACGTCCAACAGGCAGGTCCCTGCCGGCCTGGACGGGCACAGAGAAGCCTGTGTCCAGCTCCCCCTGGGGGCTGGGCTCCCCCGAGCCCCCCACTAACACCCACGGCCGTTCCGCGCCCCCTTTCTCCCTCTCCCCAGTCCATTCCCAATCCCTGTCCGGGCCCGGGAACCTCCCTGTGGAGAAAAAGCCGGGGGCCCTCCCTGCCCCACTAGCTGAACAAGCTGGGGAGGCCCCGGCGGGGGGGGGGCCCCAACACACAGCACTGCCCAGGCTTCCAGCAGCCAGCTCATTTCTGATGATTCTCCAGATATTCACATTCTGAGTATCGCTTCACAGCCCAGAAGTCTCTCAAACAAAGTTACGACACTCCTGTAAACAC
>NW_004567143.1:4722856-4723302 GCF_000260355.1 Condylura cristata
CTCGAAGCACTGAGGCAGCACCCCAGGCCGCACCCCGCAGAGGAGACGGCGGCTCTCAGCATGCGGGCGGGCTCCCGGGTGGGGGGACCTGGGGTCCCCCACTGGGGCCCGCCACCCCCACCCCGCAGCCTCAGGTTGCCGCTGCCCTCAGGCAAGGAGGTGTCCGGCAAGCGTCCTCTGGCCTGCGGGGCAGGGCGGGAGGGACAGCAGCTCCCCGGCCACTGGGCCCGCAGCTGCCGCACACGGGGCTCCGGCCGGCGGCCCTCCTGCAGGAAGGGGGCTGCCCCCAGCACCCCGCCCTGCCCACGGCCGTGACTACCTGGAAACCCTTCTCTTTGCAGAATCATCAAACAGCCACTGTCCGGGCACGAGCCGGTCAGAGACCAGGAGGGAGCGAGAAGGGCGGCTGCCAGAGCCGGTGGCCGGCCAGGACCTCGGAGCGAAGC
>NW_004567143.1:4733661-4734231 GCF_000260355.1 Condylura cristata
GCCCAGAAACCTCCCGAGGTTCCTCCGAAGGGGGCTGGGTGGCCTGGGTGGGCCCGTGAACGACGCCCACGTCTCCCCCAGCTCTGGAATTCTACGTGACCCCTGTCCCTCGGCTCCCTGCTCCCTGCTGCGCTTGGAGGGGAGCGGGGGTGGGGGCGGGGGGCGCGATGAAAGGCCCCCGGGAGCCGCGACGATTCCTGACTCCGAGCCTCTCTGGGCTGCTGTGACTCGAGGGTCCTCTGACGGCGAGGTGGGCGTGGCGAGCTTCCGCACCCAAGGGGCCTGCACGGAAGCTGGAGCAGTGTTTGGGGGCGCCCTCGTGTGTGGGGTCCACGGTGCTGAGCGGTCTCTGAGGGGTTTGGAACACAAACTGCACCGGAGTCCAGGCCCGGGGGCGCCTCCCTCAGTCCCTCCACCGGGGGAGTGTGAGGACTCTCAGCCCGCAGCAGCTTTGGGGAACCGCACCCCCAGAGGCGCGGGGCGGGGAGCGGGGTCTGCGAGTCTGCCGTGCCGGACTCAGGGGCAGCAGGCGGGTCTCGGCGTGGAGGGCGCGGCGTGCTCCCGGCCCTC
>NW_004567143.1:4735321-4739236 GCF_000260355.1 Condylura cristata
GGGCTGACTGCAGGAGCCGGCCGCGGGGACCCCAGGAAGGAGGGTGTTCGGCGAGAAACACCCCAGAGCTGCCCTCAGCCTCACCTGCCCCCGGCTCACATCCCACGCCAGCAGGGCGGGCCGCCACACCTGAGGGACTGCACGGAGCAGGGACGCTGACCGCCGGCCGGGTCCGGCGCCTGCGCAGACGGACCTCTCGGGGGCCACCTCTGACCCGGCCGAGAGCGAGCGTCTCTGGCAAAGCGCAGGGCGGGCCAGGAGGTAGGAGCAGCCCCCCACGCCGCTCCCGGGGTGACCCCGCCCAGAGTGCCTGGGGGAACCCGTGGTGCCCTGGCCAGTCATGTGACTTGTGCCAGCCGCTGCAGCTTCACGGCCACATTTTCCGGGGGTCGGGGGCAGCCCCCCTCTGGCTCCGGGGCTCACCTGGCTGAGCCTCCCCGAGCCCCTCAGCAAGCACTGCCAGCACTGGCCTCCGTCTTTGAGCTGAGGACATCCACCCCCGCCGCGCCGTCACTCCAGAAACGGCAAGCCACGTGACGGCCGCGTGGCAGAGACGCGGCGGCTCTTGTCCTCCGGGCTCAGGGGCCCGACGTCACGCACGGCCGGTGGGGACACGGGAGGGGACGGCCTGGTGGAGGCCCAGGGTTGGGAGGACCCTGGCTCCGCCACGCCTCCCCCCACCCGCTTCACACCGCTCAAACCCCGTCCTGGGACGCAGACTGTGTCCGTGCACGCTGCAGCCCCCGGGTCCCCGACACCGGCGAGGAGACGGCTGCCTGCAGGGCCACGCACCTGCGCTGGCCGCCGGCCCCTCGCCCCACCTCTGGCCCTGGGCCCCGCGGCCGCGTCTGGGCAGTTCTGCAGAGGACCAGTGGAGGGGGCACAAGCAGAGCAGACCCGAGCACCCCAACCCGACCCCAGCCCCCTGCTGGCCTCTCCAGCAGCCCGACCAGTGGCGGGCGGGAGCAGAGGAGACCGGATCTCGGGGGGCAGCTGAGGAGCTGCGGGCCTGCCCCCGCTCCCAGTACTGATCGCCTGCGGCAACAGCAGCGGCTCGGGGCTCTGGGCGCGGTGCTGGGAGGGGGCGGCCTGCCGCGCTCCCCCTGGGGTCGCCACAGCCACCGCACAGCGGTTGAAACCACAGACACGGCAGGTTTCAGGGTTCTTTCTTCTCATGGCCTGGCTCCCCTAGCCTGCCCCTCACTGCTTCCTCCACACGTGGCTTCACGCAGCTGTGTGACCTTTGGCGGTCTTCAGTGGCCCACAGAGACCCTCAGGTGGCCACCACAGTCCTCGGCGATCGCCAGTTGTCTCGTGTCACTGTCACACAGTGTCACGTGGCCTTCACACCCGTGGCCAGTGGTTATGTGGCCTTCACACCCGTGATCCCCAGTGGCCAGTGGCCAGTGGCCACATGGCCTCTGGGCGAGTGGCCGCGTTGCACACGGGGTGCTGGTGTTCTCTTTGGGCTCATCACGTGACCCCATGTGACATGCTCTTCACACACCATGACCTTATTGTCCTCACGTGGTCCTGTGACCCTTCCACGTGTTTATCCAAAGTCCCCCCTTTTCCCCAGGAAACCAGCCACACGGCTTAGGCCCAGCTGACCAGGCATCTTCACTTTACCAATTACTTCTTCACCTATCAGCTTCTAATGGCTATTGACACCCCTAAGCCTGAAGGCATAGTTAAGCCTCTTTTACGACCTGTCACCGCCTCCGCCTCTTCTCTGTCTGCTCCCTGCGCCCCACCGCCCTTCACCCTCAGGAAAACCAGCGTGTGCAGATCCCAGAGAGCAGCTTTCCCCTCAGGCCTCGCCCTGCCCTGGCCCGTCTACCCCGAGCAGCCACCCCAGCTCCTGACGGCCCAGCCCACATCACTGGCTGGCTGTTTGTGCACAGACCCTGGCCGGAGGAAGCTCACAGTCGCAGGGACCCGCGGCCAGCACCTCAACATATCGGGGGTGCAACACAGCCCAGCTTCGCATCTCCAAGGCCCCACGGGGCTGGGAGGGGCGTCAGAGCTGGCTGAAGCTCCCAGCGCCCGCAGGTACCGGGCCTGCAGCCTCCAGGTCTCTGGCCCTGCGGTTCTTCATCTCCAAGCTGCAGAGGTGGTACCCCGCTTTCTAAACTCACCCCACCCCCATCCTGTATGTCCTTCCTCCTGCTCCCCTGCAGGAAGGGCGGGCCCCTGGCTGTGCCGGCCGCTGGGGCCGAGGCCTTCCCACAGCTATGACCCGGTCTCAGCCCGGTGGAAAGGTGGGGTTCCTGGGGCCATCAGAGCAAATCGTCTGTGTAATGCACGCGTCAGCAGCTCGGCTGCCAGATCGGAGTCTGGCCAAACACACAGGGCCTGGCAGAGGCCGCGAGCCCAGAGAGCATCTGACTGGTCTGGGGCAAGCCATCAGGGGAACCGGCTCTGTCAACAGGAAGAGAGGACGGAGCCCAGACTCTGACTGAAGCAGAGAGACGCCGAGAGGCAGGAGACGCCCGCTGGCCGCGCGGGTGGGCGGTGCGAGCGGGACGCACCAGCTCCGTTGGCCCGCTTGCTCGTGTGGGCTGGCGCAGGCCTGTGGGCGGCCCCGAGGCCTCCGGGCCGAGCCCCGGCCCCACCCAGCTCTCGCAGGTCCGGCTGGCGCCGCCCCTCAAAAGGCCACGGTTGCCGTTCGGGAACCAGGACGGGCTGTCGCCTTGGGGAACCCGGACGGCAGACCGCGACCCGCGTGGGGTCACCAGGGCTCTGGGTCAAGGGGGGGATCCAGCCCTCTCTTGCCCAAGGTCTGTCCAGTAACCCGACAGCCCCCTAAGAGTCAAGTGGGGTCCAGGCGGACCGTGGAGGGCAGCAAGCAGGACCCACCGAAGCGGGAGGCCACGTGGCGGAGCCGCAGGCCAGAGCCAGCGCCAGCCCCAGCCGCTGCTCCCGGCGCTCACGGCTGACTCGGAGGCGCCAGGCAGAAGCGGGGGCGGCTCGGCGGCCCAGGGGGCCCCGGCACACCGGTGGAAGGGGCGGCCCAGCCACGGCGGCCGCCGGGGGGGGCCGCTGCAGCGAATCGGGGCTCCGGGGAACCGCGTGGAGCAAGCAAGCCAGTGTCAGGGACAGCCCAGACCCTCACGCAGCAGGGCCGTGACGACGTGACGGGCTCCCGGGGCAGCCACGTGCCGGGGTCAGAGGGCGCGGGGAGCCGGGACCCCGCACACGGGCTGGGGAGGGCAGGGGCGTCTCGGCGGGTCATCAGCCGCCTCCAATTTGGTCGGGAAAATGGTACAACGACGCTCACAGCAAAGAAAAACAAGGAACATGAGCGTCAGGGCGTCCCGTCTCCGTCTCCCACCCCGGACGCCCTCGAGAAACCATGGTGCCCGCTGCTTTGGACCCCGAAATCCAGGCAGGTCCATGGGAGCCTCCGACCGGACTGCTGAAGCCCCGCGGCCTGAGGGGCTGGGCCACGGCCACCACAGTGGTGACAGTGGGTGCTGGCCTTTGTTTGGAAGCCAGGGGTAGTCTGCCCAGGTCACAGTGAGGCGCCCAGGATGCGCCTTCACGAGGACGGCTGCCGGAGTGCAGGGGATGGACGGGCGGGGAGGACGGGGTGGGGGGGAGATGGTAACTCAGCCCCCGCACGGCCACTACGCGCAGCACCATGAAGCCGTGGCGGCCCCGGCTGGGGAGGGACCCCAGGGCGCGGCAGACCCCCCCGGCCCCCGCGGGTGCCGGCAGCCTGCCCGATGGGCTCCCCGCTCGGGTGAATCCTCTCACCCCACCTCTGACCCCTGTATTCAGACACAGATACATCTTTAAAAGACGGCAGCTCGCTGGGCGGGAGACGTGGCCCACGTGCGGGAGGAAACCGGAAGCTGATTGCTTGTGAGTCCCTGAGGTGTGGCCTGGAGACGGCCAGAGGTGCAGAGCCAC
>NW_004567143.1:4739657-4740145 GCF_000260355.1 Condylura cristata
CCGAGCCCCCCCACACCGCCCAGAGCCGGGACCGGGGGAGGCGGCTCGTGGCCCGCCCCGGGGAGCCACTTTCCGGGCTAGAAAGGAGAGAAGCACAGGCCCTCCCAGCGACGTCTCTGCAGAGGCCCCGGAGCGACGCTCTGACACCCCCCGCCCCCCGTGAGGCGGAGACGCAGCCTGCAGGGCTGGGCCGGGGCGCCAGCAGCACCCCGCTCGAAGGGCCCCTCCTTCCCCGACGTGAGCCCAGGCGTGCCCAGGAAGGGGCCGAAGCCAGCAAGCCGGGCGAGTTTGGAAATGGGTCTAGATTGACTAAAACAAGAAGTGCCGTAGCACCCACCTGGACGCCGAGCCCGACGGGGTCCCACGCACCCCCAAAGTCTCCGCACCACACACAGTGTTGCTGCAGCTGAACCTCAAGAGCCAGGACGGGGAAGACGAGGGCTCCGGACAGAGGCAAGGGAGAAGCCGCCTCCCCGTGGGGCACCGTC
>NW_004567143.1:4743860-4747018 GCF_000260355.1 Condylura cristata
CCGGAGCCCGCGGCGGGGCTCCCGGCTCTGCGCGGGCCGACAGGCAGCGGCGCAAGCCCGGCTGAGGTGCAGGCACGGGGACGGCACTCGACACCCCGGGGGCCCCGCCGGCGCCGTGTCTGCGGCGGCCCCACCCTACCGGCCTTCTCCAGGGTCGCGCCCGCCGCGAATCCGCGAATCCGCGGAGCGTGCGGTCCTGTCCTGCGCTGCGGACACCGGATTCCGAATTGCCTATGAAAGGGCCGCGAGAGGGGTGGACATCCCAGGCGAGGCCTCCCGTGCTGCCCCTGCCCCTGCCCGCTGCCCCTGTGCTGTGTGGCAGTCTGCCCAGCCAGGCTCTGCAAGGGAGAACCCCATGGAAGGGGCAAGGACTGGGTCAGGAGACACCTCCTGGCCGCTCTGGCTTCTGCCATGGTGACTCCAGAGGTCACTCGGACCCCAGCTCTGACATCAGCCCAGCTGTTCCCCAAGTCAGTAATGCAGAGGGCTCTGGGAGGAAGAACCAGACCCCCTGTCCCCTGGCCACTAGGGCGGCAGGGCGAGATGGCCCAGCCCCTGTGCAGGAGCAGCCCTGGGGTGCCTGCCTGCTGGGGGCACTGCCAGGTGGAGCCTGCACCCAGCCAGCAGCAACGGCCCCCACCTTACCCCTGGGAGGGGTCATCCCCAAGACCCTGCGTGAAGTCCCTCCAGTCTGGGTGGTTCCTTGGCTCACGCAGTGGGCTTGGGGGGGCCCTGCTCTGGGGTCACAATGCAGCTGGGCAGGGTGCTGTGGCCTGGCCAGCCCGAGATGCCCTGCAGGGGCCTCCTGTGGCCTCGCCTCTGACCGGCCGCTCAGGGAGGCCCTCCAAAGACGGAGACTCTACCGGCCACAGCACGAGTTCAGCAGATGTGAGAATGCGGGCCGTCACCCCGGCCGGCATCGGGCCACCCCTTCGGCTGGACGCTGCTGTCCCCATGTGGTGATGGCTGCAGCTCTTAGCGGCCATCTCGGAGTCTGCCAACCTGAGCTGGTTCCGAAAGGCCCGCTGGAGCCCAGAGAGGCAAGCTGGGGCGCTGGAGAGGCCCCGCCGCCCCGCCAGGATCCAGAGAGGCCACGCGGCCTCTCGGGCTGCACTGTCCTGCCAGGCCGGTCCCGGCCGATGGGGAGTGGGCACATGTCGCTGCGGTGGGCCCTCGGTGCTGTGAGCGGCACGGCTGCTTGTCAAGGAAATCTCTGGCCTGGCTAGTGCTGGGAAGCCAGAAATAAAGCATCTTGCCACATCGCGGGGTGCCGTGGGGCTCTTTGGTTCCCCGTGTGGCTGTGTCTGAAATCTGGGCGTTTCTAATAGGCAGTGCCCGGAGGGGACAGCTTCTCTTCCAGCCAGGGCCCCGAGAGCGGCCGGCCGTTCCACAGGCGTCCTGCTGTCTGCCCAGGTGCCAGCCGCCGGCGGTGGCACCCTGACGTCGGGATGCCTTGACCTGGCACCTCCACATCAGCGCAGCGTCGACGCTGAGCAGCAGACCGTGTTCCACGAAGACCGCGCCTCTGTGCAGGCCCAGTGCTGTGGGTTCGGCACTGGCACTCTGTCCTTGTGCACGACGACGGCCTTGGGTCACCTCTCCGCCTGGGCGCCCGGCAGCGAAGCTGCCTCATTCGCCCTGGCCAGTGCAGCAGGGTGACCCCCCACACACACACACGACCTTTGTGTTCAGCAGTGAAGGGCTGGGTGCCCCCGCCCGGCCCCCGCTGCCGGGCTGGTGGACGCCACGCGCTGTGGACAGCCTTCGAGGGGACGCAGCCCAGCTGCCTGCACGGGCTGAGCTGGGTCAGGCCACAAGGCTTTGGTAAGTGTTTGCTACCCGTCTGGCGGCAAATACTGCACTGGAGCCGCACTCACGGGGGACGGATTTGGGCACTCGGAGAGACCCCGGCGCTGTCCCGCCCCGGCCTCGCGGAGGACGGGTTTGGGCACTCGGAGAGACCCCGGCGCTGTCCCGCCCCGGCCTCGCGGAGGACGGGTTTGGGCACTCGGAGAGACCCCGGCGCTGTCCCGCCCCGGCCTCGCGGAGGACGGGTTTGGGCACTCGGAGAGTCCCTGGTGCTGCCCCCCCGCCCCCCGGCCGGCCGGCAGGAGGCCAGGCAGGCCCCTGGGAACCGCCTGTGTGGAAACCGCCTGGCTCCCTCCCGCCGCCCAGCACCGCCTCCGGGGGCTTCGAAGGCCTCTGTGGCCGCCTGTCCTTTGCCCTGATTGTTTTGTGGTTAGGACTTGTGTTGCCGTGATCAACCTGTTCTATGAACTTTACAGACATGTCCCCGCACCTGCACTGGAAATTAACCACAAGCGATGGCCGGGAGGACGCTTCCCCTCGGGCCTGTGGTCCCCGACAGCGGACAGTGCCCGCACACCGAGGGAGTGCCGTGTCCAAGAGGGAGACCCGTCCCCCCGCCGCCCGGGGCCCAGGTCCGGACTGGCGCTCCGCGACAGTGCCCTCTCTTCCCCGGGCAACCTTTCGTTCCGGACAACATAGCGCCACATGCCAGGCGGAGGGCGCAGGCTGGCTGAAAAGCGAACACACGAGGTGTGGGGATTCCCATAAGACCCCGACAGTGCTGAGGGAGGGCGTGGCTGCTTCATGCCACGGGCCCTAGCTTCCCACGCTTGCATGGTCCTGCCCCCTGTTCTGTCAGTCTCCCCTGTAAATGAAGCATCTCCCCGTGGAAGCATCTGTGCTGGAAGTCTTGGGGTCCCCGTGGCCCCCCAGACCTGCCACGGGGGTGGCACGTGCCGGTGTGGGTCAGGGTGGCTGCTCCTGTCCCGCTGGGGGGACCGAGGCCGGGGGGGCTGGTTGACCGCAGGCTTCCCCGTGGGCGGCTGCTGTCGGTTAGCGGATGCTCGCGGATGCTCGTTGGGGCCTCCGAGACAGCTGGCCCGGGGGCCGTCTCCTCACAGAGCTCCGTGTGCACCACCTGCACCCCGGTCGAGCTTCCCACTGAGGCCCCTCAGGGAGGTCCCGGGGGTGACCCTGGGCACGGCCCCACGCCCTGGCGGCCTGGGTGCCCTGCCGCGCCCTCGAGCTGGGCCGGCGCCGCGGTCTGGAGGGCGAGATTCAGCTCTGTGCAGAAAACAACGCCTGGAAATGAAGCCGCAGGTCTGCAGAGGCCGGTGCCCGGGGTGCCC
>NW_004567143.1:4747443-4749161 GCF_000260355.1 Condylura cristata
TGACCCGGTGGCCGCCTTCTCCGCGGGCTGCCGCCTGAGCCCTTCCCTCTTCCCTCTAGCGGTAGGCTGGCAGCCTGACCGGTAGCGCCCGCAGGCTGGGCCTGGACGCGCCCGGTGCCTCTGCGGGGGGCCGGACTCCGCGGCGGGACCTGTGCGAGCCCCTGGGCCGGTGTCCACCCGGGGCCGGTGTCCACCCGCCGCCCTCCGCCGCCTTGCGGTGCAGCCTGGGTCCGCCCCCGGCCTTCACCGCGGCTCTACAGCTGCCCGTGGCACTTGGGTCTTCCACGCACCCGGTCGTGCTCGGGCTCCCGGCCCCAGGGCCTGTGGACACCCCTCCTTCTCCTTCGTGCTCTCAGCAGACAGATTGGCCCTGGGAAGTTTGGGGCAGCCCAGTTGCCTGGACAGGGCTGGTGAGGGACCTCTGACGCCCCGTCTCCTGGGGACATGATGAAGTAATGCAGAGGGGGCCCCTGCTGGCAGGGGGTGAGGACGCAGCACGCAGGCTGCAGCAGCTGCTTCAGCGCAAGTCCGATCCCCGCCCCGGAGGTGACCCCCAGGGCGCGGCAGACCCCTCCTGACCCCTCCTGACCCGCCCGCTGCTCCCCTCGGCAGTGGGCTTCATCGACCTGCCCGTTCTGTTCCCCACTCTGTCTCTGGTGAAGCCTCTCACCACCCCTGAGCCTCTGGCCTGCACCCCAGTTCTCTGTGCATAAATCTTAAAAAAAAATACAGAGGACTGATGATAATACTGGAGGAAATAAGATGACTTGGTGGGGACAGTGACCCCCTGCACACACACCTCAGTGAGCTCTGTGTGCCTGCAGGGAGGGCGCCCCTGGGACCCCCCCGCCCCCCGGGGCTCTGCAGCAGACCAAGACAAAGCAGATGTGCAGCGCTCCCCGGCGGCAGCGCCAGCAGGCCCGGCGGGCCCTGGGTCTCCAGGCGAAGGGCCGGGCCTGGCAGAGCCTCACCACTACCTCCAGCCCCAGAGAGCTGCGCCCCTCCGGGGGCCACACAGGGTGTGACTCAGGGCCCTCCCTGGGCCGTCACACTTCACACCCACCCGTGGGTGCCTGCCTGGTGCAGGCCAGAGGCCCCAGGGCAGCGGGGCCGGGGACGGCGCCTGCGGACACCCCCTGGCTCGTGCAGACGTCCCTCGGTGTGACCCCTGGGGGCCGGGCGGTCCTGGGAGAGAGCGGGAGGGACGCGAGCCTCCAGCGCTGGCCGCAGGTCACCACGAGGCCGCAACACTCACTCCGCGTGCGCACTGACTCCACCAGGTGCTGAGCACACCGGGCACTGACCCGACTAGGCGCTGACCCCCCCAGGCGCTGACCACACAGGGCGCTGACCACACCGGGCGCTGACCCCCACCGGGCGCTGACCCCACCAGGCGCTGACCCCCACCGGGCGCTGACCACACAGGGCGCTGACCCCCACTGGGCGCTGACCACACCGGGCACTGACCCCCACCGGGCGCTGACCCCCACCGGGCGCTGACCACACCGGGTGCTGACCACACCGGGCACTGACTCCCACTGGGCGCTGACCTCCACCAGGCACTGACCACACCGAGCGCTGACCACACCAGGCGCTGACCCCCCCAGGCGCTGACCACACCGGGCACTGACCCCAACGGGTGCTGACCCCCACTGGGCGCTGACCACACCGGGCGCTGACCCCCACCGGGCGCTGACCACACCGGGCGCTGACCCCCA
>NW_004567143.1:4749261-4751068 GCF_000260355.1 Condylura cristata
GCACTGACCCCAACGGGTGCTGACCCCCACTGGGCGCTGACCACACCGGGCGCTGACCCCCACCGGGCGCTGACCACACCGGGCGCTGACCCCCACTGGGCGCTGACCCCCACCGGACGCTGACCACACCGGGCGCTGACCCCACTGGGCGCTGACCCCCACCAGGCGCTGACCACACCAGGCGCTGACCCCACCGGGCGCTGACCCCCACTGGGCGCTGACCACACCGGGCGCTGACCACACCGGGCGCTGACCCCCACCGGGCGTTGACCCCACCGGGCACTGACCCCACCGGGCTCTCCCTCCCACTCCTCGAAGCGTTCACCTTCTCGCTTGAAAACTCCAGTGTCCCCCCAAAGGAGACCTAGGAGAGAAGTTTCTCCTGCACTGTGGGGTATCTCCCATGACCCTGGGGCTCCCCAACATCTCCTGGAGGTGAATTTCTCTGGGCACCAGCCCCACACCCCTGGCCGGGGCGGGAACCGGGGAGCCCGTGACCCCCCCGGTGAGGGTGGCCTCATCCAGCCAGTGGAAGGCCTCAGAGGAGAGGTGCGCTCCCGGGGAAGCAGGAACTCCGCCTCCCACTGCCCAGACCCAACCTGCAACTTCAACTCTTGCCTGCATTTCTGCCTGCTGGCGGCCCTGCAGATTTCAGACCTGCCAACTGCCACAGTCACTGGGGCCAATTTCTTAAAATAAGTTTCTCTTTATTTCTCTAGAGAACACTGGCCAATACACTTTTCCTCTGAGGAATACTAGTGTCAGTGTGTAAGCCAAAAGAGCAAATCACTAATGTGGAACTTCAGCCCTCTGTAGAGTGGCATAAGGGCTCGGGCTGGGGTTCCTGTGGTTGCTCCCCTAAGGATGCCACCTGGGGTGCCCAGCCCCGCCGAGCCCAGCCCTCCCCCAGTGCTGACTGGGCCTGGGCCTGGGCTCTCGAGAGAAACCAGGAAGGCAGGCAGCTCTGGACTCAGCCCTGTCCTGCCAGCCTCGGGCGGCGCATCTGTGGGTGCGTGGGGCTAAAATGGGGGGGTGGCCGCTCAGTGAAGTGTCTGTGACCCAGAAGCAGAGCCCATACCCGTCGCAGGGGCTGTTTCCAGCATCTCCTGCCGATGCCCGAAGCCCGCGATTTCCGGCTGAGCTGGAGCCCAGGCACCTG
This sequence comes from Condylura cristata, assembly GCF_000260355.1. NCBI lineage: Eukaryota > Metazoa > Chordata > Mammalia > Eulipotyphla > Talpidae > Condylura > Condylura cristata. The sequence goes on from NW_004567143.1 coordinate 4,750,421, forward strand.
GGGGCGTGCCCCCCCCCTTCATGAAGAAGTGGATGCTGCCTCCTGCGTGCAAGGGTTGCAACTCGCGACCGTCTTTTGATTAACTCAATCGTGTGGCTTTGCCCCTCTGTGGGTTCTTCTTCTTAGAAAAAGGCGGGAAGGAGCAGGGGGAGGAAAGAAAGTCAGACTCCATATGACGTTTGCAACGATTAAATAAATCTTTAAAAAGAAGTGGACTGGGTCATCAGATGAAGATCCCAAGCTGGGCCACAACCCACCGGTTTTATTCTGCAAAACTGTCCCCACAAACACAAGTGTAAATTTTTTTAAAGATTTATTGATGCACACAGAACTCGGGTATAGTCCAGGGTGCAGGGGCGGCAAGCGGATTCACCTGACACAGAGTGGGGGGCAGAACAGGCAAGTCCACTGCTGAGGGGAGCAGCGGCGGGTCAGGAGGGGTCTGCGGCGCCTGGGGGTCCCCTCAGCTGCAGCTCATTTGCTGTGCTGCTCTAACCCACCGCGCCCCCGGGGTCCAGACTGACTTTAACTTACACGGGTAGGGACGGAGAATTGTTGCATCGAAAGGTGACGACCCTGCTGGGGCTTCGGGCGCGGAGCTGTCCTGACCTGGGGCGTCGCAGGCGCTGGGCCGGTGTCAGAGGCAGG
>NW_004567143.1:4752412-4759763 GCF_000260355.1 Condylura cristata
CCACAGCAGCCACACAGGACCAAAGGCAGGCGCGGGCAGGTGGCCGGCGCTGGCCGTCCCACAGAGGCCCTGTTGCGCCCGGGCTGGGCCAGGGTGGAGGCTGATCTCTCTCTGGGGTCTTGTAAAGGTGCGGGGCGCGGGGGGTGGGGGGGCTGCCCCAATGCTCCTCCAGGCTACTTCTTTGCCGAGCCCCCAGCTCCAGGCCCCACACCCAGGAGCAGGCCGGCCAGCACCTCTTGGCCCCGCTCGCCGCCCCCCAGCCCTGGAAGGCCAGCCACAGCACCCATGCTGCAGAGCTACTCTGCACCTCCCCGCCGGGCACAGGGTCATGGCCACAGAGCCCTCTCCCTGGACAGGGGGCACTCATAGAGGGCCCTCCCAGCCCCAGGATCTGGCCATGGTCAGACATTGACCCACCCACGCAACCCCCTTATTTTGGAGGTCGCCGTCCGTGAACCACAAGCTGCAGCTGGTGCCATCGGCATTTTGCATCGCGAAGAACCCCACGCACCCCCAAGCACCCCCAGTGCCCCGGTGTAAAACATTTCTGAATCACAGGCCAGTGACTTTGCATGGTGCGTTCACTTTGGGCTCTTTTCTTCCCTGTAGCCCTCTGATTAAAGGTCTCCAGGACCCGTCTACCAGGCCCGCTACCCTCGGCCAACGCTGGCCCACCGGGCCCCCCCAGGCGTCCTCCAGCCCCCCGCCGGCCCTCAGCAGTCTCCGCCTTTCTCGCCGCTGCTCTCCCTGGAGTGTCTGTGCGAGTCTGGGACGGCCCAGCTGCCTCCCTCCCCCTCACCTCAGCCTTTGCCCCTCACAAGCGCGCCACTCCTGATGGGCCTCCAGTGGGCAAAATCCAGCTTCTCCCCAGATAAGGAAATCCGGAGAAAAAGTAATCAGATGTGGTTTCCTTAACATGATCCTAAAAAAGACCTTGCGAGCTCATGAAACTGGAGAGACAAATTCTTAAATTCTGGCCGGACCAGGAATTACTGAAGAGACAAGACTTTCTGTTTGATGCTATCACCACCTACCTAGAAAACAATTAAAATCGACTGAAAAATGCTTAGCACTGGTAAGGTGGCCTCCCTGGAGGCCGTGCACTGAAGTGAATCCCTGCGAAGCTGGCCACAGCCGCTGCAGCACGAGTTTGACCCCTGGCAGAGGGGACCCCCAGGGCGCAGCAGGCCTCGCCTGTCTCCCCGCTGCTCCCCTCAGAGTGGATTTCAGTGGGGCTGCCTGTTCTGCTCCCCGCTCTGTCTCTGGCCCGTACCCTAGTTCTGTGTACATAAAGAGACAAATCTTGAAGAAAAAAAAAGACTGGTAAGGTAACTCCTTGCAGTGACTGGCCAGAAGATAAATACTAAGCGTCTAATGCATTACGTATAGTAACAATAACCCGGCTGAAAATGAAAGAGAAAAAGAGAAGAAACAGGCGATTCACAAACGCAAGTAGCACGCAGCCCCCTAGAAAGCAGATGGCGGCCCTCCCTGGGGTGCGAGTCCGACCCCCGCCCTGAGCTGACCCCCAGGGTGCAGCAGACCCCTCCTGGCCTGCCCGCGGCTCCCCTCAGCAGTGTGCTTCGTTGATCTGTCTGTTCTGCTCCCCGCTCTGTCTCTGATGAGTCCTTTCACCCCCTGCGCCTCTAGCCAGTACCCCAGTTCTGTGTGCACAAATACATAAATCTTTAAACAAAGACAGCAAGCAAGCAGATGGCAAGACCCCAGCAGGCTGGGAGAGGCAGGTGGGGACAGACATCTTGGGAGGCAAACCAAGATACGCTCAAAGTACTAGAACAGGGTCCCTTGAGAAGCGAGGAGGCTGTCACCCCCACGCCCCACGGAGCTCACACGCATGACAGTGCACTTCTAAGCTTCCTGAGGAACGATCACAAGGGGAAATCAGGGGGCTCAGTGAGGCAGGAGTGTGACCACTGGAGACTCCAGCAGACCGCACAGAAAGGGCGCAGCAGGGAAGCAGGCCGGCCAGGGCCTGAGCATGGGTGGGGGCCCCGGTGACCAGCTCAGAATCTAGAGGCAGTGCTGGACACGCCGGCTGGGCAGGCTCGAAGCTGCTCTCGGAGCATGGGCTTGGGGAGGAAGGAAGGAGCTCGGAACCCCGAGAGCCCAGAAGACGAGCCAGACAGCCTGGCGGAGATCAGGCTCTTCTCTGCCATTGAAGTCAGTCAGCAGAGGGACCGTGGCGAGCTCTGTGTGAGGGCTCGGCGGCCCCCACGGGTTTCACTTTGATCAGTCTGAGGCCGTGGGGAGAGTCAGCTTGAAATGGCACAGAACACCAAGTGTGGGGTGAGAGGGCTGGAGGTGAGGAGGGCAGGGGGGAGGGAGGAGTCGGGACAGGTAAAACACAGCTTATCGCAGGCCCCTCCAGCGGCCATACCACAGTCGGCTGGCTGATAAGCTGCAGAAATGTATTCCTCACTGTCTGGAGGCCGAAGGCCCAAGGTCAAGGTGGTGGTACATTCCTGCCTCTGGTTCACTGGCAGCCTCTCCTGGCTCTGCCCTCCGGCGCCCGAGGAGTATGAACAGGAAGAAAGAGAACTAAGAGAAAACCCCACTTATAATCATACTGGAAAGAATAAAATACCCAGGAGTCAACAAACAGGTGAAAGACCTGCACATAGAAAACTACAGGACATTGTTGAAAGTAGGAGACCAGCAAAATGAAGATTCTCTGTGCTCATGGGTTGGAAGAATTAACGCTGCTGAAATGGGCCACAGGACTAAAGCAGCGTACAGATTCAATGGCTCCCTATTAAAACTCTAACATTACTTAATCCATTAATCCATTACTTCATCCATATGGAACCACAAAAGGCCCTGAAGAGTCAAAGCAATCCCGAGGGGAAAACAACAAAACTGGAGGTGTTGCACTCCCCAGCCTCAAACATATTATAAAGCCGTAGTTATCAAAACAGTACGGTCGTGGAACAAAAACAGACAGAGAGCAGTCAAACAGCACTGGTACCCCACGAATAAACCCACAAGGTTCAGACAGCTAATGTAGGCCAGAGGAGCCAAGACGGTGGGAAAAGTCGTGTCAGCAAGTGTGCTGGGAAAGTGAGACAACATATGCAAAAGAATTAAAGTAGGCCAGAAGCTCCCACCACACACAAAAGCTAGTTCAAAATGGGGGTATCACCTGAGACCAGAGGTGCAGGTGGTGCTCTAAGACTTCCACCTCGGAGACATTTCGGGGACCCAATTCCAAAAGCACGGAAATTAACGGCAAAAACAAGCACATGGAAGCGCATCCAATGAAAAGCTTCTTAAAACAAAAGAAGTTGCGGCACAGAGGCCGCCCTACGACAGAGTAGCCACAGCTCCTATCCCCAGGGGCTTACGCGGCAACAGCAGAAGGCAAGCGGCCAATCGAGGAAGGACAAAGGGCTGAATGGACACGGCAGAACCTTCCGTGGTTTGTGTGTGAATGAACTTCTCCGGCTGAGAAAGGACAGGGGGCTCAAGCCTTCGTGTGTTTAGAGAACTTAATATTTGAGTCCATCAGTGAAGCCAAGTGGACAGGAGGTTCCTGAATGCTTCCGCCCCGCGAAGGAGGGTGTGGGCGCCCCAAAGCACAGTGGTGTGGGGGAGCGGGAGGGTGGGGTGCGGGGGGAGAGGGCTTCCACCCGTCCTGCCTTCGGGCAGAAGCTCCCGTTTCTGACTGGACGTTATGTTTGCACTTCCCTGGCGAACTTGCAAACTTTGAAAACACGACGAAGACAGCAGCGGCCGCCTGTAACTCCACCTTGGCGTCCGTTTCCAGCCCACTTTCTCTGCCGTTACACACGTGGCCACAGATCGCACACTCAGCGCGTGTCCTGGATTTTCATTTGCTGTTAACCATTTCCTGTGATTTCCTGTTTTTAAAGGAGGTGTATTTATTGGTGCATCAAGAGCTGGGGTGCGGCAGCCTCCCAGTGCTCAGCTGCAGCCCCGGGTGCGCCGGGGAGGCCCCGGCCGTGAGCTTCACCCTCTCTCCTGACGGCGAGCAGGTGGACACTTGCAAAGGCCGCTACCCTGGCTGCAGTAAGTGCTTACAGTATAATTTCCATTTAAATTTTAATATCCCCTTAAGGATAGATTTCTAGAAAGGTCGAAATAGTTAATGATTTTAAGACTCTTGCATTTTACCCATTTGTAAAGCTGAGTGAGGAGTATTTAAGGGACTGCCTGGATGGTAACTCCCTGTTGTTTTTTCCTAAAGTGCTACAGTCCTTTCTGGACACCTGCTGACTAGAGCAGGCTACAGAGGCAGGTGTAAACGTGGTCACGGGTCCGCACGTACTCGGAAGTGTCTTTCTGCGGTCAGTCTCCGTGGCCGGGCCCCAAATAAACGGAACAGGCGCCTGTCACCGGTGTACAGGACAGGGGTGATGGCGCTTTCCTGTCCCCCTTGCTTAGGAAGGCAAAAGTCAGCTCACGTTAGGGACACAAATCACTGATCTGGTTCGTGTCCCGTGGGTGCTGAAACGTGACCAGTGGATAAAACACTGGCTGCGAGGGGTTTTGCTCTGGGGGCGAAACAAGCGATACCCCTATTCACAAAGGAAGGACGGAGGCTTCATGAGGTTAATCACACTCCCAAGACCTTGTAATTAGCAAGTGGTGGAACCAGAACCCACACCCACTGCGGGTGGCTGCGAGGCCCTCAGGGAGAGAGGGAGGCGCCTGGCCAGCTGCTCTCTCCTGGGGGCGGTGTGGGGAGGGCTGCAGCCTGCTGCTTCCCAAGGCCTCCGCCTGCCTCCGCCTGCCTGCCCCTGTCTTGGGCGCAGCCGACTTCCCAGGGCAGACACTGCCCCTCCCCGGGGCGAGTCCCCAGCCACTGGGCTCCAGCCTGGGGCCCAGGCTCCCGGGTGTGTCCGGCATTAACTGCTCAGCTCAGGGCTTTCCCCCAGGCCGCTGCCCCGCTGCTGGCCATCCTGATTGTGTCACAGTGGGCGCCCCTCCTCCTGGCGTCCACCTCCCTCCCCCAGGCCCTCACAGAGCACTGTCTCACCCGAGCTCCAGGTCCTCCTGAGGGCACAGTCAGGAGCAGGGGGACCAGGATGCGGGAGGGCTGGGGCGCAGCGGGCCTGGCCCCACCGCCCTCCCGCTGGCCTCCCGGAGGCCCAGGGGGCGGGCTGCACCCCTGGGGCTTCAGGAAGCCTCGGCCCCAGGGTGCGGCTCCTCCTGGGAGACGGGGTCTTAGCAGCCGTGCCAGGGCGGGGACCAATGTCCTATTCTTATCACCTCCCAGGCACTAGCGGGGGCTGGAGCTCAGGTCCTAATTACGTGATTGTGCAATAAAAACTGGAGCGAATGGGTGGCGGTGGCCTTTTTCTGAGAATTCCTGGGGACCCGGATTTCTCCCGACGATAAGCTCCCCTGTGAAGAGGCCCTTTGTTCCCCGCCTTAGAACCTGGCCTCCAGGGCTGGCCCGGGGTCCACGGCCGGCGATGCCAGCCGGATGCCAGCCGCGCCGCCCAGGGGTGGGCCAACCCGCGCTTCCGGCTTAGACGAGTAACCGGCTGGGATCCCCGGGCACCTCCCCTCCCCCTCCCTCCACCACACCCCCTGTCACCTGTGGGTCCTCAGGTGTGACCAGCAATGTGCCCACGCGGTTATGGGAGGCGGGAGGAGGTGACCCTGCCCATGACCCTGGCGCCAAGGCCGGCCTGCTCCCCACTCTCCAGCGCGGGGTGCTTGGAGGTTCCTGCCCCCTTCACCTGGCCCTCCCCCACAGGGTGGGCTCTCCCGGCCGCCTGGGCTGCCCTCTGTCCCAGCTTCCCCGGGCATCCAGCCCGGAGGTTACCCCAAGCGGGGGTTATTTTGGGGGGGAGCAGGAATGGACGAGGGGACCCGTCAGGCTCCAGGTGCTGTGGGGGTGGGGTGGCGGGTCAGCGTGTCCGCCTCCCTCTGAGCCACATGACAGCAGAGACTGTGCACCGGCGCATGCCCCCGGGCGGACAGGGCAGCGGCCCAGGCGCCCGACAGCCTGCCCGCCCAGTGCATCCGCGCTGGCTTTCTCTCCAACACGCCTTCCTTCCTCGCTAATTGTTCAAATTGTGCTAAAATACACATTAGGTAAAAAGTACCTTACCCAGTGTCCAGTTCTGTGGTAATAAGCTGCTCACGTTTCTGCCACCATCACCACCCTGCATCTCCCAAACTTGCTCATCTTTCCAAAAGGCGTCCCAGGCCCCCATTCACTCCCACCCCTCCCCCAGCCCAACACCCACCGTTCACATCTCCCAGCCACGACTCTGAGGACCCCAGCACCTCATGACTGGACTCGCTGGATAGTCGGCCTTTTGTGAATGGCTGGTCACCCAGCATACCGTCAGAAGGCCCTTCCTTTTTGAGGGCTGAGTAATATTCCGTGCACTTACAAAGTGTATTTTGCTCAAACTTCTCCAGCCACAACATTTGACCATCGCAATCATTTAACAATTTGCTCTGGAGTGTCACCAGCGTGCCGGCATAGCTTCTGCCTCCCAGACGGGTGTCCAGGGTGGCATCATAGGTCCCTACCCCCCCAGAGTGAGGTGAAAGCAGTGGCCTGCTGCCCGTTCACAGAGGTGCTAGTGAACTGCGCACCCTTCGTTTGTGCAGCCTCCCTAATTTATGATTAAAACAAGAATAAAATAAGGAGAAATTTTCAAGGAAAGGCTTGAAAATCGCCACACATGGGTCAAGTCTTCAAACGGTGCTCGTATAGGTCAACTCCAAGAGCAGCTGTGCTCCAGCGGCCCCTCGCCAGCTCAGAGCCGAGCCAGAGTCCCTGCCCCCGTCCAGCAGCCGCACCTGCTGCTTCCTGCCGTGGCCCAGGGGAGGGCACAGGTTCTGGGAGACCCAGCCCGCGCTCACCTGCCGTCTGGGACACCTGCCTCTCTTGCCACCATGTGCTCTCTCCTCTGGAACAGCTCCTTAAATGTGTCCTCCAGACCCCCGCTCAGTCTCTGCTGGGTCCTCGGGGCCACTTCCTCTCACGAGGCTGCCCAGGGCGGTGGAACCCGGAGAGCCTCCAGGAGCCCCGAGACCTGGAGAAGCCCGGGGCCGCTTGCCTGCTGGGTTGTTTTAGATCTCCCTCTTGTGGGCCGGCTGTGAAGTAGACTCCAACCATGTCATTGGTGTGAGCAACCAGAGCAGGTCATAAGGAGTCCAGTTCTGGAAACCCTGTGGCCACGTAGGACTGACTTTGTTTTCATTACAAACTTGGAGAGAGTCGTATTAAAATGCCCGTGCACCTACACAAAGCTATTAGACCTGAACAGGTCGCCCACCTCTACTCTAGATCTTTAAAGGGCCTGGCCCCAGGTCGGCGCGCTGGTGGGTTCCGTGTGTTACTCCG
>NW_004567143.1:4763660-4764338 GCF_000260355.1 Condylura cristata
CCGTGTCCGTCCTGGCTGGGGTCGCGCCCACCGGGCGCGGTGGGTTCAGGCGGACGGAGGGGGGTCGCGGAGCCCTGAGGACTGAACGCTGAAGCGGGACAGGCCAGCACGGGGTGGGGTGGGGCCGGCAGCCACGAGCCCTGGCCGCAGGCTGAGCTCTGGCTTCTTACCACTCACAGGCAGGGCAACCTGGGGGACGTGGCTGCAGAGGGGGGAGGCCAGAGGGGGGGGGGGGGGGGCCGCCACCTCAAAACCAGCAGGGGCTCACAGCTGACCCTGGGCACTGCTGGAATACAAGAGAAAGCCTGGGGGGTTGCTTGCTTTTCTTTTCACGATGATAAAAGCTGACGTGGGCTCCACTTAGAGCTGTGGAGTTTACTCTCTTAAGCAGGGGACCCCAAGTGAGAGCCGTCAGAGGCAGCCAGCAGAGGGCCAGGGAGCGGGAAGCCGGGGAAGCCGAGGCAGGCCCTCGCCCCGCGGGAGGAGGTTTCCCCGGAGTGAGGCAAAGGCAGAATCAGCCGCGGCCCGAAGGGGAGATGAAAAGCTAGGCTGTTTTCTCTCCTCCTGCCCTAGCGTGGGTGCGCGGCCCAGGGCGAGGGTGCCGGGCCCGGAGGGTGAAGCGGCACGGCAGGGAGAAGCGCCGAGACCGAGAGCCCCACTGCCGCCAGAGAGGCCTGG
>NW_004567143.1:4765373-4787709 GCF_000260355.1 Condylura cristata
GCAGTGGACTTCGTCACTCTGCCTGTTCTGCTCCCCACTCTGTCTCTAGGGGAGCCTCTCACCCTCCGCATCTCTGGCCTGTACCCCAGTACTGTATGAATAAATAAATAAATCTTTTTAAAAAAAAGTGCTAAAAATGAGGCCCGGGCAGCGAGGTGCCAGTTCAGCGCGCAGACCGAGCCTGGAGCCGGGGCCTCCTCCAAGGCCGCGTTGCCCGGCCGCCCCTCCCACCCGGGGCCTCGGGCAGGGCCGGGTGGTGACGCCCGGGTGATGTCACAGGCTTTGTGAGGCGCCTGGGCGAGCCCTCTGAGCCGGGCGCCGGCAGCCAGCACAAGCACGCTGAGGGGCCGGGCTCCTGGAGCCCGCGGTTCGGAAGAAGCAGGTCTCGCGCCACCCTGAAGGCCCCGCCCGAGGCGCACCCGGGGCTCACGGCCCTCACGGCCCCGTGCAGTCCTCTCTGGGTAGGTGGGAGCGGCGGCCCCGGGGCTGGCGGGGTCCAGGCGGGGGCCCTCCTCAGGTCAGGCACGCGGCACCTTGCGTCACTGAGTCTCGGGGGACGCCGGCCCCCCGGCCAGGGTCAGGGTCTGATCGTCTGCCGGGGGCTGTGGCTGCCAGGCTGGGCCGTCCTCCCCTGGAGGTGGACTGGACTCCTGGGACCGGTTTTCATGGTCTACCCCGTGTCTCAATTTTCTGCGATGTGTCCTCTTCCAGAGTTAGGCGGGTGGTGTTATTCCAGGATAAGCGCACGGGCAGAGAGGCCCTTTGTGGTGCCAGAAACTCACAGGGCAGCGGCCCTGCGGGCAGCGAGGGGTCCACACCCCGGCTGCTCGGCCCAGCCAGTCGTGGCTCTCGGGCCTGCAGACTCAAGACTTGTTTTTTTTTAAGATTTATCTATTTATGCACACAGAGCTGGGGTACAGCCAGAGGTGCAGGGGCGGTGAGAGGCTTCACCAGAGACAGAGTGGGGAGCAGCACAGGTGGATGGACAAAGTCCACTGCCGAGGGGAGCGGCGGGTGGTCAGGAGAGGCCCCGCTGCGCCCTGTGGTCACCTCCGGGCTGGGGATCCAGCTCGCACTGAGGCGGCCGCGGCCAGCTGGCTGTGTCCTCACCCGCTGCGGGAGGTTCCACAGAGGGGCCTTGCTGAAGACCTGCGCTGCCACGCCCCCGAGGGGCTGAGCCCTGTTAACGGGGCCCCCACAGCCAACCGCGGCATCGCCGGGCGCTGGCCTGGCGCTCGTCTCTGGCATGTCTTGCCATGACACTGTAAAACATCCTGATGCCAAGTGGTCATCTGAAAATCAACCTGAGAGCTTTGTCATCAGGTAAAAAGGAAGCGCAAGGAGCTAGATGGCAAGCAGCTATCGCGACTGTTTCAAACCACGGAACCAGCTAACGCAGCTTCTCTTAAATCCTCCTGGCGCAGGAGACTGAGCAGACTTCAGTCATGCTCAGGCCACAATGAGACACGCTGCAGCCCCACGTCTGCTCTGCGGCTCCCTGGCATTTGCTGTCTGCGCCACGGTCCTGCTCACGTACTTCCACCACAGCCACGAGGCTAGCCGGCGGCAGGCAAACCAGGGCCTGGCAGTAATTTGGTCCCTTGGAAAGAAACTGCAGCAGGAAGCCCCCCGCGGTGCAGGGCGGACGCCCTACCTGCATGCCAGCGTGGACGGGCCCAGGGCGGGCCAGGCCGCAGCCCAAGAGCCGGTCTTCAGTTCCGGTGAGCGCCTCTGGGGGACGGGGAGAGGGGGCGCCGGGCTCAGTGTTTGGGGGAGGAAGCGCGTGTCCTTCCCGGCGCAATGCCAGTGTCAGGCTACGAAATATGTGTCGTGGATAAAAGTAGGTACGCGAGGCCCCATTACGCTCGGCCCCCCATTTATGCGTGCCCCCCACCATCTCATCATTTCGAACACAGCTACCGCGCTTGTTCAGATGCTTTTGATTTTTCAAAGTGTTAAAAACAGAAAACCCAGGCCCCAAGTGGAGTCCTTCTGCCGGGACCCCCACCCCAGCTTTCAATCCCTCCCAAAAGTACAACCCAGTGGGCACCCCTGGGGTGGGGTGGGGGGCATCCGACTGGTAAGACCCGCTTCCGTGGGGCGTGGAACGCCCTTCCTCACCACCTGTCCGTGACCCCGTGCTGCGGAGCCCTGGGCCCAGGCAGGACACTGCCCGCGGTGTGAACCTGCCATCAGGCCCACGGTACCCCAAAGCCGTGACTGATTGCGGCAGTGGGGCGCAGTCGCCCTGTGAGCCCTGTCTCGCTGCTGCCCCTCTGCCCTCGAGACAGTAACCTGAGCTGGCGGCTCCTCCTGGCTCCTTCCCGTCTCATGGTCTCTAAGGATATTTGTAGATTTACAGACGTCCGGCAACGAGTCTCGATCTGCTCTGCGAATCCACGTGTCCCTTCTTGTCCGGGCAGAGTGTTCCCCTCGGGCGAACACGGGGCGCGGGAGGGACACGCTGTGGCGTCGGCGTGTCTCTCTCCTGAGGGAAACGCCAACCTGTAGGCCGAAGCAGCTGTGCCCCGGCCAGTGCCCGTCCCCAGGGAGGGGCAGGGCCCTCGGCATTGCCCGCACCACCACTAGGCGGGGAAAGAGAGCGCTGCCCCTGCTCCGTGGGGGTGGCGGGTCCCCAGAAGCCCCAGGGCTGCCGGGTTCCCCTGGGTTCGAAGGGACTCTGTGGCCCTTGCCGGCCTGTGCGGGGCGCAGCCGGGCGGGTCTGAGCAGGCTGGCTTTCTCGGGAAGACGCCACAGCCCTGGGCTCACGGGGAGCAGGGGAAGCAGAGCTGGGAGCCTGCCCGGCGCTGCTGCGGGCAGCCTGCCGGCCCCTTTGCTCCGTGGCTTCCAGGGGACCGCGGGTGTGTGGCACAATCGGAGTGGGGCTGCTTCACCGCCACAGGAGCCGCCTTTACACATAAACGTTCACTTCCTACTGAGCAGCGGAAGGTAAGAGGGTCCTGTCAACGCCAAAGGACCACGTAAATCCAGGGAGGAAGCGGAATTCTGTGAGCTCCTTTCCGCTCGTCTCCCATTCCATTGTCCTTACGAGACGCCGCACTGCCTAGGTGAGCCACTGCTTACTCACATTTTTAGATTTCGCTGTTTTGTTGCAGCTGTATTTGAAACTACCGGTTCGCTGCTATAAATTCCTATTACAATTTCTGAGTGGAAAATGATTTGATATCTTCCAGTGAATTCTATTTTTTAAACCAATGTTTTCTGTATTTCAGCATGACTCCTGTGCTCTCTGTTCTTTCGTATTCTGATTCTCTAATCCCCTCCCTTACAGGCAGCAGTTTTAACTATTCGAACCCAGAGCTGTATAACGGATTTATCAAATATGGATTTAATGCCCTTATCAGTAAGAAGCTGGGCTATGAGAGAGACGTGCCGGATACCAGGAATAAAATGTATGTGCTGTCTAATTTTTAATATCAACTAACTAACCAGATCTTAATTTTTGGCACATCAGAAACCTTACAACATAGGTTCCTGTTTAGAGCCCAGTAATGTCTATTTCGAAATGATAGAGCGAACAGTGTAGAGAATTGACTCTCTACTGGCACAGGATGTGTTCTGGAGGTTTCTAAGAATTTAGTCATGCCCCAGATCTTGTTAAATCATTAGTAAGGACCTTTGAACAAAGGGGATTTATTTATGCTACAAAATGCTTCGGACAGCTACTTTTCCTTCGAGGTCTCCTTCCCCCCCAGTGTTCCATTAATCACTTGTGTTAATGATTAATGCCTTTTTTGAAATTGTGGTTAATATACATGGCACTGGATTTACCATTTTAGCTATTATTTAACCAATTTTCATTCAGTACATGAAGTGCCTTCACAGTTACAAAACCATCACCCCCTCCATCCATCGCCAGGACTTCTTTATCCCCCAGTGCTATACCATTAGACACCAACTCCCCAGCGCCCTCCTCCCAGCCTCCCACCCCCACCCTGGCACCTACCATTCCACTTTCGCCAAGTCCCTCACAGAAGTGGGGTCATGCAGTATGTGGTGGTTTGTGCTGGGCTCATGTCACTTATGAAGTCCAGGCTCACTCATGTTGTAAGTACATGTGGGTTAAAGTGTTTTTAGTATCTGTAGGTCCTGGTGGTGCCCAGTGAGAACAAGTCTGGGCCCCACTCCCCCTTAGCTAAATGAGGCATCTTCACATACAAAGACAAGAGGAACCGCAGAGAACAGGAGGAAGTGAGGATACATGTCTTGGTGCACCCTGCATGGGACACCAATGTGACATCACAAATACAAGAACAGTCTCAGGGGCTGACGTCACAGGATAGGACACACCTGTCTGCTCGTGAGGGGGAAGGGCTTAAATCGCTGAAACCATAGAGCAGGATGTGAACTGAGACTGGACAGCAACTTTTTATGCAGTTCAGTATTTACCCACCACAAAAGAAAGTCAGCTTGAATACCTATAAATCAGGGGTTTCTCTCCATGCCATCATTTCCCCCCTAAACCTCCCATTCTCAAATAACACATCCGGAGCAGCTAACACAGCAGTGGGCAACAAGCAGGGTGCCGCCCGGAAGGACGGAGCCACCACCCCCTGCCCGGGCTCTGAGACTAGACAGTCAAAACGCCCCAAGAGCCCCAAAGGCCAAAGTCCAAACCCAGGGCTACAGCCTAACAGGACAGTGCCCGACAAGAGGCCAGGCCACCGTCGGCAGGTCTCGGCCGCGCACACGACTGCGAGAGACCTCGGCCCCACGAACAGCGCCAGGGGACACGCAGCCACCGTGGCCACGCGTGCAGCTGCCTCGGCCAGATGGCGCCGGCGATGGCCGCACCAGTCACCAGGAGTGCTGGGCAGCGCCGGCCAGTGCGCTGGGCCCCAGCGGTCCGCAGAGCGGTCGGGACGCCCAGTGTTCGCGGCTCTCTGTGAGTTGCCGGGAGACACCGGCAACAACGCTCTCTGGACGCCGCTTGTGCGCCAGTCAGGGGTCTGGACGCTTCTTTCCGTCTTTGGAGGCCAGGAGCGGAGCCTCGGGTCTTCTTCCTGCAGATGCCAGCAGAGGCCGGCGCGACCGCCTACTGCTGCTCTGGCCGGAGTCACCTCTGACCGGCCTCAGACCCTGCCTTATATCCTTTCCCGGGGTGCTCCACCCACAAGTCTGATTGGGCCATTTTCCAGCCCTGTGGCTGATTGGGCGCGTTAGCACCAATCAGCTCATAGCTCACACCTGATTGGCCCACTCCTTTCCCAGGAAGTGCTCTGCGGCAGCAAGGGCTCTGCCGAGCCCGCGCAGCTGCTCGAGGCGCTGCGTCCACCCTCGCCCCTCGCCCCTCGCCCCACGCCCCACGCCCCACGCCCACTAGGCTTCCCTCCCCTCGCGTTCTTAGGGAAGACAGCGTTGGGAGAGGCATGCAGAGAGGAGCAGACCTGGCAGGGCGATGTGCAAGATGTCAGCTCATTCCACAGAATTCAGCTCCGCAGGAAACAGCGTCTGCCTGAGCGGATCGAGCCGCGCTCTCCCCCCCCCCCAGCACCTCCCTTTCAGCTCGGCTTTGAGGCTCATGTTTGAGGCTCCAGATGAGCGTCACTGAAGAACGGCTGACAGCGCTCTTTTATGTAGCTCTGTCTCTGATTTGACTTTATTTCTCCTCAATTTGAGATTTCTCAGACTTGCAAAATTGCTGAGGACTGTTTCAAAGAAGTCAGCTTCTCCCTGCCCCCGAGTGCCAGCCTCACCCAGCCCTCAGGGCACGCCGGGCGCTGGCGCCCCGGCCTGGAGGGGCCATGCAGGGCACCTGTCCCTGTGCCTCCCAGCAGAGGCTGCCCCGGGCACCTGCCCCTGTGCCTCCCACGGGAGCAGGTCCGAGTGTCTCTTCACAGCTGGTGACCACGTCCACCTGTCATTTGTGCCATGTTCCTCTGCGTTGGGGGTTTGGCTGGCATCACATTCTAAGGGCGCATTGTGGGGGGCAGGAACGTCGGAGTCGTGATGCCCTGACCTCCTCAGCGTTGAGCTCCGAGGCACATCGTCTGACCCTGACCTGTGAAGTTACTTTCACTACTTCATCGAAAGGGCAGCTGCCAGATTTCTAGAGTTACTGTTTGTCCTCTTGTAATCAGTAATTGCAGATCTCGTTTAAATGTTAATCGCAGAAAGCTGCGGGCACACCAGAAGGCACACGCTGCAGAGGGAAACCACTGGTGGCCATGGCTGTGGTTTCCGACTTTAGACTTTAGTGTGGCAGGCGTGGCCTCGGGCGCCGCTGGTTGTGACCCCACCTGGAGTGTGTGCACCAGCCCATACAGCCACGCCGACCGCGAGTCGGTTCATCATTTAAAAAAAAATATTTATGCACACAAGAACTGGGGTATAGGCCAGAAGTGTGGGGGTGGGAGGACTCCCCAGAGACAGTTGGGGGGCACAACAGGCAGACTCTCTGCTAAGGGGGCAGCGGGGAGACAGGAGGGGTCTGCTGTGCCCTGGGGGTCCCTCCCCGGGGATGAATTCCTGCTGTGGGGGCTGCAGACAGCTTCACAGTGCTGAGACTCAACCCCTCGGCCACCAGGGAGGCCCAGAGTCAGTTCATCTTGATTTGGGATTTATTTTAATCAGAAATCACTGCCAAGTTTTATCAACAACTTCGCGTGCCAGGCTGTGGGGAGCAGGCCACGCGTGACCGGCGCAGCTGCAAGGTTCTGCTGTGACCCTGCCACTTCAGGCCACTGGACGCACAGCCTGCGAGGTGGTGCTGTGGCGCGTCACGACTGGCGTTCCCAGGCACAGAGGAGGCAGGAGTGGAGCGTGGGCTCTCAGCCCTGGCTCTCAGCGCTCAGGGCCCCGGCTCGTGCCGACGCTGTGGGCCCCTCTCCGTGCACGTCCCTTTTGCTTAATCCAGCGCCAATGACTTTGTCATGCACAAACAAAACAGTTCAAAATACAGCCCAATAATATGGCACGACGAAAAATAATTCAGGGGTAATAAGTGCTATCACTAGACTTCGGCTTCTGGTTTTCTCTCGTGCACAAAAATAAAAATAAAAACATTTTATATGAAGGAAACATGAAACTTGCATTGTGTTCAACCGCTGAGATTTTAGAAATTGTTACCACAGCTACCACTACACGTGTTACACTGATTATAAGTACAAGGAAGTAAATGTTTAAAATTTAGATGTACTTAATTGGGGGTGTAGTTATAACATGCTTGAATAATTATGCATTTCAAATTTAATAACATTTTAAAGGGAAAAATCAACAAAGTACTTTTATTGTGGCCTCCCTGGTGGTGCAAAGCATTAAGCACAGCACTGTGAAGCTACCGCAGTCCCCGCAGCACAAGTTCAATCCCCGGCCAGGGAGTGACTCACATGGCGCGGCAGACCTCTCCTGTCTCCCCGCTGCTCCCCTCAGCAGTGTCTCAGTCGATCCACCTGTCCTGCTCCCCACTCTGCCTCTGGTGAGTCCTCTCACCCCTGCATCTCAGGCCTGCACCCCAGCTCTTGTGTGCATACATAAAACTTTACTTTTTTAAAGATTTGTTTATTTCTGCATACAGAACTGGGGTACAGGCCAGAGTGGCGGGGGTGTGTGTGTGTGTGTGTGACAGTATTCACCAGAGACAGAGTGGGGAGCAGAACAGGCAGATCGACAAGGTACACTGCTGAGGGGAGCAGCGGGCGGTCAGGAGAGGTCTGCCGCGCCCTGTGGGTCACTCCGGGGAGGGCGGGGATCGGACTCACACTGAGGCGGCCGTGGCAGCCTGCAGCGCTGAGTCCTAGCCCGCTGCGCCACCAGGAAGGGCCTGCATAAAGAAATCTGGAACTTTCAATGTGAGTTTATTAAATCTCTCGTAGAGAGGCCGAAATAATTTGTTTATAGGATGCTCAAAATGAACTTGGATTGTGAAACTTGTGTCAGGAAGGAGCAATGGTTACTGGCGTCGAGGGGGAAATGACTGCGAAAATATTAGAAGAAGTGAAAGCAGAAGTGAAAGAACGGCTTGTGCCTCCTTCACTGTACTGGCGCCCGATGGTCACGCCCATCCACGAGCGGAGCTGCCGTGGCAGGGGCTTGGGGCGCGGCCTGGGCGCCGCAGCGGTGTGCAGGGGGCACTGCTCGGGGGGGGCTGGCTGCCAGCT
Source organism: Condylura cristata (assembly GCF_000260355.1). Lineage (NCBI taxonomy): Eukaryota > Metazoa > Chordata > Mammalia > Eulipotyphla > Talpidae > Condylura > Condylura cristata. Next base: position 4,773,494 of record NW_004567143.1, read on the forward strand.
CGGGCGCTGAAAGCGGGTCACGCGGAGGCCGCGCGGTGGGAGGGCCGGAGAAGGGACCCGACCGGCGTCCAGAGACATCAGCGTCCACCTTCAGAGCGGGTGAGTGACCCCGGCAGGGCCACCCGAGCCCACGGACGCGCTCCAGGGTGCGCCGGGGTCCCCACCGGCCGGGGCGCGGCTGTTCTCGAGTCAAGGACAGGCCCCCCGCTGCCGTGAGCACTCAGCTCACGGGACCCACAAGAACCGGAACGGGGAAACGCAAGCTCGGGAGAAGCTGAGGAGCGCACCCCTGCGCCCCTCAGGTGAGTCACCGGCCGCCCCGCTCTGCGCGCCCGCCCGCAGGTGTCGCTACAAGCGCTACCCCAGGAAGCTGCCCACCGCCAGCGTGGTCATCTGCTTCCACAACGAAGAGTTTAACGCCTTGCTGAGGACAGTGTCCAGTGTCATGTCACACACCCCACAGCACCTCCTGGAGGAAGTCATTCTGATAGACGACAGGAGCGAATTTGGTGAGACAGACCCACAGAGCTGCCGGCTCTCTCTCGGGGTGCTGAGTCGGGTGGCCTGGTTGGGGGGAGGAGCTGTCCCTCTGGGGCGCCGGGGAGGTGAGAGTGCCGCTGACGCCCCGATGGCGGCAGGAAGGCCACGTCCCCGGGGTCTGAAGTGTGCTGTGTCATCTTGCTCGGAGGGAGGGAAGTGTGTGTTTCAGAGGAGGGTCCAGCACCCGGAGGCCCCGGGGACCCCGAAGGCCCAGGGAGAGAAAGCCTGGCAAGTCTGGGGCCCGCCGAGCGCCTTCCAGGTAGCTTATGTCGAAGCTGGGCAGGGCTGGAGAGAAGACAGGAACCCAAGTAGGAAAAGACCCTGTGAAGGGCAAGGCTTGAGCCTCACCTGGAGGTCATGGGGCGCCGTCACAAGCTGAAGGCAGGGCCCTGCGCCCCCTACCCGGACCGCCCGGAGCTCTGGGCCTGCCCCCGCCCCAGCCTGTGCTTCCAGAACATGTCACGCTGGGGCACAATCTAATGAGCAGCTCTTAGCATTTGGAATAAATCACCTGTTTTCCAACTTCATTGCAAACCTGGGCAAACCGAGAGAACCACGTTGGTGTGAGGTCTTTACCGCCAGGGAAAGAAAAGACCCCAGGTGGGGGCTGCAGGGGTGTCACCGGGGGCAGCTTGGCCTCCTGCCAGCCACATCTGGGCGCTCAGAGCGTGTCCAGGCACCACGCCTTGCTCCCTGGGAGCCCCCGCGGGGGGTGGGGCGGCCCCTCAGCCCTGCACTCGGGGAGAGATGGGCCTGTCCTTGACCTGGGGAGCAGCCCGGGCAGGGTCCCCGCGACCCTGAGCACACTTGCTTGTAACGGGCGTCGGAACCAGGTGTCGGCGTTCTCACGGCGTCCTGGGCGGCCCCTTCTCCGCCTCCAGTTTCCAGCTGCCCCGCTCTCAGGTCAAGGCCACTGCCATCAGGTCTGAAAACAGCCTCAGACAGGAGGCCACACGAGCCTGGGCTTCTCTTGTGCTCTCTGAAGTCTGAGGGCGGCAGCCGTTCAGCCGGTCCGTACTCGGGGCTGCGGGTCAGCACGCTGCGGGGCACCAGGGCTTCCCCGCGAGGGGGGGCCACCCGCCTGGCCACGGGGCGCAGCAGAGCAGCGTCTCGATGTCGGTATGTCTCTGTACGCAGGACACCGCTGTCCCTGTGGTCAGAGCGTCCGCGGAGGCGCGATCGGGAGTCGGGCGACGGCCGCGGTTTCCACTCGCGTAGTCACCACGTGCCCACGGTCAAGCGCTGGTGTCTTTGCAGATGACTTGAAAGACAAGCTCGACTTCCACTTGGAGATTTTCCGGGGAAAGATAAAGCTGATAAGAAACAAGAAGAGGGAAGGGCTGGTCCGCTGCCGGCTCATCGGCGCGTCTTTCGCTCTGGGTAAGGGCCGCCCCGACTCCGTCGGCCTCCACCGGCCCGGGCCGCGTGCGGGACCTTCCTGCCCACGCGGAAACGCCCCAGGCGCCCTCTGGGCTCCGCGGGCTGAGACAGTGTCGTGATTCGGCGCTGAGTCTCCCTGTGCTGGCCAGAGTGGACGGGACCAGCTCCTGCTTCCCGCGCGGCTGAAGGTGTCCATGTCGGGAACACCACAAACCACGGCCCGCTGGGCGTGGCCTTCCCAGACCCTCGCACTTGGCCTGCCGCCTGTAGGTGGGCTCAAAGCGCCTGGCGCCCACCTGTGCTGCCCAGCGAGGCCACTCCCCATCAACGCCTCGCCCTTTCCCCCGCGTGCCAGCGGCTGGCGAGGACGGGGTCCCCTGGGTCGCCGTGGAGGCCCTGTCTGGTCACTTCTCCGGCAATTTTCACTTTTCACTATTACTCAGAAACCACACTGGCGTTTGCCAAAGACCCGCCCTGCCTGGCCTCTGGCTCCCGGCCCGGCCGGCACCCTGTCCTGCTGTGTCCACCCTTCAGGAGGGCCCGCGCGGCCGCCTCCGCTCGGCTCAGTCGTCCGCTCCAACGTCACTGCGAATGTCCTTCAGCAGAGAAGCCCCTTGGCGCCACCGTCATGGGGAGCGTGCCTCGTTCTCCGCGACGCCACCGCCACCTGCCCTGGCCTGCGTGGCTGACAGAGGCCTGGCGGCGTGGTCCCCGGGCAGGCGTGTTTGTGCGGGTGCACAGCTACACTTGGGGTGCAGAACTGAGTGTGGCTTCTTGTCTCCCGCCGCCCCCCAGCGCGGCCGAAAGCCCCGTAAGAAGCAAACACTGGCTGGGGGTTGCCGAGGGCTCGTCGCACACTCTTGGGTCTGGCCTGGCCGGCAGGCGCTGTCCACACACTCACGCCGGCCCGCCCTTGCCCCCAGGGGACGTCCTGGTGTTCCTGGACAGCCACTGCGAGGTGAACAGTGTCTGGCTGCCGCCCCTGCTGAGTGCCATCGCCAAGGACCCCAAGACCGTGGTGTGCCCGATCATCGATGTCATTGACTTCAGCACCCTGGAGTACAAGCCCTCTCCTGTCGTCAGGGGCGCCTTCAGCTGGCACCTCCGCTTCCAGTGGGACACTGTTTTCTCTTACGAGCTGGAGGGACCAGAAGGAGCGACCGCTCCCATCCGGTGAGCGTCGTCCAGCGGGCAGGGCGCCAGTGGGTGGGACCTGGCAGAACTTAGGGAGACACTCTGAGTGTTCCTGCGATTGCTAGGGCTGAACGAAATGGGGTGTTCTACGTGGGTCTTCTTGCCAAGTGTCTATTATAATAGAATCGGGGGGCTTGGGGCTTGTCACTTGAAAATGAGCCTGTCACCCCAGGGGCGAGCACGGCTGTGACAGCGGCCCTCGGACTCCAGGCGGGCACCGTCAGCGTGTGGGCGAGTCTCAAGGTGGCCTGCGGACCAGGGGTGCAGCACGCAGCGGCCCAGGGAGGGCCTGGCCGTGGCCCGTCCGTGGCTAAAACATCTCTGCAAGTGCTTCCACCCGTCACTGTATAGGTTGAGATAAAAGAGATTTTCCAAGATTACTAGTCCCGGCAACTGCACCTCTACGTGTGAGAATGGCTCGAACGCTGGGACTTTCAGGACCTGTCTCGGGAGAGACTTCCCAGGCCCCCCACGCCCACTGTTGGCTGGGACCCCGGGCTCAGGTCTTTTCTCTCACTGGTGACCTGTTTCACGACCACACACGTGCGCGCCAGGATGTCAGCCAAGCAGCCTTTGGTCTTTGCCTCAATCCGAATTTAGCCAGGGCTGTGTGACCCTGCTACACTTGCTTAGCCTCTCTGGGCTTATTTCCTTATCTGTGAAGTCTGGAGAATAATGGTTCTTCACAGGGCTGTCATGACCATTAAACGGCTTAGTGCGTTTCAGAGATCACCACTGTCTGAGCACTCCACTTTTGTATCTTCATAATTATTTAATAGTTGCCGTTATGATTCCTACAGTCGTATCTTGGGCCTTTCATTGTCTAAATTACTGCACCTCCTGCTCTCGGCCTCAACCGGGCTCTCTGTGGCTCCACACCACGCACCTAGCCATGGGAGAAGCCCGAGTGCGGCCGAGGCCCCGTCTCAGACGGGGCAGGTGTGGGGAACCAGAGCTCGGCTCTGGGCTCTGAGTTAAACAACTGCACACACGGGTGAATGTGGGGGCTGCGTCATGACGTGCTGCCCGCCCAGACCTGGGGAGCAAGTCCGCTCAGCCGAGGCGCCTGTCTGTCCCCCTTCCCAGCGAAGCTCACCCCTCCTCACCTGTCCCGCGAGCCTGCTGCCCGCGGGCGAGTCAGTGCTCCGCGCTGCGGGGTCACAGGCTGCCCGAGCCGACGCGCCCACAGGGCCACGGCACTTTCTCCTGGAGTCGTACATGGCGGGAGGGGAGACTGCGAGGCGTGGAGGGCACCGAGGGTGTGGCCTCCCCCCTGCGTCGGCCATCTTGATGGCCGACAAAGAGGGCGACCACTTCTCGTGAACCCCCGACTCTCGGCTCTGAGGCTCACTGGAATGCGGTTTTGCCTCGACCCCCACAAAATGTCAATGGCCTATCAAACCCAAAGTCCAGTCTGGGTGCCTGTCCGACCTGGCCTGTGGGCAGTGGCCAGGCTGCGGCCACTCCCTGCTCCTTGATGTCAACTCTCCTCCCCGTCCCTCTGGTGGGGCCAAGAAGGTGCTTCCTGACCTGTGATTCCCCAGAATTAACATGACATCACTCAGCGCCCCAAAGGGCCGCTCCAGCTCCACCACCCAAGGCGACCGCGCCCCCCCCCCCCGGGACGAGCACGGTCTCCCTCCCGGTCTCCCTCCCGCCCAGACGCCGCAGGGCCTGTGCGGCAGGAGAGGCACGATGGTCACCTTGGGAATTTCACCCACCCGGAAGCTGCTGACGTGGTAATTTGGGCGTGAACGAGCTTCTCAGTTTGAGCATGAGCATCACCGACGTTCAGCAGGACTCTGGCAAGCCTGTCGCGCCGCCCTGTCCTCCAGGTCGCCCGCGATGGCCGGCGGCATCTTCGCAGTGTCCAGGCCCTACTTCAAGGAGCTCGGGCAATACGACGAGGACATGGCTCTCTGGGGCGGGGAGAATGTGGAGCTCTCGCTGCGGGTGAGTCACCCCGGTCGCCCCCGGGGGGGGTCTGCGGGAGCAGCAGTTCGCGGCGGGCCGCGGGTCTCCGGCGTGGGCATCGCGAGGCGCCTGGTGTTACACGCACCCCCCAGTTCCCGAGGCCCCCTGCAACACTTGAAATGCCCGATAAAACGCCGGCTCTGGGCACCCCACGTCTTCCTTTCGAGCGTGTGAGGCTCAGCCTGGCTCCCTCGCTGGGCCTGTCTGCCGGAATCTGCTCTCCAAGGGGCTTCCCGAAGCCCCAGCTCTGCTCCCCTCTCCTCCCAGGCGACATCTCCCTCCGTGCGCCCTCGCGGGCTCTTGCTCGGCTCCTCCCATTCCTTCTCCTGCGTCCCACGCTGCGTCCCACCCCCACCCCTGTCGCCCCATCTGACTGCACCCTGGGCCCGCGAGCCGCCTGCTTCCCCAGCCCTTCCTGACCCTGGGCGCCCCCCTCGGCCGCCCTCCTCCCGCTCTCCTCTCGGGGGTGCTGCCAGCAGGGCCCTCTCCCTGAGGGTCCCTCACCCTTCCTGCTCCAGCCTTCCCTGCGCGCCCGCGGCCTGCCCGCCCCTCCTGGGCTGGCGCTCAGCCCCGCTTCAGTGCCCGCCGTGCGCACCCGCGCCCCAGGGCTCACGTGGGACCCCGTCGCGAATCTTTGCGGGGGGTGCGGCCGGGGGCGGGTTCCCGGAGCGGGAGGCGGCACACAGCTGTGCCAGCGCGTCCGGCAGGCGCCCGGCGGGAGCGCAGGCCCTGGCAGCTGAGCCCCCGGCCGCTGCTGCCCGCTCCACGACGGGGCGCTTCTCTCCGAGCGCGGGTGGAGGATGGCGCCTGGCGAGCAGCGCCCCAGCTTTCCGCTAAGGTGTTTGCCGGGACTGGGAAGATGTGGCCGCTCGCCTCGCACTGACAGACAGCCTGGGCCTGGAGACACCGCCTCAGCCCCCTGGCCTGACCCGCCGCACCCTCTGCCCCTCCACCTCTGCTGGAGGCCTGGGCCCTAGGGCCCCTGCCACCCCTGCGCCAGAGCGGAGGCGGCCGCCAGACTTGGTGCTTCGGCGTGACCTCCCTTCCTCCTCCTCTGGTCCACCCCCTGGAGCAAGGCCAGCGCGGACCTTGCCTGCTCTCCGAGGCCCCGGGCTGGGAGGCCTGGTTTCATGGGGGCTTCCTGAGCCCGAAGCTCGGCTTGCTTCCCCGAGGGCAGACCTCCAGAGCATCGCACCGGCCGCCCGCGGGACCAGGTGATGCTGTAGCCAGAGAGGCAGGTGTTGAGGCCCGGCTGGCTCAGCACCCCGCTCCCCCTCCACGCCCAGCCCCATGCAGGTCCTGCATTGGACCTACAACCAGCAAAGGGTTGTCTCCCCGGTGACCCCCAGACTTCCTCAGACCTGTGTCTGACAGTGAATGGAGGGCCTGGGACCCCTCTCTGGTCTCCAGCTATCTCTGCAGCAAAGAGTGGGCTGCTACCTGGGAGTGGGAGGAGTGGGGAGGGCCGGGGTGCGCTGAGGCTGAAATCTGGTCTCCGGTGCTGCAGACGCTGCCTGGTGCTGGGTCCAACCCTGCTGAGGCCTCGGCCAGCCCGTCTGTCCAGGGCTCGTGGCTTCCCGTGCCCAGCTCAGCAGCCAGAGCTGCCCATGGCGGCAGTGCGCCCGGCCCGCCCCGCGGAAGCTCGGCCAGGGGAGGCCTCGTCCTCGTAAGGGCCTGTCGTGGTGGGGACCCCGCCCCCCCAGTCGGGGAGGAGGACCACAGACTGAACATTTCCAGGGGGTTTTATATTTCTATTTTAAGTAATTGTCCGGTAGAAGGAAGAACGCACGATGAAATGATCGGTTTGGTTTTGGAAAAGAAACAGTTAGATCAGTAGTGCAGACTGAGAAAGTCCTGCCCTGGATGGCCACGTGACGTGTCCCCCTTCACCTGGTAAACAGACTGCAGAGAAAGAGGGGAGAGGCCCGCCTCCGTGCCTGAGCCCGGGGGGGGGCGCGGGCCTGCCACGTGGCGAGGAGAGGGTGCAACGGTGGCGCGTCGGGGCCAGGCGACGCCAGATGCGCTGTGAGCGGGCCGAGACGGGCTGCAGGAATTAACCGTGGAGGAGAAGCGGGCGACTGGGGTCTCTGGCAGCCACCTGGACTACGGAGACAGCAGATGCAGCCGCAGAGGTGCAGGGCAGACGGGAAGAGCTGGACAGACCGGCGTGGTTTACGGAGAACGCAGGCCCGTCAGCGTGGTGGACGCTGGCCTGGGGGCGTCCGGACCGCGGCGTGGGCAGTGCACGCCACGCGGGTGTGGTCTGCAGCTGGGCAGCAGGCTGGGCCTGGAGGGGCAGGGCTGAGCCCTGCTGGCCACCCTAGGGGTAGCCGCAACTCAGCGGCGTGGCTGCAAGAGCGCGGGGTCGGGCCGGGCCATGGCCGGGGAGTCCTGTCTCGCTCGCCTGCCCCGTCTGTCACCCACTGCGCTGAATGCACGATCCCAAGCCGCGTGTCTCGGGCGGACTCTGCCCGAGGCCAGGGATGGGCGAGCTAATATTTGACGGTCGGCATCTCCACCCCTCACAGCGAGTGTCTGGACCGGGCCGCTGGGAGGACAGAGGTCTTGCTTACGTGAGCGCCGCGGCCCCTCGCCTGCAGGGAGGCTGGGAACCACCTGCCAGGGCGCGGCCGCTCTTGCCCACGTGGCCTCGTAGCTTGCTGTGTGGCTGCCGCGGGCCTCTGCACTGCTCACCGTGCTGCTTTCAGATGTGCAGATTCGGCTCGCGCTGGTCTGGCTGGACAGATCTCCACGCCTGACACCGGCCCATGGCAGAGGGGGCGCGTGGCCACCCGTCTCCTGCCATCAGCCGGCCGGCCCCGGCTCGCTCCCCTTGTGAATGGGCAGGAACCCTCAAGGCCGGCTGTTCCGGTCAAAAGCAGTGTCCCAGTGGCCCCTGACTTCCGAGGCCACTGACGCTCTGTCCGCAGGTCTGGCTGTGCGGTGGCCAGCTTTACATACTGCCCTGTTCTCGCGTGGGCCACATCAACAAGCACGTGCAGCCGCACCCCGACGTCATGAAGGCCCTGGACCGCAACAACCTCAGGCTGGTGCACGTGTGGTTGGACGAATACAAGGTGAGGGCGCGCCTGCTTTGAGGCGTGGACGTGGCTCGTGCTCCGGGAGCCCCACTGCCTTCCAGACACCGCTGCGGTCCCCCCGTTTCCCTGAATGAGCGGGTTCGCCCCAGCCACCCACACACCTCCCCAGCGCCTGCCTACGGCTCGCTACATGTGCACCTACTTTAGTTTCTGGGGCCAGCCAAGCTGGCAGCGTCTCACCCAACAAGCAGTTCCCCCGCCCCATCCGCTTTTCCGGTGGAAGGCGGCAGATGCCCCCGCCCCCACCCAACTGGCAGGAGTCTCCTCCTCTACCACCCAAGTGACGTGGCTGCTGCTGTGGCCACGCAAGCCTCGGCCGCTTGTTTTCTGCCCATGACCGGCCGCTTCTCCGCCAAAGCCGCGCTCCTTCTTGGCGCCTCTCCCCATGGTGAGAGCACCTGGCGGTCTTAAATAGGTCTAGACACCCAGAGAGCAGGTCGTTTACTCGAAAGCAGCTCATCCAGAGTCCACGCACAAGCTGTGCACGTGGACAGTAACTCAGTCAGACCTCATTTCAGCAGCATGAATATGTAAGGCGAAATAGAGGACACAAAGACTCTCTGCGATGCTGGGTGAGATCTAGTGCTTATTATTTTTAAATCACAAGATACCGACACTCAAGTTCCCTCGTGATCAGGTCAATGTGAGTAAAACCTCAGTGAGATTCCTACCTGGCCACGAGACGGGCGAGCATGTCCCGTGTCTGAGAGGGCCGTGCACTGCCAAGCCACAGCAATGCCCTGGCCTCACTGGGAGCGGCGTCCGGTGCACAAACGTCACGGCAGAACGGCCTGGCAGCGCGGGCAAAGGGGAGGCTGTGGCGCCTCGAGCCCGGCCACTCCGGGGGTGCAGGTGCCCGTGGCCGCCGCGTGCTGCGCTGAGGCCCCAGCGCTGCAGCGCAACGAAAGCCACCTGCCACAGACACACCCAGACAGTGCGGGCGGGTCTGAGCGTGCGATGGAGCAAAAGCCACGCAACCGCGGCGTGGGCTCCAGCGCCCCATTCGAGTCAACCACGGCAACGAGCCCACGCAGTCCAGGCGTGCACAATCAGCTAAGCTCGGAGATGCCACAAACACGCGCAGAATAGCGCTTAAAACCGCAGGAGAGGGCTCTCCCTGGTGGGGCGACGGGTCACAGCACCGCGTTAAAGAGCTCTCAGCAGCCGCTGCGGCACGAGTTCGACCCCCGGCCAGGGAGGGACCCCCAGGGCGCCTCAGACCCCTCCTGACCCGCCCGCTGCTCCCCTCAGCAGTGTGTTTCGGTCCATCCACCTGCTCTGCTCCCCGCTCTGGCTCTGGTGAATCCTCTCACCGCCCCTGCACCTCTGGCCTGTACCCCAGTTCTGTAAGCATGAATAAGTGAATCTTTTAAAAACACACACACACACACAGTGGAGCCTCACCAGTGGAGACGGGGCTGCAGCTGGTGAGCAGGCGCTTCCTGACCCTGGGTGGGTTTTCTGTAATCCATGAAGCTGCCACTGACATGCACTTTTTGCATGTTTATTATATTTCCTGATCTAAATATTTTTTTAACAGGTAAAATACGTTGATTTTAAAAAGTCACATAGTAGTCAGATACTCCTGAAGTGAGAAGCAGCTTCTAAGCCTCTACTTCCACATCTCAGAAGAAACTGACAATTTAGTTTCTTATTAACACGCAGACATGCGAATTCATGTCTTTTCTTTTGGGTAACTAGATTAGTTTAACATTTTGTTCTAAAATTCTTTCCCATTGGTTAATATATTTTAAGACAGTTCCCGGGGCCTGTCTCCCTGTGGCGCAGGGGTTAGAGCCCAGCGCTGCGTTGGCTCCGTGGCCAGGGGGCCCCCAGGGCGCGGCAGACCTCTGCCGCCTCCCTGCTGCTCCCTCCCTCAGCAGTGGGTTTCAGTCTCTCTGCTTGGTCTGCTCCCCACTCTGTCTCTGGGGAGTCCTCTCACCCCCGCTCCCCAGATCTTGTATGCATAAATCAATAAATCTTAGCAAAACAAGAGTACTTTCAAATCAGAAGACAAAGCATAACGTTTTTAAGTATTCGCTTTGGTGGTATCTACTGAAATCGACCCCATAGTTAAGTATCTCCCGCTGACGGACACTGGGACTCGCTGACAGTTCTGACAGGAACATCCTTTGCGTACGGCTCGCTGTGCCGAAACCCCTCGGCTCCTGCTGCGCGGCCCGGCTGACTCACCCAGGCCGTATGGGCGTGTGCATCTGGTGGCCTCTGCGGATGAGCTGGACGGGGGCTTAGCTGAGGGGTGAAAGGCGCACGGCGGGGTTCAACAGGGTTTGCTCACCAAAGACTTGCTCATTCAGTGGCCTGGCTCTTGATGTCCACGCAGGAGCAGTTTTTCAAACGGAGACCCCACCTGAAGTCTGCTGACTACGGAAACATCAGCGAGCGAGTCCGCCTGAGGAAACGCCTGGGCTGCAAGCCATTTCAGTGGTACTTGGATACTGTCTACCCAGAGCTGGAGGCGTCTGTCATCAGCTGATGAAAGAAACACTTTTCAGTAAAGGAGGGCTAAAAAGTCCTCTATTCCCTCTCAGAGAGAGCACAGGTTTGGAACATCATGAGATGCAATAAAGAAGAAAACGGCGGCCACGGAGGTCCACAGGAAGGCCGCCTTTCGTTCCTCCTTCAGTGGTGGCTCTCAGTGCCCCTGGGTCACTGCCACAGGCGAGGTGCGGTCAGATGACTGAGGTGAAGTATCACGCCCAGTTATTTGCCAAACGCAGTCTTGGGGGACTGGAGACTTGGGTCCACTCGTGGGTGTCTGTCCCCCATCTGTCCCCCACCCTTCCAGTAGCCTCAGAACTGGAAAGCTACAAGCCTTGATTACTGGGGCTCTTCAGACCAAGGTTTAGCTCGGTCTGTTTGCTGATATTCCCCGCGCGAGCTCGTGTTTTCTGCCTCCTCTTCGCTTATGTCGCTCAGCCTCCGCCCTCCACTTATATTCACATCACCCATGGCGAGATTCCCTTTAGTACAGGATGGGGTATTCCCCTGTATATGTGCTCCCCGTCAGCTTAATCCCCCCATCTGCCATCGGGCACTCAGGTCGTTTGCCAGCGTTACCGAGATCAGGGGCCTCAGCACTGCTTTTGTACTTCCAGTAGATAGCTGGGAGTGGAGTTGCTGGATCTTATGAACCATTTTTTAATTCTGAGAAACCACCCTACTGTTTTCCAAACTGTCTAGGGTTAGATCAATTTGTGTCCCATCAGGAGTGTAGAAGGTTCGCTCTTCTGCACACCCTCACCGGCACGAGCTTCTGGTCTTCCGGATCTGGGCCGTTCTCATGGGCTAGCTCACGGTGGCAGGACTTGCATTTCCCTGTCTCCCGGGCAGCTGTAAGTCTTCCTTGGAGGCGTGTCAGCTCTTCTGCCCATTTTTATGTTGTTTTCTTTCGGTTGAGTTGTATGAGTGTTTTGTAGATCTTGACTATTAGACCTGCGATGTGCAGATATCTTCTCCTATCTTGCAGGTGTCTTCATTTTACTGATAGTTTCTCTCACTGAGCAATCCTTTCAGCTTGATGTCCCGCTGATGTTTGCTTTTGTGCCCCTTGTTGGAGTCTCCAAAGACATATCTGAAATCAATGTTGCAGTGTTTTGCCTAGGTTTTCTATGTGTTTTGTGGCTTCAGGTCCTACATCCAAGCCTTTAATCCATTTTGAGTCCATTTTTGGGTACGGTGTGGGAGTGGTTTAGTTTTCCCAAAATCAAAGACTTTGTTGATTATACACTCTTAGCTCTTTTGTTATAAATTAACTGTCCATTCTAGTCTGGGTTTATTTCTGGGATCGCAATTCTATTTTGTTGGTTGGTGTTTCTGTTTTCATGACTTTTTTGATTACAATAGCTTTGTAGTATGGCATTAAGTTTGAGAGTGTGGTACCTCTGTTCTTTTTTGTCAGGATTGCTTTGGCTATTCGAGGTCTATTGTGGTTCCATTTAAATTTCAGCATTTTGTGCTTGTGAACCTTTGAAAGGTTCTGTTGCTTCGGGGAAGTGGTCATTTTCAGTGTTCATTCTTTCAATACATGGGCAAGAAATATCTTTCCATTTCTTTATATCTTTTTCTTTCAACAATGTCTTGTAACTTTCATTGTATAGGTCTTTCCCCTTCCTTTGTAAGTTTATTCCTACATGTTTCTTCCTGATGTGATTGTAAGTGGACATTTTTCTCTTAGTTTGCTGTTTATAGGAACACACGATTTTTGTGCATTGGTTTGGCAGCCTGCCCCTTCACTTGCTGTTTTAGATTTTTAATGGCATCTTCAGGCTCTTCTGTGCATACACCCTGTTATCTGCAAATTGTTCCCTTCTAGATTCTTCCCCGTTTGGGTACCTTATATCTTTCCCTTGCCTGACTGCTTTAATTAGGACACCTAACACTAAATAGAATAGCAGTAATGAAAGTGAACTTCCTCTCTTCTGATTTTGGAGAAAAAGCTTTCAGATTTTTTGCCACTTAGTATGATGTTAATTAGAGATTGTTATATATGGTCTTTATTGTACTTAGGTATGTTCCTTTTATCCCACCCTTTTTTTTCCATAGGTGGATAGGTTGAGCCTTTCATCTGTTAAATGCTTTCTCTACAGCTATTGATACAATCGTACTTTCTTTCCTTTTGTTGATATGATGAATTACACTGATTTCTCGATGTTGAACTATCTTTGTATTCCTGGAAAAAAATCCACTTGGTCATGATGTATAATCCTTTCAGTATATTATTGCTTTCAGTTTGTTAACATATATAAAGGTAGTCATGGGCTAAATTAAATTTGTCATGTAATTTAGTAGTTCAGGTACTGGATAACATGGGTATACCTTAGAAATGATGTAGCATGTTGCTTAGACAATCTCATCTTGAATATTGTTACAGCTGACTCTGGATAGAATAGAAATTAGAATCAACATCCAAGTATTTGATATGACTGAAAAGAAAAGCAACACCTGTCCACAGATGGAAATTCCGGGGCTTATTTAAAGTCTCATTTATATGTTGAAGCTACATGAAGAATATGTTAATCTGCTCAAGACTTCACAAAACAGTTTTTAGTATTGTTGGGATTCAGGTTATGGGATTCAGGGCATGGGGCTCTTGGGTCCTTCTGAGAAAGAATTCAACACTCCCCTTCATCAGCAAATGGCAAGTTTATTAAGGAAAAGAGAACAAGGAGACAGCGACGGATACACTCCTGCACAGACAAGTCTTAAAGAGGAGGCACATTTTGCCAGGCCAGGGGTGTCCTTTCATAATGTTCCTGAACGGAGTTGTTGTGGAAATTATGGCCTTGGGCTCAGATTGGGTCGGTCTTCTAAAATTGAAGACCTGCCTCTGGCTGATAACCTCTTCTGACACATATTAGGTTCCTGGAATCTTCCATTGCCTGTCCCAGTCAAGATTTATCAATCGTCCCTCCCCTCAGGTGTTTGTCCTCGTAAGACTTTCCACCCTAAGTCTTTCTAAGGTTCCATCCAGCCCTAAATGAAGGCTGGATGTAACTAAGCCTGTTTCTAGGGATTAGTCTTAAAACGCAGCTGCAGGAATGATAAGCACTTACCCCAGTGGGCCCTCATCCCGTTTCACGCTGTGCAGGGCACCGACTCTCACTTCACCTCACAGCTCTGAGGCAGGTCCTACTGTTATCCCTATTTCACAGGCGAGAAAACAAAGGTCAGAGTTTATCTGGGGTAAGGGTTGCCAGATTTAGCAAAAACACAGGATGTCCGGTTGGATCTGACTTTTGGGGAAATGGCAGTATTTCAGTGTCTTCTGCGTAAAACGTGGGACAGACAAGGAACATTCTTCATCCCACTCGGTTTCGTATCTGCCTGAGCTGCATCTGTTAGCTGCATCTGAGACAAACCAACACTGCTGGGCTGATGTGACCAGCTCAAGGCCCCTCGGCTCACCCCTGAAGCCACAGTTGGAAGCATTTTAGTACTACGCTGTAGAACCCTAAGACGCGACCCCCTAAGATAGCAGTTGCCGAGCCGTCCCGGGCCGCCCAC
>NW_004567143.1:4789884-4791388 GCF_000260355.1 Condylura cristata
CCCTCTGCGGCCCTCGCCCGCCGGCAGCCGTGGGGCTGTCCTCTGACGGCCCGCGAGGGTGAGCTCCGAGGGGGCACGCCAGCGGCAGGGAAGCAGCGTGGGGGCACAGCCAGGCTGTCAGACGCGGCTCCCGGGCGGACCCGGCCCCGACACTGCAGTTTGCGCGTCGTTGCGTGTGTTGTACGGGCGTGAGGGGTTGCAGCACGGGGCTGATGATGAGAGAGCTTTTGGGGTTCGGCTTTTACTTCATCGGGGGGGCCGTGCCCTGGCACTCTTGTCGCTCCCCTGGCTGAGTCACGTTTCCTGGTGTGCCCGGCCGCCTTGGGGTCAGGATTGAGTGAGCTGCGACGTGACCGCTCACAGGGAGGTTGGGTAGCAGAACCCGCAGTCGCGGGCTCCCGGCCCGCGGGGCCCACGGCCCTCCTGGCCCTTGCGGGGATCTTAACCAGGGAGGGCTGCCCGGTCCTGCTGGCTCTGGGCTGGACAGGCCCTCGCAGGCCACGGGTCGCCCCTGCTGGCCCACGGTCACGTGCCGGGCAGCTGTCCAGAGGCTGCGTCAGGTGAGTTCCCGGAGGAGCTGCGTTCACGTGCAGGGACCTGCGGATTACTCCCGGGCACTGGTGCGCCTCGTGCCGCCTTCCGGCTCAGCGAGCTCCTTGTCCGTGGCTAGGGGACACTCTGTTTTCTTCCATGTAGATCAGGGCCGAGAGATACGTGACAATGTGAGTTTTGTGCTGTTGTCAGCTGGTCATTTCCCAGGGCACGTGGGAGGCACAGTCACCTCTGTGTGAGCTGCCTGACTAGCTGAGGTGAAGCGGAAAGAACGGACAGGCACTTGCTGTTCGCGGTCTGGGCGACCTGTGCGGAAGCCCGAGACTGCACAGGTAAACGCTCGGCCCTGAAGGAGACACTGCACGTCACTGAGTCTGTGAAGATCATCTCGAACTGAAAGAAACAAGAGCCGGCTGCTTAGTCGGTTAGAATGGCCTTGCTAGCCAGCGGCGGCCACGAGTCCAGAGTGGATCCTGGCTTGCCTCCCGGTGGGAGCTTGGACTTTTTAAAGATGTATTTATTTATGCACCCAGAGCTGGGGTACAGGCCAGAGGTGCAGGGGGTGAGAGGCGTCACCAGAGACAGAGTGGGGAGCAGAACGGGCAGATGCGAAACTCTGCTGAGGGGGCAGCGGGGAGACGGGAGGGGTCTTGGTGCCCTGCGGGTCACTCCCTGGCCGGGGATCGAACTGGAGCTTAAGGGGCTGCGGCCAGCTTTGAAATGCTGCGCTCTAACCTGCTGCGCCACCAGGGAGGGCCCTGGACCTGCTTTCAAGCAGAAACATGGCGAAGGTGACAGCGTGTGGCCTTCTCGGTTGGCTCAGGGACTGTGCTGAGGTCACAGCTCACCTGTGGACAAATGCAGGGGTTGGGGCGTGCGCCCGTCATTGCTTCTGTGCTTACGGTATTTCAGGGCCTGGCAGGCCACAGGTAGGTGGCCGCCCTGCGGGAGC
>NW_004567143.1:4793853-4795860 GCF_000260355.1 Condylura cristata
TCGTGCACGAGTTGAGGCCTCGTGAGGAGGAGGACAAGGGGACAGCGGTCGAGGGCTCCGGGTTCGCTCCGGCGGCTCTGGCTCCCGCGCCGCTCCTGTGCCGAGGGAGGGGAGAGCGTGGGCAACAGAGTCGGCCTCTCCCCGCGGGGAGCGCGCTCCGTGTCGCCTCGCACTGGCCGAGTGGACAGCGGGGTGGCGCCCGCGGGGGCTCCTTGGTGCCAGACGCGGCTGCCGCCTGGCCTGGCCCTGCAGCCAGGCGCGACCCGCGCCCGAGACGGCACTGGCAGTGTCAGGGCGGAGACCGGCGCGGCGTCTGTTCGTCCTCCACTGTCCTCGCGCGGATGAACGTGCTTCGGCCGGCCGGGGCGGAGAGGTGGGGCGCGTCTCCCCTCTCTGCCTGCCCCAGTGGGTCCGGAGCGCTCCTGGCGCCGCTGCCCGCCTCACGCACGGGCACTCGCCGGCCCCCCTCGCTCCCCGCACCCTCTGCTTGTTCCGGGCGTCTCCCGCTGGAGTCGGCTTTAGGCTGCTGTTCACCTTCGTTCTCTGCTGACTCCTGCCAGTGTGAGGAAGGACAGTTACGAGCTACTGCTCCTTCTAATCGGGTCACTCAGATGCGTCTTTCTTAACTCAGAGCCTGTGTTGTGTTTTCTGACGTCACCACCGGGTGACTTTGGCCGTATCCCGCTGGCTGGCAAAGCGGCACCTTCACTGCCTGGCTCTGAGGCCGCCACCTCCACTGGGACTTCTCTCACCGCTGCGGTTTCGTCCTGTCACGGTGGCATCTGGGAAGGACTCGCCCACGTCCTGTCTGGCCCACGCCCTTCCGAGGGGCGAGTTGGCCGTGGGCTTCCCGTCTCCCTGCGCCGCGGCCTCTCCCGGAGCCCGCCGAGGCCTCCCTTTCCCACCGCACAGCCTGACCGAGTCACCTGCCTGGGGTCCCCTCCGGCCAGGGAGGGGGGCGGCCGGGAGAGAAGGGAAGGCAGACTGAGGGTGCTGCTGGCGCCGGTGAGGAGGGGTCGGGGGTTCCAGCTGGAAATGGAAGCTGCGGCACGCCCCACCCCCACCCGTGGCACAGGGGTTAAGGGCAGCACTAGGCAGCCGCTGCAGCTGAGCCCCCGAGGGTCCCCCGGGGAGCCGCCCCGGCCTCTCTGGGCGGTCACAGGGAAAGGCCCCGGCCGCAGGGATTGTGCTGCCTGAGTGGGCAGAGCCCGAGGGCGGACACGGTGACTGGACGCAGCCGGGGTGGAGGAGGGGCGTCCTCGGGGCCTCGGCTGCTTCGCCCGCAGCTGGCTGAGACTGTCGGTCTCGCCCCAGGTTGCTTGTGGGGCCCGTCCCCCCTCCTGAGCTTGCCGACCTGCACACGAGTCTGCCGGCGGCGAGTGGGTGGGCGGCCAGCGGCCCGGGGCGGCCTGTGCTTGGCCTCGGCCGCTGCCCAGCTGGCGGCGAGCGGCAGGTCCGCAGCGTCTCACCTGTCTTGTCTTCCAGGAGAGCGGCGATGGCGCCCCTGCGGGGCTAGGGCGATGATGGGAAGCGCCACCGCCCGCTACTTCTGCTACGGATGCCTCTTCACCTCCGCCGCCTGGACGCTTCTGCTGTTCGTGTATTTCAACTTCAGTGAAGTGACTCAGCCTCTTAAGAATGTGCCCGTCCAGGGGTCCGGGCCCCACGGGCCGTTCCCCAAAAAATTCCATCCTCGCTTCACTCGGGGTCCCGGTCGAGTGTTAGAGTCACAGTTCAAAGCAAACAGAATCGACAGCGAGGTCAGTCCCGAGGACGCGGCCAGAGGCGACGCGCAGGTCTCGGAGCTGGGTGAGTGCGGCCGGGGGTCGGGGGCCGGGGGCTCGCGAGGGCGCCTACCCAGCACGTCCCCGGTGGCCACGACGTCGCACGTGTACATGGCGGCCATCAGGCGCTGGGGCTTGGCCTGCAGGGCGCAGCGGCACGCGTCCCTCATGGTGGCCATCAGCTGCCCCGAGAGCGGCCCGTAGCAGTCGGGGGCCGGGGGCT
>NW_004567143.1:4797354-4797596 GCF_000260355.1 Condylura cristata
CGCCGGCCGCACAGGCCACGTGTGCCGCCTGCCGGCCCGCGCCGAGGCCGAGAGTCGTGACGTCCTCGCTGCACTTTCCTGTCTTGTCTAGTTTTTGCAGAGACTTTGCGTTCACGTGGCTGCGCAGTGAGCACCCACACAGGGCCTTTCTGACAGTCTGTTGGCTGCACGTGGCCCCGGGTCCCCAGGACCTGAGCCCAGAGGGGGAGGCGGCGAAGCCCGGGGTCACCCGCAGCAGCGCA
>NW_004567143.1:4798811-4800633 GCF_000260355.1 Condylura cristata
GCGGGCACCGGCGCGCCTCCTCCTCCTCTGGTGACCGGCACGGCCCTTCCACAGCACAGCGGGTCTTCAGGGCGCGCCGCTGGCCGGCTGCTGCGAGGCCCAGCCGAACTTGAGAGGCGCCGTGAGCCGCCGTCCCCGCGCTGCGGTGACTCGGGCTCTTTGTTGCAGATGACTTGAAAGGAGAGCTGGACGAGTATGTCCAGAAATACCTCCCGGGGAAAGTTAAAGTGATACGAAACGCGAAGCGCGAGGGGCTGATCCGAGGCCGGATGATTGGAGCCGCCCACGCCACAGGTAGGACGGGGGGCCGCTGGGCCGGCCTGCCCCGGGCGCCTTCACTGCCCACGGGGGGACGGCGCACGCCGCCGACAGCGCCCCTCGGATTTCAGCGGGGGGCTCACAGGCCCTCAGTCGACCTGATGGCCATAAAGTCACTTCCTGAAAGTTGCTGCTGCTCCTGGGTCCTCAAGCACAGGCCGCGCACACTGACCCTGGGAGAGGTACAGGCCGAGCGCTGCTCCAGGGGAGGCGCCTGTTAGGCTGGATTGTGAGCGCTTTCCGGGTGGCGGCGGCCCCAAGGTCCCTTCGAGAGCTTTGCGCAGGTACAGGCCAGGCCCCGGCAGGAACGAGCCAGGGCTTGGGGCTGGGGCCAGGCTCACCTGGCTACGCTGTTTCGGGAGAGGAGGCGTCCGAATCCGTTTCGCCTCAGGAGCGCCGGCTGACCTTGCCCGGGAGCGGTGCGGCCGGAGCTGCCCAGACGCGGGCTCTCGGGGGTCGGGAGCCGCCGCGGTTAGCAGGACACGCCCGTGCTGGAGCCTGAGCAGCTGCGCAGACGCTGCTGGGCCTCTCCTCAGCCAAGCCGCCGACCCGCCCACGTGCCCGGACGCGCCGCAGTTAGCAAACAAACGAAGCGACCGCGGGAGCCCTCGCTCCCGCTTAGTTAAAATGCAGGATGGCAATTAGAGGCCACACGTGCAGGTTGCGGTCCCTGACTATGTGACTGGCTAGGGGAGGCAGCAGCGAGGGGAGGGAAGGCGGAAGTGGGGGCCGCCTGGCAGGAGGGCTGTGCGCTGAGCCCGCCCTTGCCCCCAGGGGACGTGCTGGTGTTCCTGGACAGCCACTGCGAGGTGAACGCCATGTGGCTGCAGCCCCTGCTGGCCGCCATCCGGGAGGACCGGCACACCGTCGTGTGCCCCGTCATCGACATCATCAGCGCCGACACCCTGGCCTACAGCTCGTCCCCCGTGGTGCGCGGCGGCTTCAACTGGGGGCTGCACTTCAAGTGGGACCTCGTGCCCCTCTCCGAGCTTGGGGGGCCAGAAGGAGCTACCGCGCCCATCAAGTAAGCGCCCCCCCCCAGGTCCGGAGCAGGTCCCAGGGGACGGCCGCGCCGGAGTATTCCAAGCGCGAGTCCTCCTTGGGAAGGAGCAGTGACGTGGGCCTAGCTCGCGTCCCGCGTCAGAGCCTGAGCGGGTGAAGGCGGACACGTCGTCCTGGCCAGTCCCGCAGGCCTGCCTGGTCGTGGGGCTCCTCAGCCTCGGCGGTGCTGGCCTTCTGCCAGGCGGCTCCCGGCGCGGGGCCCTGGCCTCACTTGCACCTCCCCGGACGGCAACAGAACGTTGGCTCAAGGGGAGCCTCGCCCGTCCTGAGCACCGGCCTCCTGACGGACCTGGGCCCCTGCCCGGTGCAGACGGGGCCCCGGGGCTCGCTCCGGCGGCTCTGAGCCAGCCTGTCGGGAGTGGGGTGACTCGGGCCGGCGGCTTTGTCGGGGCGTGGCCTTCAGCTGCCAGGCTCTGGCGTGTCGCGTCGACCCAGGGAACTC
>NW_004567143.1:4802188-4802756 GCF_000260355.1 Condylura cristata
CTGGCCGTGCCCGGGGCGTGGCGGGAATCCTTGCCCCGGAAGGGCCGGCGCTGCCCTGCGCGACAGCCCGGTGAGCCGCCTGTCCCGTCCCGCAGGAGCAGTACTTCTCCTTGAGGCCCGACCTGAGGACCAGGAGCTACGGGGATGTCAGCGAGCGCGTGGCCCTGAGGAAGAGGCTGGGCTGCAGGTCCTTCAGGTGGTACCTGGACAACGTCTACCCGGAGATGCAGCTGTCCGGCCCCCACGCCAAGCCGCAGCAGCCCATCTTTGTCAACAGGGGGCCGAAACGCCCCAAGGTCCTGCGGCGTGGACGGGTGAGTGGCGCCTGGCCGCGCTGGGGCGGGGTCTGGAGTCGGGGCTCCGGGAAGGCGGGCTCAGCGCGGGGCCGCAGCGCTATGGCTTGGGGGGTGGGGGCCAGGAGACCCCCCCACCTCCGGCTTCACCTTCGCGTATGAAGTTGAGGGGCCGAGGTCACGCGGCGCCCCGCGTCTAGACAGCGCCCCAGGCTCTTCCGCGGGTCCCTTCTCCGCTAGCGCCGGAGCCCAGGCCCCGCCCCGCTCGGGCTGGA
>NW_004567143.1:4803463-4808324 GCF_000260355.1 Condylura cristata
CCCCCGGCGGGGGCACAGTGCGCCACAGCCTGGCACCTCCCGGCCCCTCCGGGTCCGGCCTGCCCTGCGAGGCCGCGCGGAGGCTCACGGACGTGGTGCGTGGGACCAGGCGCCACGCGGCTTTGCGTTCTGCCTAGATCTGGGTCTACAGCGAGGAGCACGAGCTGGTCCTGAATAACCTCCTCTGCCTGGACGTGTCGGAGACGCGCGCCGCGGACCCTCCGCGCCTCATGAAGTGCCACGGGTCGGGGGGCTCCCAGCAGTGGACCTTCGGGGTGAGGAGCTGGGGTGTGGCCGAGGGCTGAGTGGGTGCCGGGCAGCGCTCTGGACCGTTTGCGGCGTCGCTCGGCCACCTGCTGGCTGCCGTGCCACTTCCCCGCGGGTCTGTCTTTCAGAAGAGCCGCCGGCTGTACCAGGTGTCCGTCGGGCAGTGCCTGCGTGCGGTGGACGCGCCAGGTCACCAGGGCCACGTCGCCATGGCCATCTGTGACGGCTCCTCCTCGCAGCAGTGGCTCCTGGAAGGCTGAGGGGGCCCGCGGCCGTGCGGGTCGCCAGGCCTGCACCCCTGGGTGGCTCGTGCCGGAGGCGGCCGGGCCTCGCCGACGGGGGGAGAGCGAGGGCTGGCGGCTGCCCTCTGCCCCCCTGGCGTGGCAGGCGGGGCCGTGAAGCCCAGCGATGGCCTTGGCTCGAGCTCCACACAGCCCGTCTCGCAGCAGAGGGCTGCGACCAGCAGGCACCTCTGGCCGCCAGCCTGGGCACGTGTCGGCAGCTGTGAACACCGCGTGGCTCTTCGCTCGGAACGAGGCGTTTGAGAGGCGCCGGCCGGGAGGCAGAGACCGCCTCAAATTACTGTGACGGACGTGCTCCCACGTTGAAATAAAGGCTCCTTTGGGGATTTGCCAGCAGCTGCCGCCCGGCCGCCTCTCTCCTTGCGCCTGGCCTTCCGGCCTGAGGCCGCGTGGCCGGGCGCTGCCTCCTGGAGCCCTGGGGCCAGAGTGTGCGAGGTGGAGACGTGCGGGCGGCTCAGAATGTGCCTCCAACACCAGCTGCGCGCGGCGTCTGGGCCCGGGCGTGCCCGCGGCTGCAGGGCGGGCATTCCTCTTCACGTCCCCCTCGGGGCTCTGCAGCGGGCTGAGCTTGCAGCGGGCACGTTGGGTGTCAGGCACCTGTCCCTGCCACGGTCGAGCCTGACGGCACGTCGGCTGCTGCAAGGCGGGCGGCGGCCACTCAGCAGCCACCCGGCCAGCAGAGTCACGTGGCGGGAGCGTGCCGGGGACTTCACGGCCGCTGCGGGTGCGTGAGGGCAGGCGGGCGCGCCGTGCGCTTCCCTCTGAGCTAGGGCCGCTCACCCAGAGGCGTGCACACGCCCGAGGACGTGTCACGTAGGCCACGACTGGGGAGAGACCCCCCCACGTCCCCCGAGGGCCTCGGCCCCGCCCAGAGCCCACCGGACAGCGGTGGTCGTGGGCCAGACTGAGGGGCGCACCCGCAGCGCAGCCTGCGGAACGAGCCACCTGGGCCGCACTGAGGGACCACGAGCGGCACCAGCTCCCCAGTGGACACGAGCGCCCGGCCCGGGAGACGTCCAGGGCCGGTGGGAAGTGGACTGCGCGCTCTGTGGGCCCCGGCTGTGGGGTGCGAGGCGAGGCCGAGGCCAGCAGCCGAGTTCACACCAGAGGGGCAGCCGGGTGGGTGTCCCGTGGCCAGGGCGCGGGGGCTGGGTCCGGGCCCCGAGCCGTTCCTCAGCGGGGCGCTCACCCCTGCCGTGGTCAGCAGCAGCAGACCCGGCACCAGCTTGACAGAAAAGGGAAGGGAGACCTGGAGCTGGACCCCAAGAACGGAAGCCGGATGTTTGTACCCTGCGGTGCCAGGCGGCCCGGGACGGCCCCACCATGGCGCAGCCCAGAACTTGCGGCCACGCGGGACTGAGGGGAACGAGTCACGCTGCCGCGTGAGGGCTCACGTAGCACTCAGGCCCTGGGCCTGCGGCCTCTCCCCTCCCCCGGTCTCAGAGGCCTCGTGGCGTGGGGCGCGGCCGAGAAGTCTCCGGGCTCGCAGACTCGAGGTGACCGGAGAGACCCGGGGGCCGAGGAACAAAGCCCGGGGTTCGCGGTCTCGGCCCGAAAGGTGGCCAGGCGCCCGGGAAGGACGGAGCTCGCGTCCGCGCCACCGCTGCCGCCGCAGGTGCGGGCACAGGACGCTCGGGTCAGTGCAGCGGAGGTGAGTTTTGGCCTGAAGCGTTGGTCGGTCGGTCGGTAGCCGCTGCACCGACCCCCGTGGGACCCCGTCGCCCAGCCCTCAGCACGTGGCTGCTGAGGGCCGCAGTGACCGTGGCCTCCCACATGGGGGTTGCGTAGAGCCGAGCGCCCCAACAGTCACCTCGCCCCTGGCCCTGGGACCGCCACCGGGGTCACCGTGCCCCGCCGGGTGGGCGGAGCCACGGGTGAGCCCTGGCGTACGTGGCCTGCGCGTCCCCCTCGCAGCGTTAAATGCGTCTCGACAAGGACGTGGCCGCGCTAAGCGAAAAGGTTCTGGGAGCGACGTGAAGGCCGTTGGCGGGGTCCACTTGAGGGAGGGCACAGCCGCGCGACGGGCACTGGCACCCCACCCCCCTCGACACAAGGGGCGACACGGCGAGCCACGCGCCTCGCGCCACCCCAGAACTGCCATTGCCCGACGGACGAGAAACGGCAGTGCTGAGGCAGAGGCGCGCCCAGTGTGAGCCCTCCGCCCGCGCGGGCACGGGGGCGCCCTGGGGTGCCGCGCCGGCCGGCCGGGGCTCGGCGTGAGGCGATGGCGGCAACTCGGACGCCCACCCGCGTTTCGCGCGCACCACGTCACCATGTCCCGCTCCGGCGGGGCCCCGAAGCCCCACACCACGTGGAGGCCCGAGTGTGCTGGGCGCGCCTGGCCCGGCCGGGAAAAGCCCCGCACAGGGGTACGGTGTCCGCAGCGCGGGGCGGACCCGGCGCGGGCTCTCCCCACTCCAGGGGCCCCTGGAGCCCGCTGGGGGCTTCTCAAGCTTGCAAGGAAACGCACAGCCCCGGCGGCCCGGCTGGCTCTCAGGCCACGGGTTCGGGGAGGCCCCAGCAGATGCGTGAGCAGGTGCCACGGTGGGGGGCGGCCAGTCTGGAAAGGGCTCGGGCCTCAGTCACGCGAAGTGGACGCCGGCACGCGCCCCCCGCCCCGAGCCAGACGCTGAAAGCTCACGGCGAGAGCACAGAAAACTCCAGGGGGCAAACGACGCTACGAATGAACGTGGACGGAGAGACGACCAGGCCACTTCAGAGGGGGCGGGCAGGGGGCGGGCAGGACCTGACTGGAGCAGGTTCTGCTGCTGGTGACCAGGGAGCAGGCTGGGCAGGGACTCAGCAGCGCTAGACAGGGGCCTCCCGACGCCAGGGCGGGCGGTGCCGGGACAAGCGCCGGGACCACGGTGGCCGGCGCACGTGGCCCAGACCGCGCACGTATGTGCGCCCGAGTGTGGCCACGGGTCGGCTCCCATGGTGACGCACCACTGGGACCGGCTCGCTGGCCGGCAGCCATGCTGGGGAACTGACCACCCGCCCGGCCCAGCACTGGGGCAGCACACGCAACCCAGGCAGACCGCCTGGAGCAGCGGAGGGGCGAAGCCTCTCCCGGGGGCCAGGCCAGCGGCCTTCACACAGCTCTAAGCCGCCACCTTCGGCTGCCCGCGCGCCCACGGCTGCCGGGGAGGACGGGGCAGGCGGAGGGGGCTTCAGGCCCGCACCCCCCGGCCCAGCACTCACCGCTGGCTCCTCTCGGGCCTGGGCTCCTTGGGTCCTCGCCACACCCACAGCTGCCCGTGGACGCCTGCCGGAGGGCCCGTGGCAGCGCTGGCCGGGATGGCCTCCGCTGGCAGTGGCGAGGCTGCCCCCTCTGCGGGGCTCTGGGCCAGCCGGGGCCCACGGTGGTGCTCTGCGGCTGTGCTGGCGGCCAGGCCCCCCTGAGAGGCGACTTGGTCCTTTCGTCTAAGCAGAAGATGCGAGAAACAGCCCCTCCCCAGCGTCTGAGTCCTCACAGGTGCTGCCGGGGCCACCGCGCCCCACTTCCAGCTGAGGCTCACGTCAGGACGCCTGGGGCCGGGGTGCCCCAATTGCGCTCCCCTGCGCTGTTTCCCATCAAGGGCCTTCTCCGAGTGGGAGTCGCCCTCCGGAGTGGGCTGAGCCAAGTGGGGGGGGGCGCAGCACCCCAAGGAGCCAGGCACCTCCCTCCCTCAGCCGTACGCTGGCCCTTGCCCTCGCGCCCCTAAGGGCAGTGTCAAGGCCCCAGCTGGGGCCATCCAGACCGTTGGGCCCCCACTTGCCTGTCCGTAGCTGCTCTCCTCTCGTCTGGGGCCTCACGACACCCCGAGACCAAGCTCTCGGGACCCCACATCTGCAGGGGGTTGCCCTGGCTCCGCCAGCTGGGAGGTCCAGGCCTCGAGGGGCCCGCGACCGGGACCTCAGGGGCGCGCTCGGCACCGCTGCGGGAGACGGCCCGGGCGCCTCCAGCGCACCAGGGCGCCTGCGCTCGCAGGGGTGACGCAAGTCGCCGCGGGGCAGGCTGAGGCCC
The DNA here is from genome assembly GCF_000260355.1 of Condylura cristata. Taxonomy (NCBI): domain Eukaryota; kingdom Metazoa; phylum Chordata; class Mammalia; order Eulipotyphla; family Talpidae; genus Condylura; species Condylura cristata. The sequence goes on from NW_004567143.1 coordinate 4,808,039, forward strand.
AACGCCCGGCCCGTGCCCGAGGTGGCAAAGGCTTCGGTGCTCGCGAAGCCCAGAGGTAAGGGTCTGTTTCGGAAACTGGGGGCGTAGGCGGTCTTCAGAGCAGTTTTTGATTCCGAAACCCCCTCAGATGAAACGTCAGCACGTCCCAAGGGCCGGAAGCCCGTCACCGGGCAGAGTCTCCGAGGGCCGCCTCAGGGCGCTGCCACCACACGGAGGCTGACCCCAGGGCGGGGCTCAGGGGCAGCGCTCAGAGCCTCGGGGCGCTCCAGCTCGTCCGCAGGGACGC
>NW_004567143.1:4808513-4810031 GCF_000260355.1 Condylura cristata
GCGAGGCCGGTCGTCGGCGGACACCAGGTCGCCGAGAGGCGCCGGCCCCGCGGAGCCGAGACGGGACAGACAGGCAGGCGGCTCTATAGATGTAAAATATTTTATTTGTAAATGGTGATCTTCTAAATCTGTGTCCACAAATTCCAAAACCCATAACACTCTGTATACTTCAAAAAATTCAATTTTGCCCACATTACATACTATTATACAGAACAGAAAACAAATACTGGCAGATGTCAGAGTATGGTACAAGAGGAGAAAAATATCCAGGAAACGAAGTTCATACAGCTGCTGGCCGGGAGAGAAGTCTGTACAGCGGGCTCGCTGCCGGCAGGGGAGGCGGGCCCGGGCTCTCGGTGCGGAAGGAGCTAACCTGGGTCAAATGCCGATTAAGTTTCTACGCGCAAACACAAAACAGTGTTCTTTTATTAAGGAAATGTAAACAAACGTCCGTACAAACACGTGAAATCACGTGGCTCCGGGGCCCTGTCCGTCTCCGTGAGGACAGAGGCGGGGTCGGCGCGAGGCCGCTGCGCGATCCCGTGACGTTTACATGATTCTCGGTGGCCTGAAACGGAGTCCTAATCAAAACTACTTCCGCTGGAGAAAATTCCAGCCTCCATTTGGGTGTCTCGGTAAGCAGTTATTCACAGTTATCACAAATTGTAAGCACAAAAAAACCTGACCGAAAAGTGGGGATGCAACAATAGAATATGAAAAAATTAGTTTAAGTTACCAAAACAGCTATAAAAGGGGCGGCCGGCGCGCCCCGGCCGCCCAGGGAAGGTGTATAAAAGCACGACGAACTGCCAGGCCCCCGCTCCCGAAAAGCCCGACACTCGGGGTGACGTTTCGGCGGCGGCGCCGTCGGGGCGGGTTTCGCGGCACAGTGGCGGGCGCCACCGGGGCATCTTACATGCGCCGCCGCCGCCGCGGGGCCTGGGGGCTTTTGGTCAATAACTATCTTTATACTGTAATTTATCTCAAAATATTTACATCTTTGTACAAAGTAACAGGGTCGGTTAGTTCTGCAGGTAACAGCAGCAGCTTGGCTTTCGTCTAACTTTTATTTAAAAATAGCTTCATTCACTTATTCAATAATAAATACAAAAAGTTTCTCTTATTTTACAGAAATCAAAAACTACAATAAACTGACTCATGGAATCAAGTATTTAAATGTATTTTAGTGCAAGTTATTATCCCTTAGCTCTAGCCCTAAGGAAGTCATCTCGGTACATTCCTCGCTCAGTGGTGTCTACTCTAGACTAGGTCAGAGGCCCCCTGCGGCCGCGCCGGCCCGGGCGTCTCCCTCGCTGGTGAGCTCAGTCGTACATTCATGAAGCGCCCCGGCCGGGCAGGGCCGCCCTCGGCTCTTTGCCCCAGTAAAGTTTCTCCTTAGTGAGACTAAAGACAAAACCAAACCAAACCCACCCACGAAAGGAAAGAGAAAGGGAAAGAACGAAAGTGCTGGACGTCTGGCGCCGCCCTGTGGCCGGCCGCCGAGGCCGAGGCGGCCGG
>NW_004567143.1:4811525-4814079 GCF_000260355.1 Condylura cristata
GGCCAGGTGGGGGCGGGGCCGGGGCCAGGGCCGCGCCCAGGGCGCACCGCACGCACCTGGGACTCGTACAGCTTCTCCTTCCTGTCGGCGACCTCGTTGCGGATGACGGTCCCGATGTACTCGATGACCATGGTGTGCTTCTCGATGTCTCTGGCCGCGTACAGGCCCAGGCCCTGCAACGGCACCGCCTGAGTGCGGCCCCCGGCCCCGGGCCCCGTGCGGGACGGGACGCGCCAGGGGCCGGCAGGGTGGGCTCTACTTTAGCCGTTATTTCAGGGAGGGCCTCGGTCACGGCCAGTGGGAGGGCCCCGCGTGAGTCAGGCGCGGTCTGTGAGAGGGCCGGGCAGGCGGGGGCGCCGGCCGACCCTGCCCTGCGGGGCTCCAGCACCCAGCAGACCCTGCGCCGTGTGGAGCGTCACGAGGCTGCCCGCCCCCACAGGCCGGGTCCCGGCACGCTGAAGGCGGACCTGGACGCGCACCGGGCTCCGGGCTCCGACGTCGCTGTGCGGAGACGCAGAGGCTGGGGCCCAGCACGGCGCCCCGGTGGTCCCTGGGGTGAAGGGCCCGGCTCTTCCGGCGGCCGCCCCTGCAGGGCCTCAGAGCTCAGGCCTAGCCGACGGCCTTGCGGCAGGCAGCCAGAGCAGAGGGTCCCCACCCGTCTGCACTGCCCACGCTGCCAGGCCTCTGGTGCGGCTCAGCTCCTGGGAGCGGGCACCCGGAGGCAACGAGGAAAGCGCCCGTGAGCTGGGCACTGCAGAGCACCCAGCACGCACCTCCTCAGCCACGCTGGCCGCGGCACCGCCGCCCAGCCCCTCTCCCACCTCGAGGGCCCAGCAGGCAGTGCCACGGGTAAGGTGCGCACGGCTCCCGGGCACCACGCCCAGGGCTCCGGCCCCGAGCCCGTGAACCAGCTGGCGGAGGGACCGCACAAAGGCCAGCCGCGGCGGCCTGGCGGCCAGTGCGCGGGGACGCGCCGGGGAGGCAGGCGCACACAGAAGGGGCGCCCCCAGCCCGGCCCACTCAGCCGGACACTGCTGGACCCGGGTGCCGTCCACCGCACAGGAGGACACGGGCCGCCACACAGACCACACCGGCGGGGACGCGGCTGTGCTGGGAGGCGCCCCTGGGGCCGCCCGACAGGAAGCCCTATGATGGGCTGAGCCCAGCGGAGCCTCACGGTGGCTCCGGGACTCACGACCCGCCCGCGCGCCGTCGGAGAGCGTCCTGGACGTGCCGCCGGGGAGCGGGGAGCCCGGAGCTGGGAGACCAGCCGCCCGCGGGGGACCCTGACGACAGCATGTGGGCACCTGCTCCAGAGGCCTCAGCTCAGGGTCGGGATGAGCCACCGGGCCCCTCGGGGAAGCCCCCGGAACCGGGCGTGCGGCGTGAGATCAAGCGACTGAATGGGGTGCGTGGGCCTGAGCAGGCCTTCGCCCCAGGAACTGGGGGGCTCGGGACAAAGGATGGGGAAGCCAGGCGCGGGGGCCTCCCTGCCAGGGGCTGCCTGCAGTCAGCGCCCAGCGCGGGGAGGTGCAGGGTGTGCAGGGTCTCCTTGGAAGGGGCAGAAAAGGCAGTGCGCCGCCGTGGGCAGCGACTCGGAGCCTGTCGCGTCGCCGGGGGCGCGCTGGGGCTCCGGCAGGACCCGGCGGCTCTGTGGCCCCCGCCGGAGGGCGCCTGAGGCGTCAGGGTGACGCCGAGCCCGCCGGGTCAGTGTGGGTGGGCGGTGGGCAGAACACACCACTGCCCCCAGCAGGGGCAGGCCTGCACCGGGGCCCGGGCGGAGGAGGGTGTCCGAGCCTGCGGACGCGGGAAGGGCCGGGCTGTTGTGCCCGAGACCTGGGGACGGCCGCAGACCGGCCGCAGCCGGGGCCTGGCCCCCGGCCCGCGGCCCCTCACCTGGATGCGCGATCGCGCCAGGTACACGTTGGACTTCCACTCGGTCTTCATCTTGCGGTACTGCGAGGACTTGGAGTGCACGAACTGCTTGCTGTAGGGCGCGTTCAGCTCCCCGGTGACCGTGCTCTGGAAGGACTTGGAGGTGCTGGTGCTGTTCAGGGTGTGGGGCCTGCGGACCGCGTGGGACAGAGGGCGACTGAAGCTCCCCCGACGGCCAGGCAGGCCCCGCGCCCCAGGCGCCCACCAGCCGAGCAGCGGGTGTGTGAGCGGCAGACGGCAAGCACGAAGCCACGCGCCTGAGACCGGGCTGCGCTACGTGAAGTGAAGACAAAATACCTTAACACAAACCTCTTGACGTGCGCGCTCATCTTGGGCTCGGAGCGGGCGCAGCCGGTGGGGTTGACGGCGAGGGGAAGCTCCATGAGGGGGTTCCGGCCGTAGCGGAAGGTGTAGTGCTCGCAGGCCTCCACCCCAGGGAGCTGCGAGAAGCCGTGAGGCAGGTCACGCCTGGCCACCAGGCCACTGCCCACACCGCCCAGGGCTGACCAGTCCTGCGAGAGGCCCACAGCCGCGGCTGCTCGGCCCAGAGGGGCCGCTCCAGGGGCTACGCCCGGGCCCTCCGCCCAGCAGGAAAGCGGGGCCCCGCGTGTGGGCCCCG
>NW_004567143.1:4814292-4823956 GCF_000260355.1 Condylura cristata
CCCCAGCATGCCGGCATCGAGGGGCAGATGTCAGCTGTACTTGCAAACTGAGCTTGGGGCAAAGGTGTCGCTACGGTGAGCGCAGGCTCCCTGCAGACGCGAGGCGCGTGCCGCAGCAGAGGCGCCCACGCGAAGCCACACTGAGACCGGGGGTCTGCTCGGCCACGGGGGTTCGCGCGCTCCGGGAGACGGTGTCTTGCACCGTGCGGGTCCCTGCAAGCGCCTGCACAGTCCCGCCCAGAGCTAACTGTGCCCTTGCCCATACACAGGGCAGCTACGGTGTCTGTCCACGGCCCGAGGAGCTGCCGCAGCCCAACGCAGGACCCCGCATCCACGCGTGGGCCGAGAATGGACAGGGGAGGTGGCGCCCCGCACGTCCTGCCAGCCCAGCGCCGGCCTTTGCCCCGCAGCCTGGACTGAGGCTTGAGCTTGTCTGCGGGCCGCACCCAGCCCTGCCTGTCTGCAAGAGACTCCGGGCGTGACCAGGGCCAGGCCCACGCGCAGGGGCTGCGCTCACCGACTCGGCGATCCGGGCCACGGCAGAGACCGTCAGGCCAAACAGGTCTTCGCCTCGCAGATACGCCGGGAAGAGCTGGAGCATCTCCGACTTCTTCCTCACACAGGCCACGGGCTCCAGGATTTTATCCCACACACCTGTGGGCCGACAAGCAGTTAGGACCAGGCTGCCTCGTGGCAGTGGCAGGGGCCAGGGCTGCGTCGGAAGCACGAGCAGGAGCCACTGTGCGCGCCGGACTCCCGGCCCTGGGGAGCGGGGCGGGCGCAGCCTGCTGGTGCCCGGCCGCCCGCGGGGCCGGGGGCTCTCAAGGCTCTAGGGGGTTTCAGGGAGGAGCAGAGTCGCACTGACAGTGGAGCGGTGAAAAGTGGCCGAGCGTGGACGGCACGCGCTGCCCTCCGGCTCAGGCCCCTTCCCGCGGCCTGAGGCGGCGCCCGGCCAGGACCCCGCAGGCTGAGTGGGACACAGCGGCGGCGCCCCCGCGGCTGGCCCCCAGCCGCTCCCTGCGGCCCTTAAACCTCGGCCAAGAGGGGGATACGGCCACCCACTTTCACTCATCTGTGCCGACGGAACTGGGGCCCGGGCCCGGGCCCGAGGCGCAGGGGCGAGAGGATCCCCCCGAGTCAGAGCGGGGGCAGGACGGGTCTGGTGCGCCCTGGGGTCCCCTCCGGGCGGCGCCGCGCCCAGGCAGGCCCGCAGCACCTACGTGTAACCCCGGCCGGCCCGTGACATTCTGCCTCCGCCCGCCCCGGCCCCGGCCCCACCCGGGGCCCGCCCACGCGCGCCCGAGCGCGGCCCACCTTTCGGCGACGTGTCGCTCAGCACGAGGTCCTCGTGGCCCTGCTCCACCACCCTGACGACGAAGGCGGGGCGCCCGTCCCGCTCCTCGATGGAGCACAGGTAGCGGCAGCGCCGGTGCGGGTAGCGCGCGCTCCAGTAGAGCCGGCTGGCCTCGTAGCCCACGGGGAAGAGCGCGCGCGGCGAGTGGAAGGCCGGCATCTGCTGCGGCAGCAGCTGGCCGATGGCGTGGAAGATGAGGCTGCCCACCCGGAAGGTGTGGCCGCGCTCGCCGCGCTGCACGATGCTGGCGATCTGGCGCGCCTCGTCGCGCTGCACGTACACGCGGCGGAAGACGGCGAAGTGGCTCAGCTCCTGCTCGTGGGCGCCCTTGGGCCTGTGCGCCGGGCACAGCATGGTCTTGTCCTTGAAGAACATGCACTGCGCCCGGAGCGCGCAGGTGAAGTGGTAGGTGTTGGCGCAGCGGAAGCGGTGGCAGCCGCTGGTGGCGCCCGCCTTGTGGCAGCACACGCACCTCATCTGCAGGCCGCGGCGCAGCGCCAGCTCCACGTTGATGAGCGCGCCCGCCTGGGTCTCGTAGACCTCGGTGGACCAGAGCGCGCAGTTGAGGTGCACCCACAGGTCCAGGTCCAGGTTGAGCAGCCGCGCCGGGCCGTCCGTCAGGCCGTCGCCCTCCTCGTGGCAGAAGCAGCACTTGCGGAAGTCCCGGGGCGCCGGGTCGGGCCTCAGGGAGGTGCCCCGTTGGCTCAGGAAGTCGTCGATCTCCTCCTCGCCGGGCGGCCTGCAGGTGCCCTTGGGGGTGACGATGTGGATGCCCCACTTCTTCCACTTCATGCCGCGCCACTTCTTGCTGACGGGCCGGCAGTCCTCACAGGCCCCGTGCACGGCGCGCAGCCGAGGCTTCAGCTTGACGGTGACCTTGAGCTCGTCGGGCTTGGCCTCGGCCTTGGCGGCCTCGAGGGCGGGCGGGAAGGCGATGGGCGGCGAGGCGGGCGGCGAGGCCTTGTCCTGGAGCTGGGCCAGGCAGTGCACGTCCAGCGTGGAGATGTTGTTGCTGTACTGGTGGAAGGCACGGGACGGCGCCTCTCTGACAGGCGACGGCGGCAACGAAGGGACAGAGTCCTGAGCGACAGACACGGCAGAACAAAACACGGCGACTCGCCTCTGCTCGCACAGGGGCCCAGGTCCTCCGGGCATGTGGCCTGGGGGGGGGCGGGCGGGGGGGCAGGGCGAGGGCCCTGTAGGGAAGCCCCCCCGGCACTGGGCCGGGCGCCCCGACACCCTTGGCTCCAAGGCTCCCCCTGCCCGCCCCGCCCGGCAGTGGGGCGGCTCCTTCAGTGAGAGCAAGGAGCTGTTCCCTGAAGAACTGGGAATGCCTCCTGCCGCTTCTCCACCCCCCCCCCCCCCCCCCCAATTCCTGGAGCTCATCTCGGGCTTGGGTGACTGGCATAAACATCAAAGCGGGCTGTCCTTCGTCAGCAGACCCATCACAGTACTTTTCCTGAGGCTGCTCAGCACTGCTCCAGCCTCTGAAGCGGCTGCTGGGGGTCTTGGTGTCCCTGGGACACAGGGTGCTGTCACTGACAGCGCCCCAGCCCCAAGCCCAAGCACTGGCACTGCCGACACCGGGGACACCGGCTCCCGGGGCTGGGCCCTGGCTGAACGCCTGCGCGGGCTCTTCTGAGGAAGGGCAGCGGCCGGGGCTCTGAGCCAGGGTGGCGCAGGACCTGTGCGCCGGCGCTGAGCGAGACAAGGGTCCGGCGGGCGGCCTCCCCACCAGGGGTCCCGCGTCCCAGGCCGCAGGGCTGAGGGCCGTCTGCGACAGGCCCCGCAGGACGGCTGCGGGGAGGGGCGTTTCGTGCCACAGCCTGGCACTACGCGAGTAAAACTAAAAACTGTGTGCTCACGCTTCTCTCAGTTCCCGACTTTTAACGATAAAATCCCCGATTTCCACTCGTGTCAAGCGAGCTGAGCGAGTTCCGTCTGGAACAGCAGCGGGGGCCCAGGCCCGGTGCCCCTCCCCAGCAGCACCTCGTGGGGTCCCCGCAGCCCCACCCCCAGGCGCCAGCGCGCCCCGCACCTTGCTTTCTGAGTGCTTCGCCCGTAACGCCGACGAGTGCAGGATGAAGCAGTTGTTGCTGCAGAAGACGGCGGCCTTCTCCACGCCACCAGGGCTTTCTCGGGAGTCCTGCAAGCAGGAAGCGCGTGGGGTCTCAAGCCACATTGTAGGAAAACAAACCTCTGAGCTGCTGGCTTCTGCGTGGTGCCCAAAGTCTAAGCAGCTACCTTGCGGCGCAAGGGCCGCCCAGGCCGACCTCCCGCACGCCGTGCCCCAGGCCGAGAACACAAGCCTGCCCCGCGGGCCTCACTCTGCTGCATCTCACGCTCCCCAAGGCCACACGCCTTCGTGCCATCAGCCCAGCCCCCGCCCGGGGCGCGGGGCTCGGGGGGCCTCTCGCTGGCGCAGGAGCAGCACGGCCTGGACGCCAAGTACCTTGCCGAAGGAGGCCAGGTCTCTGCATGTCTTCCGCACGCCGCTTCCCAGCACGACCACCTTGCAGTGGGAGCACCACTGTGGCCCGGGGGCTGCGCCTTCGGGGGCCCCGCGGCCAGAGCCCCTGAACCCGGACAGGCCTGGAGGCAAAGAGCCGTGGTTAGCAGGGCCAGACTGGCCACCTAGTGGCCACGCCCACCAACAGCAGCCGGATCCGTCAGCTCCTGTCACACTTCGTTATTTAACGAACATCTGACTCTAAGCAGGTTTCCGGGGCATTTACTGTGGGGCACAGAGTCCTCCAGGGCAGGGCCGAGCTGGAGCACGGACACTCGGCCGCCAGACAGCCTGACGGTCTAAGAATCAACAGCGGCTACGGGAGAGAGGCTCCTTTTAAGGGGCATCTCGTGACCGAGAGGGGGTGTGTGCCGGTCTTCAGTGTCCTCTGGAAGGGGAGAGCGCAACGAGGCGCGCAGGGCCAAGAGAATGCCGGTCCCGACACAGGCAGCCCAGTGTGTGGCACCCTCGTGCACGTCACCCACACGGGCAGGAGGCAGAGGGGAAGAGATGGTGTGCAAGAAGCCGCCAGAGGCCACCAGGCCTCAGCCAAAGCAGGCGACTCAGGAGAGCCCCTTGGTGAGCGCCACGAGGCCGAGGAAGCAGGCGCCGGGGAGTCCTGTGCAGCCGCTGCGGGGGAGTGGGGGGCACTGGAGACCAGAGGCGCCAGCAGCAGCGTGAAGCGAGCAGCCAGAGGGGCGGAGGTGGGGATGCAGGACAGCGGCCGGGCGCGCTCGGCCGGGGCAGCCTGCGGGGCGGACATGGGCGCGTCCTGCTCAGGACACAGAAGAGCTGTGGCCCGAGGCAGTCCCCACACACGGTGACCTACGGGGGCCCACGCCACATGCTCCCGTCACAGCTAACTCAAGTTTCAGGAGAACGAGTGTAACTGAGTCAGGATGAACGTGGGTAAGAAAACGTGAACTAGCTCACCGTCGCTTGCTGGAGGAAATGGAACATTTGGCTGCTCCAGCCGGTAAGAGCTGGCTGATCTGGGAGGGTGTGCAGATCCTGGTGGAGGCCCACGAAGAAATAAATGCTGTCGATACTCCGCACCTGGGCTCACTCTGTGGCCACCGGCCACACCCACGGAGGGAGCACCCGGAGCGCTACTAACCTCATAGCTGCTAGGGACGCGGACGTGAAGCAGGTCGGAAAACGCAGCCACAACGCTGCTGATGTTCTAGGACACGAAAGGAAGGTGCGTCACCGCCCGGCGGCAGCGGCGCCCAAGGACGCGGCGGCTTCGGCTGAGCACGCGGGCCCCAGGGAAGCGCCTGCTCTCAGGGCCGTGCCCAGAGTCCCAGCAACACCGCTCCCCTTCCTGGGGGCTGGCACCCTTCAGGATCGCGACCGGGGACACCCCGGGAGCGAGCCCAGCGCCCACTTCCTGCGGCTGCACGAAGGCCGTCCTGCTGCGGCGGGAGCCTCGAGCCGCCCTGCTGGGGACCAGCCCGCCAAATGCACGGCCAGAGCCCGGCATGAGCAAAGCTGGGCATTGAAGCCACCTGCCAGGCGAGCTGGTGCTGCTGGGGGCACCTGGTGCTCCCAGGACATGACGCGGCCATGACGTCCATCCATCCGCTCTTCTCTGTCTCTCTCACACACACACTCACACCCCCGCTCTTCTCTGTCTCTCTCCCTCACACGTGCGCGCGCCAGGAGTCCCTCTAACGAGAGCTCGGAGCTCATCCAGCTCTGCTCAGCTGAGGTCATCTGATCCTGCCTCGGGATGCCAGGGCCCGCTGGGCCTGCCCTGCCTGCCTGCCCACGGCGGGTGCGGGTGGGGGTGCGCAAACACTCTGCATCTCGCAGGGTCTCCCCTCTTTACCTCAGCAGCTGTAGGATGCAGAGTGATCGCTACAGATATAAGACCCGATCTGGGGCCATTTGGGGATGAACCAAAAGGCGGTGCAAAGAATAAAGTGCCTGGCTCAGTTTTGATATCATTTCTTCTAGATTCTGAACCTTGGAAGGAAAAACAAAAACACAATTAAAGAGGCAGTGTTTCTGGCTCTCCAAAAAGCGTGAGCCAAAAGCGGCGTGAGCCGCAGTGCGTGACGAGCAGCTCACCTTTGCCAGCGCTGCTGGGCAGGATGGGGATGATGGGGGACGGCACGGGCTCTGGGGGCTCCTCTTTGACCAAGGACAGATCCGGGTACCTGCTCACTTCCAGCCCCACCACGCTCTCGGGAGAGGACGAGGGAACGAAACTGTCGGGCGTGTCCCGATCGCCCACGTGGTCCTGTGCCCTGAGGGAGGACGACAGTGTGAGGCAGCCGCTAGCCCAGCCCAGCCCAGCCCAGCCCCGCAGGGCAGCGAGGAGCAGAGTGCAGCGCAGTCATTCAGGCTCTGCCAGGATGCTGGTGGAAAAGCCCAGACTCTGTGATAAAGTCGTGCTGGGGCTGTTTCCTCAGCTGGGGGTGAGCATCGACATTAAACCAGCTGCCAAAGAAGGCAACGTCCTGGCTGTTCTGGCCACGCACTGTGCGGAGAAACGACCACCATTTGTACCCCGCAGATTCAGGCCTGGGGCTCCGGGAGCTGACTGCCCCCCCACCCCTCAGAGGGCACCGCCCGCTGCTGGGAGGAGGGCAAGGCCCGGAGCACCGGGCTAGAACAGCCTCTCAAAGGGCCCCAGGACGGAGCCTCAGGGTAGCCACTGCCTCGAGGAGGGGCACAGGACCCCCTGAGCCGGGCAGCACCCACCCTGCCCCTGGGGTGCCACCCCGGGGCCGGTGAGCAGCAGCGGCGGCGGCCGGGCCAGGCGCCCACAAGCCCCACGGCAGCGGCTAGAGCGGCTAGAGCTCGCTCGGTGGAGACGCTCCGGGTTGGTGCTCCCCAGCCAGAGCCTCGGGGCTCGAGAGCTGACACGGAGCAGGAAGGGGGTCTGGCACAGTCCCTGGGGGTGCTGCTCCCCGGCAGGGCGAGCCTGCGTCTGGGACTGCTGCTGCCGGGGACGCAGACACGCATGAGCCGCTAACGGGCGACCGGGACAGGAGCCTGCCCCGTTCCGCCCCGTCTTACATGTCCACCTGTTATTACCTGCTCAAGTCCCTGTGTCATGGACGATTCAGAAAAATACACAACCCTACTGTATTTACTGGTAGAGTCTGCCTAACGCTTAAATCCCAAAGAAAACCACTCACCAGAGTTTGCCCCCCACGCGTCTACTACCTGCCATCCCCACAGGTCACACGCTCTGAAGAACGGAGGGGCGGGGGCCTCCCTGGCGGCCGAGTCGCTCTCAGCACTACCAGTGCAGCCGCCGGCGTCTGATCCCCGGCGGGGAGCGACCCCGGGCGCAGCCGCCCCCTCCGGTCTCCTCGCCGCTCCCCAGTGTCTCTCAGTGGATCCGCCTGCTCTGCTCCCCGCTCTGACCCTGTGAGTCCTCTCACCCCCTCTACCTCGGGTCTGCAGTCTAGCTTGTCTACATCAGAATCAAGTAAAAATCTGACAGTCGGGAGTGACTGAAAAGCATCTGTGGCAAAGGACCAAGTACCTCAACTCCTCCTGGTTGTTGTGAGGTGGTGTTGGAAGGGAAGCTGGGACGTCCACCGTCTTTGGGCCCTGAGCGATTGCTCTGGCCAGCAAGTCCTCATGAGGTCTGAATGGCAGCTGAAATGGCTTAGGCCCCAGATTTTTGGTGACTGGGAGAGCTAAAACACAAAACATGGAGAACTCGGTCAAACCTGACACGAGGCAGAACACAGCCAGGTACCTGCCGGGGCCCCAGGTGTGAGGTGCAGGTGTGGGCCGTACCTTCGTGGCTTGCGAACACACCAGCTTTTCCAGCAAGCTCCTCAGTAGTCGCAAAGCCATTTACCATCTTCGGACAGGCCATGGGAGGTGGTGTAGGAGGAAGAGAGGCAGGGGGTGTTGGAGGATTACTTAGATTATTCTGCTGCAGGAGACCAAAAGATTTTTAATTATATGCTACTGAGCAAATATGCAATGACCTTGCTAAAACTCAGCTCTGAGCACTGTCAGCACACAGAAGCGAGGCTACGGCAGAGCCGAGACTGGCTTCACCACACACCCCGAGGGAGGCGCCAGGCAGGGGGCCCTGCCGCGCGACGGACGGCTGAGGTTCACGGACATGTCACCCGTTGCTTACTCCGCCCCTCGAGCACCCAGTTTAGAACACGGAGAAGTGAGTTTCCAGAGCCTGATTCTATGCAGTAGGATTCGCAAGTTTCATTGTGAGAACTCGCCAGGGAACCGTTTGAAAACTCAACTAGGAAATGGAAAAAGTTCTCCAACATTCTTTCCTAAATTCTCACTGAGCTGTATCCCAGGTCTGCAAAGAAGACCCGAGAATTAGTGGGTCTGACCCTGCAAGTCCAACTCCCCTCTCGGACGTGCGAATCTGGCTGAGACTGCTGCGGCCGAAGCAGCAGAGTGGCGGAGCGGCACAAACGCGGCCCCGCCGGCCCTTCCCTGCGGCCCGGGGGTCGCGGACGGAGTCCTTCCCCAGCCTCTGCTCGCTCCACCAGCGACGCGCGCACGGTGCGAGGAGGGAGTAAAGCCACGCAGACACGGGGCTTGCGGGGGCGACGCCGTGCCGTCAGGACAGTCTGGTCTGCGCCAGAAGAAGGCGAGTCGACGGCCCGGACAGCTCTCTCTCGGGCGGGAGCCCGCTACGACCCGGGGTGCCAGCGTGGGAGGGAAGCCCGGCACATGAGGACGCGCAGACGCACTTTCCCCAAAGACCATTTTCACACGAAGCACACGTGAGGTCGCATGCAACGGCGGCGTGTGAGGCCACAGAGCACCTGCACCTGCTCAGACACACCTGACCCGTGCGCCGCTATTTCAGCAGGCTCAGAGCCAGTGTGGCGGCGGCGGGGCCGCCAGTGAGCAGGTGGGAAGGGTCCTACGCTCCCTCTCCCAGAGTAACAGACTCCTAACCACGTCTCTTGTTCTTGCTCCTTCCTGTGCATTTGGAGTCACTTTAAAGAGTCTGACAGCTCTAAGGACGTCAATGTTTTCCCCACCGTGGGATGCACAGTGGGTCTTGCCACCTTCGTATTCTTATGCACCCCCAAGCCCCGTGTTACAAACACTTCATCTGGCATGACTGTAACTTTTTAGTGGAACTCAAGCTTTCATGAAACTTGCAGGGGTCAGATATAATGAGATGGAGCAGCGAGGCAAACCCTGGCCACTCTGGGGGCGGGGGGGAGAGGGGAGTACCCCAGTGGGTGGCAACTCCACGTACCTTGCAGATTAACTGGGAGTAGTAGTCGGAAACCCCTTCCAGGGCGGCACTGCCGAAAGCTCCCAGCAGGCGGCTCCCGCTGCTGAGCTGGCCGCTGCCGTAAGGAAGAAAGTGCGCAAAGTTCACTCCAATGACCGGTTCCATTAGAGGGAGCAGAGAGAGCTGCTATCGAAAAACACGTTTAAGAGCAATGCATGTGGTAAACGAAACTGCTCCCCAGCTCCCCTCAGACCAAGGCAAGTTAGTTCAAACAAGGCTGGAGAAAAAAGCCCGGCTGCAGCTTCTGTACCGAACGTGCCGGAACAAGGGGCGGGACAGCAGGCTGCGGGGCAGACTTACGGGGGCTTCCTCTCAGCTGCCTCGGGGGCGCTGCGGGCCTCTGCCAGGGCCTGGGGGGGGGGTGCTATGCCCGGCTCTCGCACGCACACGGGTGCAGGGAGCTGTGGTGGGGGCGGCCCACGCGGGCCGTGCAACCAGAGGCACGGGGAGGAGGGCACTGCGGCTGCGCGCCCGAGCCGGCGACCCCGGCCGCCCCCGGCCGCCCCAGACCACCATTTGTACCCCGCAGATTCAGGCCTGG
>NW_004567143.1:4824056-4827495 GCF_000260355.1 Condylura cristata
GCCGCCCCCGGCCGCCCCACCTGGGTCCCGGGTACGAGGCGCGCAGTGAGTGCGGCCTTTCTCTCTAGGGGTGATGGGCTGAGGCCCTGGAGTCCCTGCAACTACCAGATGCGGATGACCACGGTACCCAAGCTTCCGTCTAATGGGCGGAAGCAGCCACTGAGGGCTCCCCGCCTCGGCTCTCACCTGCTTCAAATGGGCGAAGGACTCGGAGTTCGAGTACAGGCCGTGTTTCTCCTCATCGTCCTTTTTCCTTCTTTTTGAGCGAGGCGCTGCCTTCTCTGCAGTCCTCTGAGTCCGTTTGTTTCGCTGCTTCTTGGTTTCACTGCTTCCATCTGTTTTTGGCAACTGGCTGCTGCCACATCCAAAACCACCTTGCGTTTGCGCCCCCGAAGCCGGCTGATATGAGCGGAAAAGGCAAAGTAAGGGCCCGTGTGGCTCTTCACTGCGCGCCTGGCCCCTCCCCCAGGACATGTGCCTAATGGAGCTACCGCGAGGCGGAGGAGGGGTGCGCCTCAGAGGCCCAGACTGCTCTCCGAGGGGGCCCTTTCCCCACAGCTATTCTCAAGGACAGAAACCGTCGGCGGCCAGCGCGAGGAGCGGGCAGGACGCCGAGGAGGGGCCGCCTTCCTTGCAGGCGAAAGCCCATTCCTGGGGCCAGCCCAAGGCCTGAGCCCAGGCCTCGGCTCCCTGGACACTGGGGGGAGGGCAGCGTGGCGAGGGGCTCTGAGTGGTCTGGGTTCCCCGGGAGGGTGCTGCCCCCCTGGAGCGCTACAGCCATGTGCTTGTGGGCAGAAGACACAAAGCACAGCACAGAGTCCTTGCCCAGGAGCCCTGTCCACCTCTCTTGCCTCGCAGTGTAGCGGACACGTGACTAAGTCCCCCTCACAGAGGTTTCCGGGAGAAGGGCTATGTGCCCTCGCCGTGCGAGCACCTTCCGGGGCTGCACTCTGACCCTCACACTAGGCTTGGGGTGGCCACGGAGCTGGGGGGCTCATTAGGAAACGACTCTCTCTGCACCGACTCTCGGAGGGCTGAGAGGGTGCAGTTTCCGGCTGCAGTCACCGTCACTGAGCGCAGAGGGGCGAACTTTGCTGGGAAGGTCCAGTGCAGATGCTGATCCCCTTCCCACTGTGGGGAGCAGGACTTGCGACTCTCACCAGCTCTCAGGGGCTGGGAACGCAGCTGCCAGTGCAGTGCGTGGGCTGGCATCTGCGCACCCAGACAGCAACTCGACCCTCGGTTACCCCAAAAGGCGGGCAAAGCTGACTCGTCAGTGTGTCATCCTGCAAACCACAGGGAACCTGTTTCTGCAACACTTAGCCTCTGAACACAAGTTTCAGGGGCGCTCCCGTACTCGGGGGGCCGCTCACCACACAGACCACAGGACCGGGCCAGGTCCACACAGGCCCCACACAGTCGCACGAAAACAGAGCAAAGAGCAGGCCCGGCCCGGCCTCGCTGACCCACAGCTCCGAGCCTGAAGCTGACGCTGCAGGTGTGGAGGCCGAGAGGCCCCGCCCGCTCAACGCCGGGCATTGCCCAGCCCGGCTGAGCAGCACCGCAGGAGAGGCCGGGAGGTTGTCAGCACCAGCCAAGCGGCCTGGGGCAGGCAGGAGGCCAGGAAGTTCCTCAGGGATGTTGGGAGGAAACATGGGGGTGGAGTCCTACCTGCCGAGAGCTCTGCCTACACCCGAGGAACCACAGCACAGCCGACATGCGGCTGACGTGGAGCGGGCGAGACAGAGCCACGCAGCGGACGCCAGAGACTGGCCCTCGGCCAGCCTGCACAGCACGCCGAGCACCGCGGCGGCCCCAGACTGGCCCTGGCGTCCTCGTGTCCAGGACTCAGCCGACCCCTCGTCTGCCGCCCCGCCCCGTGAGCGTGCAGCGCGAGCTGCGTCGCGAGAGCAGGGCCCCGTCGGCGTTTCTGCTGCATGGGGGTGGCTGGGGCTGGAGCGCGCCCGCGGCATCTGGGCAACGCCACCGAGCCCCCACGCTGACGTGCGGCTCCGGCTCGCTGTTCCAGCATCCGTGCCGCGCTGCTCCACCCCACCCCCTCACAGACATGCGGGTTGGAGAGGATGCCCGCCACGCTGGGTGGCAGCCCAGGGCCGTGTGCCTCGCCCCAGGAGCGCCTGCGCCACGGGTGTTTGGTTTTGGAACAACAATGTGAGATTATCACCTCACACGGTCTAAGCCCAGACACAGCCCACGAGGGACAAGGAGGCCAGCTCTGTGAGTCAGCAGGTGGCGAAGCCGCGGGCAGTGGGCACAGCGGCTGGCACTGACCCGCCGTGGCGGACCAGAAGGGGGACAGCAGCTGCGACGCCGAGAGCTGCGCTTACCGAGGCTCCGGCCAGCTTGCGGTCCTTCACGCCGTCGTCCTCGGGACAAAGGCTGCCTTCAGGTTTGGGATTTGAAACGGAAGACGACTTTTTGTTTTTCAGCAGATGCTTCAGAAGCTCGTTGCCCAAATCCCCTTTGGCGGTGGGGGTCCCGGCGGGGCGGGGCGGGCTCTGGCCAGAGGACAGGGGCTCAGCCGCGGCTGCTCCTTCGTCCTCGCCCCCAGCTCGCCCCTCTGGCTGCGGCTCATCTCGGCCCGGGCCCTGCTGGGGCTCAGCGGCCTCCAGCTTCGCCTCCAGCGCCAAGGCAGGCGTTTCCGTTTCCACAGCTGGCCCGCCCCCCTCGGCGCCCGCGTCAGGCTTCTGGTTGGGAGCTCCTTGCAGGCAATCGGCGTCCGGCAGACTGCTCTCCACCTCAGTGCGCGGCTGGCCCACCACCTCGCCAGGGGCGGCAGGGCCCAGCGACTCCGACTCTCCCTGGGAAGCAAGAGCAAGCCCAGCGTGCGCGCTAACGGAGGGCGCGGGGGCGGCCTCGGGGACGCCAGGGGTCGGCAGGGCAGTGCTGTCCGAGTGCGGTGTGGACGGCTCCTTGGTGGATTCTGCATCATCATCTTTCCTTTTCTTCCTTGTTCTTTTCTTTTTCCCCTTCTCTTCCGGGATGATATCGGAGTACAGCTGGATGAGAGACTGGGCTGTCCCAGCGAAGCTCTGTCCGTGGGTCCCCCCGGGGTCCGGGCTGCAGGGAGGCAGGGCACTAGTAGACACGGGAGGCGCCGCGGCTGAGGCAGGTGTGAAAGGGGGCCTGACTGGGGACGGCGGGAAGCTGGCTCCGGAGAGACCTGCATGCACCTGCTTCACGGGCTGGAAGTTGGGGCTCCCGGTGGGAATGGAGGGCGCGTCAGGAACAAAGGAGGGTGCTCCCATCTGTCTGCGCTCGCCGGCGGGCAGGAAGGTCTGGGCAGGGGGGGAGTGCCCCAGGGGCCCCTGGGGCACGTTCTGTGGGGGCAAGCCCTGCCCGGCCGGAGGCTGGTGCTGGGGGGACTGCTGGGGGGGCCGGGGCGGGGGCATGAAGTCACAGGGCAGTTCAGAGCTGT
>NW_004567143.1:4827756-4836990 GCF_000260355.1 Condylura cristata
CCTCCTGCATGAGCTGGGCGCGCTGCCGCTCCTGCTGCTCCCGCAAGCGCTCCTTGCGCTCCCGCTCCTGAAAGCCTTCGCTGAAGGGGTTGTTGTCATCAAATTCCACCCGCGGGGGTGGTCCGCTCTGGGGGCTGGCGCTTGACACCGGCCCCGAGGTGGGCGTGCAGGTTTTTATAGGTAACTGGGTCACGGTGGGCTGAATCCTGGGGGTGCCAAGGGGGAGGTGAGCAGGGGTGGCGGCTGGCTGCCATCCAGGCAAACCGGGCATCCTGGCAGGGCTGCTGTGGCCGGACAGGACGGCCGGGTGCTGCTGGTGCTGCAGCTGCTGGGGCACCAGGGGGAAGCCAGGCTGGCTCATGGCCGGAGGGGCAGGCGCCGCCCCCAGCGGCGGCTGTGGCTGGACTCCGGGCAGGACCCCCGGTGGGGCCAGTGCACACTGCTGCTGCTGCTGCTGCTGCTGCTGCTGGATCCGGTAATCCTCGATCAGCTCGGCATGCTCCTTCTGCTGCTTGCGGATCTGGACAACGAGAGGCAGCGTTACCGTGTGCACTGCGGTTATCAAGCGGATAAGCCGGCTGCGGATCATGACAAGGTGAAGCCCACACAAACAAAAGCATCACCAACGACCCCTGGCGTAACAGCAGGACTCTACTAATGTCGTCGTGGAATAAAATGTCTGACATATGAAATACCAAAACCACATTTGAAATACTTTCTGAAATAAACACGAAGAAAAGTTTCTGGTCCACGTTAAGTGTCGTAAAGATCACGTGAAGACTGACAGGAATCAGCTATTTGTCAAGTCTTAGAAGTTGGGTTAA
Organism: Condylura cristata; assembly: GCF_000260355.1. Classification (NCBI taxonomy): domain Eukaryota; kingdom Metazoa; phylum Chordata; class Mammalia; order Eulipotyphla; family Talpidae; genus Condylura; species Condylura cristata. Next base: position 4,828,581 of record NW_004567143.1, read on the forward strand.
TGCACTGGGTTAGAAAAACTCCGAACTCAAACTTCATTTAAACCTGACAAAAAACTAGATTGGTAAACCCGAAATCACTGGTCACAGTCGGAGCGAAATCCTGGAGCATGTCCACGGGGGCTGGCTACGAGGTGACTTCCCTCCCCAAACCCCCCATCCCCCACGTGCCCGCAGACATCCAGACCCTGCGTGCTCACACCTCCCGGGAGAAACTGGGGTGGAGGAGGGGACGGCACTGTCCCTCGGTGGCTGAGACATGCAGAGCCGCACACAGCTTCCCTGAGCACCGAGGGGCTAGCAGCTTCTCCGTGGCCTCAGTCCTTCCTGACCAGGCTGCTGGTCGGAGCAGAGGATGCGCCGTGGGCCGAGCACTGAAGCGTGCCCTGAGAACAGCACCTGGAATGTCCACGCCTGGCCTGCCCGGGCAGCATAGCCAGGTTGTGGCAACCACACAGAAGCCAGCGACACGCTCAGTGACTAGCTTCTAGGTAGGGTTTTGCTCCACACGTCTGCAGTAACTAGGCCTTGACCCACCACAGGGAACATACAGAAATATGCTGGAAGGCAGTAACAAAATGGTGAAAACATTTTCTAAGAAATACCTAGCCTTTAACGAGACGATGTGCCACCATGGGAAACCAAAGCTCATATTCTAGAGACTTCCGAGTCTGAGCCCCCCTCATGCTGGCTCGCTGTCCTGGAGGCGGGGCAGCGACCTCCAGGGGCTGGCCAGTGTCCTCAGGCCACGCGGGCCGACCCGGCAGTGCCCCTGCGAGTCAGCGCCCTCAGAGCCGACTCAGAGCCCTCAGCGCTCGCTTCCACTAACGCTTGCGTGACTCTTCAAATGAATTTTAAAAATTCAAATCGACAAAACCAAAAAAGACATTCCGAGATGTACAACTTTATGGACCTCAGCGCGCGGCCGTCAACACAACCGCGGCCCGGGAAGTCAGCCTGAAACCCCCTTGCGGCACGTCATGGTCAGAGCCTGGCCCCCCAGCTCACCCTCGAGAGCGGCGCTATGTGGAGGATGTCAGCGTGGGGCTGCCGGTTGTATCGACAGCTTCTTCTTTCAGACCTTGTTCGGCCGTTTGACCCTGAAGGGTTCTGGGCGTGGCTCCAATTTTTAGAAGCCATGGATACAACTGCTATAAATACTAGGGTTACAGGTCTCTGCACAAACCCAAGTTTTTAGTTCACTTGGGTGAAGACCTAAGACTGGGTCTTAAAGTGTTTTGAACACCACCACTACTTTATTTTAAACTTCTCTTTTTAAATATCATTTTTATTACAGCGCACATGGTGTTTTGAGGAAGGCCTGGTTTCTAATGGAAGGTAACAGCAAAGCAAACGGCCTTATTTTTCAAGAATGAGTCCTTCACACCGTAAGATGCAGCTGTGTTTTAAAATCACAATATTGCGGGCCCTCCCTGGTGGCGCAGCGGGTTAAAGCACAGCACTGAGAGTCTGAAGCCACTTCCGCATGAGTTCGATTCCCGCCTGCCGCCTGCCCCGGAGGAGACCACATGGCGAGCCAGACCTCTCCTGACCCGCCCGCTGCTCCCCTCAGCAGTGTACTTCGTCAATCTGCCTGTTCTGCTCCCCACTCTGTCTCTGGTGAAGCCTCTCACCGTCCCTGAGCCTCTGGCCTGTACCCCAGTTCTATATGAATAAATAAATAAATCTTTAAAAAAAAAAAAATCACAATATTGCAAAGAAACCATAAAATCAACCATGATTTAAACTGTTTCTGAAACGCCTCTAAGAACCTGAGGAGAAGGCAGAGGGACAACTGCGAGTGCAGACCCCCAGGCTCCCCGCCCCGGACGCCCCAGTTTGCGGCCGGAGTGTGGACGGGCGACAGCCCCCGCATCGTGCCGCCACGGCTCTGGCGAGTCGAGGACGGCCGTCCGAGTGGCGGCGTTCCCAGGGCCCTGGCCTGCTGGCACGCTCTGCGCACCACCCGAACCCAGTCCTGCACCCCTGGCAAGGGGCAGGCCGGCCCGGCGCCCCGCTCGCCAGCTGCGGGGACCTTCTGTTTGCGTTACCTGCTCCAGCTGCTTCTGGACCATGCTCTGCTGTTCGGTGACGTGCTTGAGCTGCTCAGCATCCTCTTCTGGAAACTCACGCCCAGCTTTCTTGGCTGTACGCTGCTTAGCTGAAAGGGCCTTCTTAGATTTTCTGTGGGCACCAATTTGTTCTTCAAGGTATTTCTGCTGCATCTGGAGAAGCTGCTGGGTCTCCTGGAGCCACTCCTCATACTGCTTACGCTGAGAGTCATCTGGGGGTAAAACCGAAAGGCCCATCTGTGCTAAGTTTGCTGGGGTCTGCCGAGAGTCCAACACAGTGAGTCACACAGTTCATTTATAAGGAAATGCATCTCGGCCATGACCTTGTCACATATTTTGAAAGCACAATACTGAACTTCAGACCACAATGGACTATGAAGTAGGAGATTTTCGGAAAAATATTCAAGGAAGAGGCAGAGCCGACAGGCCTGAGCAGGTCTCGGGAGGCCTCTGCAGCAGTGGGCTTGCGCCAGGTACGCGCTCACCTACTGGCCCACAGCAGGCCACGTGCTTTGCACGTGTGCGCCAAGCACCCGGGCCTGCAGGCTGTGAAGAGACAGGGCCCTTCCTAGCAGGGCCCGGAGGCGGGTGCGGGAGGGCTGCCCCGCTCTGAGGGCCCCGCGTGCCTGACGTGCCCTGCTCCTCGGCCGGGACTCTCCTACGCTGCAAGGGCGGCAGTCCCGCAGCTTTGCAAAGGGCCGATCGCAATCTATGTCTCGTAAGGAAAGTCTAAGTCACGCAGCGACAGTCCCTTTAACTGGCGTACGCTGTGTGCGCGCGAAACGCCTACGCAAGGAGAGCCCGCTCCTCCTGCGGCTGCCCTCCCTCCGCGGGCCGGGCCGGGGCGCCCCTGCTCCGAGGGCACTTTACTGCGCCGACACCAGGTCCCCGCCCCCCCAGCCCCAAAGGGTTTTCTTATGGTAGTGAAGTTCTGAATAAGCCTTTCTGACTCGCTAGCAAGACAAATGAATATATACAATTCCAAGGACATTAGCTGAAAAATTACATCAATGTAACAGAGTATCGTCATACAGTCAGAATCCAGCCAAAGCCAATGGGCACAGTAAAGCCAGAAAAAGCCAGTTGGTCACAGCAGTTGATTTGTTTTCAATGCAAATATGCTCAAATTATAATAGTAATAATTTATGCAGGGGTAATTTCAAAAGGTCGGACTTTGGGTTTGTTCCTAAACCCAGAAGGTCCAGTACAGGTATGAACTTGAAATCTAATCTAACGAATTTGAAGGGCATTTTTCAAGAACAGGCTTTTTCACAAGATTTCAGAAGTTCTGCTTCTGGTAGAATGAGACCTACCGCGAGGAAAGCCTTTCTGGTTTCTGGAACCAGGAGAGCAGAGGTGAGCAAAATGAAAAATAACGGTGAAAAAAAGTTAGCTAAACAGTCTGAAGATTTCCGAAAGGTGCAGTTTGGGGAGAACTCGGACAGCTATTCTGAACCACCTTGGGGTCCCTGGAGGGAGCGAGGCGGAACTCGCGGGCATCCCGCGCCTCCGTCACACATGCTGCCGCCCACTCTCTGCTAAGCCGCGCCCTGGCACTCGGGCAGCCCGCCGCTGCGGCGACGGGCGGCTGAGCCCTAGGCCGCCGAGTGCCCAGTCTACGCACAAAGCAGCCACGGTACTGGAGAGGGGGACGGCATCTTCCGTGTCGGAGATTCTCTAACTGTAGCTCTTCATGCAGAGAAAGTAAAGCAATGGAAATACATGCCTTGAAGAAGAGACGCTTCACAGGGCAGTGGCGTTTCGTGGGAGAGGGCACTCAGGCTAGAAGGAGCACAGCTAAGCCAACCCCACGTTTTGAGAAGAACACAGATGTAGTGCCAACAAGCAATCCCCAGAGAACATGTAACTTATTAGATTTATACTTACTGACAAAGCCTGGACCAAAATTTGGAGGATTAGGCCTAGAAATCTGATGTGTTATACTGCCATCCTAAAATAAGTAAAATTTACAAATAGGTTTATTCCACATTTCAGTTAAAGGGGAAAAACTTTTAAAAAAGAAAGAAATGGAAGGGGGGACCCTCTAGTTTCCTACAACACCTCTGACTTTTATAAAAAGCAGAATTACTTAGTGTGACAACCGAAAAGCTACAGCTCTCTCTAAACCACTCTGTCGCCTAGATTTCCAGGGAGTGACAATCATGGGTGCAGGAAGGGGTGAGTCACCAAAAATGCAGCCGTAGGCAGGTCAAGCACTTTCAGACCTGGGCAGACGCCCACGCAGAGCCTTGCTGGGGGACAAAATCTACCTCGCCTCTTCTGCAGGGGAGACCTCTGGCCTGGGCGGGTGCCAGGGCTCCCGGGCCCCACTCCCCAGAGCCGAGCCCTGTGTGAGCCGGAGCCAGGGACCCCGACACGCACCAGTAAGAAAACATACACACCGACTCGGCGCCAGCCCTCCTGCTGACTGAGTGTGCCTCCCTGGGTGGGGGCGGGCGTGGGGCCCCGCGCGCCCTGGCAACACTGTGAGGAGCAACGCTAACTGGCAGGCGGTCCCAGCACACACTGGCTCGGTCGTCTGATTTCTGCGGGACGTGCGCTGCATCTAAAGGCGGCCGCCAGTATCACACGCGGCCCCGCCACACTGCGGCGCGGACGGTGTCGCACTTGACATCCGGAAGGCGGGGCAGAGGCTGCGGACTGTCACAGAGGGCTGCAGTGGAGGGAGTTTGGGACTCAGCTAGAGAGTCAGTGCTCCGCCCACGTCAGATGGTGTCTCTCTCGCTTAATTAATGCAAACAATATGCCTATTAGCAAAATAAACGTAAAGCATGGCGGCAGGGCAAAAAAGGAGCCCCAAAGTGTCACACCGTAGGCGGTTCTCGCTTTTCCAGCAGGTACATGGGAAAAAAATCAGTGGAGAAAACATGAAATGAGCAGTTCTGCTGTCCTGGACACTGCGCGACACTGAATACTAATGATTTTTACATTTAAAATTACTCTAAGTGCTAAATAGTACAAACACACACAAAACCAGGACTCCGAGGAGTGAATGGCAGCGCATGACCACAGCTAGAAAATGAATCAGTACTTTCTGTCTAGAGCAGCTTTCCGTTTTAAATATAACGATTCATTCCAGGGTGTAGGTCATGGAAAGGTCTGGAGCTCAAGGTAAGCAAAAGCCAAAAGCCCTGAGCAGCTGGCTTCCCTCCGTGGCCTTCCCATCCTCAAACACGCGCGTCCTTCCCAGCCAGCAGCCACTCTCTGGCCTCAGCCATCCTCGCTTTACAGTGGGAAAAGCCTTCACTCTGCGGGCCGGTGCTGGCGGTCTAAGGCCCCCACTGCCTGCGGCGTCACCGTCAAACGGGCCTGGAGGCTGGGGACGAGCAGATACCTGAGCGAGCGCCTGCGGCGGGAGGTTCTGGCCTTCGCTGTTCTGCGTCCCGGGCACTGCCGGGCCCACAAAGGGGAACCTGCGGAGGAAGCACTGAGCGTCACGTGGCTGCTGCGGGAGCGCGGCTGCGCGGGAGGCCACGGAGTGTCTCACCCGAGCCACCCTCAGGCCCGCGTGAGCTCCCCGATGCTGCAGCAAGGACCACTGTGCCCGCCACCGGGGGCCCCAAGGAGGCCGGCTCGAGGCTGCGACTGTGGTGTTTCGATAAATAAAGTGGGTTTAATTATATGAATTATAAGACTATTTCTAGACCCAACTAGCAGTTTTTGACAGCTTAAGTGTTTTGTGCTCTATACCTCAGAAGATGCACTCTCAGTCAAGAAGTTCCGTTTTTACACATTTCTCTATCTAATGTTAAATAAAATTAAAAAACGCTCACTGACCAAGAAGAAAGCTCGACAGTGGAAAGGACGCAGATAAACATTCTCCCCATCAGCCGCAGTCGCGCCCAGAAGCGCCCCTCGGCAACCAGCCTGCAGGCGGCTCCACGCTGTGGCCTGCGGCCTCCCCCCCGCCTCGCCCCACCCCGTGACAAGCCCTGACAAGGAAGGAGCGGCACTGAGCTCCCCAGGACCGGTGCACGGCCTGGTCAGGGACAGGCTGCCCGTCCGTGGGGCCCCATGGCCCACCGCGCCACCACGAGGCCGGCAAGGCTGCACCTTCTCTCTGGCGCTCACGCAAAGCCCCAGCGCCGCGGCTGGCAGGCTCGTGCTCTGCCTGGCCAGAGGGGAGAACTTTCCTAGGGTCATCTAGGTTAAGGTTCCCTTGAAACCGCCACAGCCACACAGCCTCGTCAAAGCCGCCAGGGAGCAGGCATCTCCGAGTTCTCGCCACGGCATTTCCCATCGTGGGTTTCCGTTCCATGCAGCCTCTGCCTTTGCCTCTGCTTGCTGAGACGCTGCTCGGCAACGAGCACCTTAGAAGCACCGACTCTGCTCTTAGCCGTGTCCCGGGTCCCAAGCACTGAACCAGGATACACCTGAAGGGCTCGGTCACCTAATAAGACTCCTACTTCTACACTGCCTGTGGCGTTTATATCCATTTCCGCCGTAATTCTGACTCTGTCTCCAGGCCTCGGGCCGGCCTGTGATCCTGCCTCCGACAGCCCCACAGCTTTCTCGTGGTCCATAAGCAACACCTAGGCGACCTGCCCCGTGGCTCCTTCTTCCCCCAAAGGGGGATAAATACTCCACCCGCAGCGATTCAGAGCGAGGCAACTCTGGGTCGCCTTCAATGCCTGTTTCCGGTTTTTCTGCTAGCAGCTAAGGGACCGAGAGCATCTGTGCGCCTCTCTGACGTGCCCTCTTGCCAACTGCTCGCGGCGAGCTGAGAAGTGCCCCCCCCCCTCCTCAGGTGGGTAGCATGCCCTCACTGGCTCCAAGAACGATCTTCTTCAACATGCCCCATGAACTACCGCTGGCCTGTTGATCTTCTCATCCACTAGGGCGGGAGATCTCCAGAAGCCCTAGGAGCTCTCGGTCAGCACGACAACTCGTATGTGTTCACAAGAACACATGCTTCACTGCTTTCAATTTCCTGATTAAATAAATTGCTCTTCAAGCTTTCTGGGGAAGTTCTATGCTCTCCTTGAAACTAATGGAAATTAAATCCTAACACTTCTATAGCCTTTTTCAACTGATCGTATTCAGATGACACGAGAGGCAATCTAACGCTTTCTGTGCGTCCCAACAATATGATTTGAGCTACTGAGCGCTCTTCCAAAGACCAGCGCCAACACCGGCGCGTCCCGACGTGAGGAGGCCGCGAGCCGCCCTGCTCACCTGGTCATCACCACCGGCGGCATGCCCATACTGTTCTGTGCCATCACTTTGTTTATGCCTTTTAGGGCCACCATTTTCGCCTTCATTATAGGGTCTGTAATTGCGTCAAAATCTAAAGAAGAAATGTATTTTCCAGTTACTTATTTCACAGTACCCGGCTCAAGTCACACAACAAAGAAGTACTATCTATCACTGATAGGATACAATTTACAGGTCCTCACGCCTTACGATTTTATAATCCCTACCAGAGGCTTCCACAGGAGGGGAGTTAGGGGGCGGCTGAGAGCCCTGTCTCAGTGCAAGCCATGCCTGCAAGCACACGAGTGACTCCATCCCACCAGACTCAGTCAGACTAACTCAGTCGGGATTGTAGCAGTCAGTGATAGGAGCAATGCAATTTTCCTCAGAGAATTTGCACAAGTTGTGAAGCTGTGCAAAAGCACTTCTTCAGTAATCTGACATCAGCCATGAGCGCCTGCAGTCACTTCTACTACTAAGGAGCTCCACAAACTTGGTCATCACTCTTCAGGAGAAAAGCGCATCAGACACCAAGGGCGCACGTTGGCAGGGGACAGGCTGCCGAGACACGGGGCTTCGCAGAGAATCAAAGGAAGAGCCCAGTGGTGAAACTGCTGCTGCGTACAGGCAAGCGGGATTCGCGTGGCTCGTGTCTTTTCTCGCAACGGCCCTTTCTCATTCGGAGGAAGCATCCCAGCTAATGGACGCTTTCAGAGCCCCACGGACTGTGTCCTGGGACACTCAGGTGTGCCTATGCATGGCTGTGATGTCTTTTTAGTCAGTAAGCCGTTAGGAATAGGCTGACGAGCTTTAGAAAATTAAAAAGCAAGCTGCCAAGCACACCACTGTGGCAGCACTGGCAATGACTGCTACAAAGACCTAAACCAAAGAGGGTCTCGCTTCACTGACCGGCATCCTCACGGACCTGAACAGTCTGAGGCTCGGAGCTCTCAATTCTCAGGGTTCACCAGGGAGGCACCCCAAACTAACTGTTCTCACTTTGAAGCTGAGGCGAACAGAAGCAGAGCCTCGGGGCTCCACGGCCAGTGTCACCTGAACGTGCAAGCTCGGCAGCAGTGGAGCGAGCGAGCGAGCGAGCCCGCCCGCAAGCCCGCCCGCAAGCCCGC
>NW_004567143.1:4837090-4859231 GCF_000260355.1 Condylura cristata
GCCCGCCCGCCCGCCCGCGGCCCCGAGGGCGGCCGCCGTGCCTACCAATGTTGGGGAAGAAGGGCTCGGACCGCTGCCGGATCATCGCCTGCATCTGTCTCTGCTGCTGCTGCTCCTGCCTCTCCTGATCCAGAAGATCCTGCAGAAGGAGGGGCTGCTCCTCCAGGAGGAGGGGTCGCTCCCTGCCCTGCTGGGCCATCGGCGAGGTCATCAGCTGCTGGGGCCCGGGCAGGCCACTGGTCCCAGGCTGACTCAGTGGCACCGTTTGGCCGGCAGGTTTCCCAGTCCCAAAACCGTGGCTGACTGCCGGCGGCCCCTGAGCAAAGCCTGGGTTTACTTGCACACCCTGAGGAAAAGCAGCGTTTACCCTGGGGACCATGGTCACTCCGGAATTCAAGTTGCTGTTATCCAAAACCTGCCCGGGCGGTGTTGTCATTGTGGGTGGCACGCCCTGCACACGGCTGGATGGGGAGGTGGGCAGTGTGGGTGCTGGAGACCCTAAGGGCCCCACATCAGAGGTGTCAGGCTTCTCGTGAGCAAGTAAACTGGAGAGAACAGGAGTCGATGCAGTTAGGCTGCAAGAGGTGGCGGCCTCCTCGGCGGGCGGCTGCCCGGGGCAGGGGCCCATGCCCCCGCCACCGCTGGGATCGGGCCTCCTCTCGGAAGGGCCCGCGTCGGCTGGCTGGGAGGATGGCCGCTCGCCCCCACTCCCCTCCACAGGGGCGGGCGCCTGCGAGCAGGGTGCCTCCCCAGAGTCTCTGGCCTCGTCCCCTTTCTCCACGTCCTCTCTGACATCGCCTTTGGAACCGGGAGAGGCTGCTTCAGTTTTTATGTCCCCGCCTGCTGGGGATGTTTTCCACGGCGAGCGTCTCTCGGCGGGTGCCACGGCCTTATCCTCCTGAGCCGTGGCCTCCAGGGCGGCCGGCACGCACTGACTCGGGGGCTTGTCATCGACTGGGACGCCGAGGTCCAGCTCCGCGCTGAACATGCTCTTCTTGTCCTCCAGGTCAAGTTCTGGGTCCGTGTAGGCAATGATGTCAAACTCTCCCGACCGCAGGAGGTCGTCCAGGTTGGGGTCGTTCGTCTCCAGATTGCCCAGAGTGTCCAGCTCATCTCCTTTCCCGTCCTCTGCATCTAAATTTAAATTTTCAAGATCTTCATCGTCCAAGTCTTTGACTTCAACGCCCTCCAGGTCTTTGACATCCAGTTCTTTCACAGAAGGATCGTCTGAATCAAGTTTTTCTTCAAGCCCATCGGCTGCCTGGGCAGCGATCTGTAAATGATCAGACCCTGTTTCAGCCTGTGCGGGGGTGGACAGAGAGGCCTCTGAAAATCCGCCACCAAGGGGCTGACTCGGTGACCGCATGACCATTGCAGACGCGTGAACAGGGCGACCCTGCTGCTGAGGTGATAGCGGCACTGAGTCCATGCCTGGGTGCAGGGGCAGCTGGCCAGGCAGGATGGGGGGAGGTCGTGCCATGGGGTCTGTCAGTCGAGGGCCTGGGAAATCGGGCCTGGAAATGAAGTTCCCGTGTCTTGGATGAGAAGGTGTCTCCAACATACTGCCGGGAGCAGTACCGAAGGGCAGCCGCGGCCTCCCGTCCGGGGCCCGATGCCTGAGCTCAATGAAAGCCTGGCCCAGGATGTTATGCTGCGGCACCGGTAGACTCTGGGGTGGGAAGTGCTGGGCCAGCCCCACCGGATTGCCCATCGGTGTGTTATTTAAAGGCCTGGGCACATCCACAGAAAGTGACCGTCTCAGTTGTGGGGGGACCCCAGAGCCTGGGATTTGCTGAGGAGGCACCAGGAAGCGCTCCTGACTGGACATGGTACCATGACCGCTGCCTGGAAATCCAAATCTAAAAGTAGAAAGCAGAAAACAGTCAAGGTTAAGTATTATGCTGAACTCAGGCGAATACAACGGCCTGCGATCCCCAAGTGCACAAAGCACTTAGAAAGTATCTGTGAATTCTGGGCCCTGCCCGGTGGGCAGCGGACTGGACCACTGTGCTGCGAAGCTAGGCCAAGTCATGGCCGCTTCAGTGTGAATTCGATCCCTGCCCCGGAGGGATCCACATGGCGCAGCCCTCTCCTGTCTCCCTGCTGCTCCCCTCAGCAGTCTACATTGTAGATCTGTCTGTTCTGCTCCCCACTCTGTCTCTGGTGAGGCCTCTCGCCACCCCTGCTCCTCTGGCCTGAACCACAGTTCTGTGAGCGTAAAAAATCAAAAACAAACAAAAGTATTTGTGAATTCTGGGTGAGAGCCCCAAGGCGGACACCACACCTGAGTCTTAACAGGTAACATAAATGACGTCAGCAGAAGTGGTTTAATAAAGCCAACTCGAAACAAGCAGGGTCTGTCTTTCTAGTGTATCTGGGGAGGCCACCTGGAGGAAGTCGACGAGGGGTGCTGGAGTGAGGTGGAACAATCTGTGACGGGCTCGCGGGCCCCTGTCCGTGAGAAAACAAAGGCACAGTCTCCGGGGGCGAGAGAGCAGGTACAGGAGGTGAGGCCGGCCCTGCCGTGGAGAGTGAGTGACTACAAGGCAAATTTCCTTATTCAAGACGGACTTCGTCTGGGAAAAATTAAAGTCGACTTATAAGTAATGGTGAGGCAGAGGGCAGTTATAAGAAAAAGTGAAAATGTGGGTAAGGCTACACCACAGGGTTGCACCTGACTGAAGGCTGATAAAACTGGGCGCGGCCAGAAGGGCGCCTCATCGCCTGGCTCCGGAGGGGCCTGGGCCTCTCTGCTCGCCACTGAAAGAGCCCCCCAACCCCTGGGAAACACCCACAATGACCCTGGATGGCGACTCCGGGGAGGACCCCGCTCACTCCCACAGGCAGGCGGCTTAGCCTGGCACACACAGGCGTCCTGCGGCTGCGCGGTCAAGCTCGGGAGAGGAATGTCCTTAGCGGTGAGCAGTGACACTGACCGCACCTCCAGGGGAATCGTGAGCTGAACGCAGTAAGGGCTGGTTGACTGGAAGCAACTCTGTTTTCACGCCTCACGCCCTGCCTACCGGCAGGCCACCTGGCCCCGTACCTGCCCCCGTGCGGCCTCATGCCCATCCCAGGGACGTCAGCAGGGTACGCTGCGCGCGGGTCCTTCGGGAAAAGGGCGTAGCGAGGTCCCAGAGGAGGCCCGAGGGGTGAGCGCATGCTCCCAGGATAGGGGGGCGGAGGCCGAGTGAAGGGCTGGCCCATGCCCTCGGGCTGCCAGTGCTGCAGCGGCCCTGTGGGGGCCACCGCGGTGGGGTCCAGCGCCCCTTTCTCCTGCCGGCCTGCCATCTTCTTCTGCTGCTGCTGCTGGAGGATGATTTCACGTAACTTCTGCCGCTGAAAAGAAAGAAACAAGTCACTGTGCTGCTCTCTGAGATCACACTGGCTTCGCGTGCCGCTGGCAGCGGTCACGACACCTTGACGTTTTACCTTCTGGTGATTCAACAGGTCACAGAAAATTAACTTGATGGTTTGCCAGACACTACTGTGCAATGAAACACTTGTGCTTAAGGGTCCCCCACATTCACCAACATGAACTCAGCATGACACAGAGGTGTGGACTGACCACTGACCGGTAGTCTCCGCCGTGTGGCGAAGGCTGCCGGAGAGGTGAGAGAGCCGATACCGTACAGAGGGACTGCGGACCGGGCCTTTCTCAGATCACGCTCAGACACTCACCTGCCTCAGCTTCTCCATGTCTGCCTGCGACATGTTCACGGTGTTCTGAGACTCAGAGGCGCCGGGAGCGGGAGCGGGCCCCGGGAGCTGCGGCGTGCTGGGGAACTGCTGGCCCTGAGAGCTCGCTGGGGACTTTGCGGGGGGGCCGAAGGTCCCTGCCGATGCGGGCCGGGGCTGGTCAGTGAGGTCTCGAGCAACCTGGCTTGTTCCAAAGGCTTCGGACGGAGGCCGGGGAGTCACCGGGGGTTGGTCATAGGGATCTCGAGCTGCAGACGGGGAGATGCGACTGAACGTGTCCGGCAGACCAGGTCCTGGGGGCCGAGGGGCCTGGGCACACATGTCGGGTGACCTGCCCGCAGGTCCGGGGACAGCTGCTCCGTGGCTCGCAGCTGCTGGCAGGAAGGAGTCCTGACTCGGCCCTAGCACCGGCCTTGTCAAGGAGGACCGCGTGAAGGCCTCCACCATGCGTGGCCTGGGGGCGGCAGGGGGCTGCGCAAACGGGACCGACACACCTGGCCGGGGCGTCCCAGGGGGGTGGGCATAGGGGTCTGAGTGCCTCTGGGCAGCCGCAGGCGGCACAAACATGTCCGCTGCCGGGGGGGGTCGGGGTGTGGGTGGCTGCTGACTGTACGGATCCACCACCGTGGGCCGAGGGGTGCCAGGAGGCTGTGCGTAAGGGTCTGGGTTGGAGCGAGGTGTTCCTGAGGGCGGGGGGTAAGAGTCAAGGACAGGCCGCGGTGTCCCTGGGGGCTGGGCATATGGGTCCTGAGAGGCTGGCCTGGCCATGGCTCCAGACTGAGAGAAAGCCCTTGAAGGATGGGCGAAAGACTCGCTCATCGCTGGGTGTGGGGTGCCTGGGGGCTGGCTGTAGGGGTCACCTGACTGGCTGTGAGAGAAGGTATCCACAGGTCTTGGTGTCAAAGCAGGCCTATCGTAGGGGTCGAGAGGCAGCCGCCGTGGGGCTGTGCACACCGACCCGTACGGCTCCTGGGAGGGTGGAAGGGGCTGCGTGGGTGTCTTGAAAGCCCCGGGGCCACTGTCCAGAGGCGCGGGCGTGAGCACAGGCCGTGCGTACGGGTCCGGGACGCGTGGCCGCTGAAACACGCCTGTCCTGGGAGGCGGTTTAGCAAAGTGATCACTGCCTCCAGCTGCTGGGGACCCCTTTGCAGTTTGTTCTGGAATGATGGGGGACCGGGGCAGGCCCAAGGGCTTGGGAAACTGCTCTGTCATCACAGGACGGGGAGTGTCTGGGGGTTTTGCGTAGGGGTCCGGGAGGGTGGCGGAGGAGCAGGGGTCCCTGGCTGGGGATGGCCGACCTCCCGCAGACTCGCTTGCTGGAGGGGGCCTGGAGACGGATGACAGAGGTGCACAGTTTTCTACAAGTGCAGAAGTTCTTCTGGAAAAACCGTGACCTGTCGGAGGTGGTCTTGGGGTGCCGACCATTTTTGCGTAAGGATCCATGGGCGATGGTGGCCGGGAGGTGGAAGACCCAGGTGAATACACCTGAGGTGGAGGCGGCTGGGTGGCCTGAGCTGGCACCAGGTTATCCTGGAGGGCTAGCCGGGAGGGAGTGGGGGGCGGTGGGGGTGCCTGTGGCTTTACAAACACGTCATCCGAGGAGGTGGAGGTTGGGGTGGTGGGCAGCGGCTTCGTGAACAGGTCTTTGTGGAATGATTGTGCGGGAGACATGCTTCCGCTGCCCGGCTGAGGGGTCAGTGGGCTCTGAACCCCACTGCTCGGCGTGTCCGACCCAGATGGGGCCACGAGGGGTTGAGCACCGAGGAGCTGCTGCTGCTGCTGCTGCTGCTGCTGCTGCTGCTGCTGCTGCTGTTGCTGCTGTTGCTGCTGCTGCTGCTGCTGCTGTTGCTGCTGCTCATTCTTCACCTGCTCGAGCTTCTGTGTGGCTTCGATCTTAGCCTGCTGCTTACTTTTCTGACGCATTTGCTGTTGAGACAAGGAAGAAAAACCCATCATACATCTGGGAAAAATGCACTGTGAGAGCAGCAAAAATCCCATTGTTCGACGCAGGCACCACCAGACTGCTCCCTGCCAGGGGCAGGTTCCGCTGGGCTGAGGCTGGTGCACCCAGGTGGCGGCCTTGGGCCTCAAGCGGCCGGACAGCTGTCCTTGGGCAGTGGCGGTCACTTCGCTGAGATGGGTCAATGCCGACACTCGAATAACTGTATTTTCAAGTAATGAACCAGCTCTCATCTCAAGCAGAAAAATGCAATTTATGAAAGCAAATAAAAGAAGCCAGATACCTGTCTAAATTTCCATTCCTGCTCATGTTCTGACTCTCGCTGCTTTAAGGGGTCTTTAAAAATATCTGAGTCGATACGAGAACTGGGGTCCACACTGTCCGGCTGCTGCTGCCTTTTCATGGGGTCGCTTGACATTTGCACTTTATTAATACGCAAAGCAGCTCTGTTATCTCTGGCTTTTTGCTTGAAAAGAAAGGAGACAAAAGTTATCTCCCAAAGTATACGAACTTGCTTTAAGAAATAACCACGACGGGACTTCCCCACACCACGAGCAGGAGCGAAGGCCTGGCGCGGCCTGGAGGAGAGTGGCCCCACGCCTGACGGGTGCGCAGAGCCGAGGCGGATGACCGTGAACCCTGCAGTGAGCCCTGGATTTCTTAAGACTTTTGAAAAATGGAAACCTTAACATCGGTGTCAATTTAGAGCCAAGGGGAGCATGACTCAAACGTCCCATCAAAATCGGGGCCACCCCACTGAACACTGAAGACAGTCCCTGTCGTACCTTGACTCCACTCACCCGTCACAAAACAAAACCACTGTCTGCACATTGCTGTTTTCCCCTTTCCGCTTTCTCTGGGCGCTGGTGCCCGCGGCCAACACGGACCGCGCGGCCGACGCGCAAGGCCTGCCTGTCCGCAACGAGGGCAGACTTCACGCTCGAAAATGAAAGGACCAGGCGGTGCTGCCACTGAGGGGTGGCTCTTGGGAGGAAACACTTTTTGCCACGTGGCTTGTGGACTGTAAGACGCCCTGTGACTCCTAGCACGGTCACGCTTTAAGCGCCTCTGAAGGTCTGGTCTAGACAATATGCAACTTCCCAGATACACAGTCTTAATAAAACTCAATACCAAGAGCAGCTCATTGTGGATAAAATGGAGGCACAGATGGCATCCAAGTTTAGAACTCTTGCCAAGAGACAATAATTTTCAGTGATATGAATTAAACATACTCCTAAAATTCCTGATTTCAATCTTTAACATCCCAGTTCTGTTAACTAGCTTAAAATGTCACATATATTAATGAGGTACATTACAGTATGGGTTAGGAAATCTGTATAAAAACAATATTATTTATTAGTCATGCCAAGTCTTAACATATTTTCAGGCAACAGAAACCACCTTATAACCTAAGGCAACAACAATAAGATTTAGAGAGTATGTTTCAAGAGAAGACACAGAAAATTCTTAAATACCACATATGGTGCTCTTTCCTGAGAACTTGCTTTTCTCCACAACTTAGCAATTTGCTTCACTCTAGTCGTCCAGTCTGCAAAGTAAGAACATACGGCACACATTTACTGAGTCTCGCCAAGGATGTGGTTAACAGAAAGGCTGGTGGCCTTGCCGACAGTTTATTTAATGAGTGGCAGTATATTAGCTTCTTCATGCAGTGCAAAATCCATGGCTCACAGTAGGTCAGACATGTAGTTTCTGAAGGATGTTCACTGCTTTTCATCATCTGCCTTGCAGTTGGGAAGTTTTTAAGCAAATTAAGCAGATAAAATTATGACAAGAATATTTCTCTCAGCCTCAGGGGTGCTACCAGAACCAAAGCTGACAGCTTCTTAAGGCATGTTCTAACAGAAGTCTACTTGCTTGGCTAAAGGGAAATAATCTTAACTATAAGAACTTCACTAGGATTTAAGAACATAGAAAAAGAATGATTTCAAACCATATCTTTGAAACTCAGTGTCCACTACAAAACAAGCCTGCATGGCAGGAAAGGTAAATGATAAATAGAAATGATTCAGTCTACTAAAAACAGATTTGAGAAAGTCAATAAAAGTGGAAATCAGTTGGTAAACCAACAACCTTATTACCAAGATGCTTCATGAGATTCTAGAATCACAAAGTCAAAAAGAAAACTTTGGGGGGTGAAAAACCCACAAACTACTGCTCTGCTCTTGGAACCATCTGCACTGACACAAAGTGACTTCTTATGGGCCGCTGTCTCTCTGACAGGGTCTCACAGCACAAAACAAGCTCGAAGAGCCTGCCATTTGCTTTCACACTTCTGCAGACACTGGGCTCCGAATTAAATAAGGTAGCTCCAGACTTCTTTCTATGCGTAAGAAGTACCACCAGGAGACCCACTTTAAAAGGCACAGAAGGCCAGCCTCTCCCTCGTTCAAGACAGCCCTGCCTGCCAGCATGGTGGAGTTGCTGAGCACCAACAGAAGCGACGGAGCGACCCCCTGCCCGGGCACTCTCATGCCAAGCTCACAAAAACCAGCCTGTGCTCACGACTCCTGTGTTAGTGGCATTTCATAAACCCAAGGATTTGATCCTCTGGGGAATGGGGACCTCAGAAACAGCACCACTGTGCTTGCTTCTAGCCGCTTTCCAACAGCCTGGGCAGCGGGGAGGCGGCGATACAGGGAGCAAGGCTGAGGGCTGCCAGCTAGCCCAGCTTGCCGCTTCGCGCCGGGCCTAGGGTTCTCCCCGTAGCTACACTTACAGTGACACACCACTGAGCCCGCACATTCAGAAAGACTGCCAGGCACTGGGACACGGACGTTTCATTGGCTGAAACAGACTCTGGCAAACACCACGTGAGCACAGGGCTGAGGAAACGCACGCCGCTCCAGGCGCACCGGGGCCTCACACGGCGCCTTCACCTTAGGTGCAAATTCACAGGCCTCACGACTCCCCACCTGGCGAAACCACGACCAGGCCAGGCCAGCGGCCTGAGGCGGCCGACAGAAGGTACCGCAGGATACTCACCTGGGAACTCTTCCTTTAGGTTGGGGAAGTTGATGTTCGTGTAGAGAACGGGAGCGACAGTGGCCATTTCGCCCAGAGCCTCCTCCTTCTCCCACTTCAGAGTGCTCCTCTGGGCGCTGGACATGGTGTCGCCCTCGCCCTCCAGGGCGGCGGCAGGTGACACCCACGAGCCGGTGGGGTCACTTGCCATTGGAGTAAACACTGGATTCTTATCCCTGGGAAATAATAGAAACCTTGACTTCACATACACGAAGCAGCGTTCGAAGGTCGAGGTCAAATCCACAATCATCAAAGCCACTTATAGCTCCATGTTTGATGATTTTAGCAAAGACCATAATAAAAATAACAAAGTGGGTCGCACACGCGGTCATGTAAACAGGGCAGGTGACACCTGTAGGGTCACGCCAACGTGTTTCACGTTACATGGACAGTCAAGAGCCTGAAGTACCTGGGGTCCGTGTAAGGGGGCTGTGCTACAGCTGAGAAAGTCCCCAAACCATTTCCAGGAGGCAGAGAGTTATGTGGGAGGTGAGGGCCGGGTCCAATAAGGCCATTCATGAGCGGCATCCGCGAAAAAACATCTTCAAAGAAAAAAAAACAAGGATCCAGTTTGCATATATTCATCAATTAAAAAGCAGCTGAGAAACTGCTGACTAGAAATTCGCAATGTTACTAGCAAGTAGGAATATTAGCTGTAAAGTACTGCATGAAGAGAGAGCCTCTGGTTTTAATGTTCTGAAAAAGGCTCCTGTAATTCCGTGCTAGGTGTGTACTGAAAATGCCTGTGGTCGGAGACGGACAGCTCTGAGGCTCAATCTCAGCTGCTCGTTCCAAGCGGGGTGAGCAACAGTTTCTGTAACTGGTGGGGCCTGGCCATGCGGCGGGGTGACCATGGTCAGCGTTGGAAGGCAGTAACCACACAGTGCCCATCAGCTCTATCAGTAAAATTAGCAAGTGTTATCAAATGTTCTCTTGTGCCGTCACTCAAAATTCACAAAACTTCTTATATTTGACTCTTGTACTTGTTAAGATGAAGAAAAAAAAAAAGAAGACCTTCAATTAGTGCCTTGCCCAGAGTCTGGGGCTGGCACGAGTGAGAGCGCCGTCCACCTGCCTACCTGCAGCTCCAGCCTGAGATGAGCTCTAGCCCGCTCACAAGCTCTAGTGGCCACTATCATCTTCTGTCCAGAGTCAAACGGACCTGTGTTTCCCCATAATTTTCCTCAGGCATAAAACTCCGACCCGATGTGACTGTCTCCTTGTCTAAACTCTCTGGCTGTGAGCCAGCTGCCAATTCAAGCAGTTTGTCAGCAGAAACGCAGACCTCATGCAGGTGCCTTCAAAAAGCCACCCCAAACGCAGCCGTGCCTGCGGTGGTCAGGGCCTGACCTCTCTCTTGATGCCGTCCCCAGAGGAGGGGGCACGGCGCAACAGGCTGCCTCAGGGTCTCGCCCTGCTCCCTGACGGCAGAGTCGGTCCCGGCGTCGAGGCCCGCGCCCACAATGCCCGCTTCCCTCGAGGACAGGGGGTCACTGGCCCTGCTTCCCGACCACACGCTAAACGGAGTGGCGCCGCTGTCCCACCGCCCACGCAACCCCTCCCCCCACTGCAGGCGCGCCTCTGCGCAGGACAGCGGAGGGCCTACCCTGGTTGTGCAAGGTGAGCAGCTGCGGGGCAGGGGCCTGCGGCAAGGGGCTCGGCTGGGGGGCGGCAGGACTGAGCACGGCTGTGAATAAGTCTTCCACATCCTTCCCGCCAAGCTCTGCAAGGTGAGGTTGGAAGGGCAAAGGTCAGACCCTGCCAGGGCCCCAGCACAGGGAATGCTGTTTCCATAAAGTAAAATATCAGGACACAAATAAATACCTGGAATCTTATATAATTTGCCAAGAATCGCTCCTACAGTGAAATGAAGAAATGCAAAGATTAACAACCACAACTTCAACCTCCCGTGCATACACCATTTCTTTGACAGAAAAATGATGAGACGTTAAATTCTAAATGAGCATACAGAAATCTCTGCAAATGCCATTTACTCATGCCTGCAGGCAAGCCCAGATGTAGGCCAGATACTTTACCGTCTGTGACCATTTTGTCTAGTTCGGGGCTGAGGATTCCGTCAAGCTGCTCTTCACTCAGTGGGCGTGAGCTCGAGCCGAGCCCTGGCTGAGGCAGCGCAGAGGGGTCGTCGGCGACAGGCCCGACGTCTATTCCAGCTAAAGAAGCAAGGTTAAGAGGTTAACAGCGAGCACGGAAGCCCACGCTAGCGCATAAGCACAGCGGGGGCAGACGCACGGCAGGGAGGCCGGTGCGCCCCAGTCAGGAGGGGCCGCTCTCGGTGCGCAGCGGGGACCAGGAGTGGCGCGGCGTGGGGAGCCTCGGGTGTCGGCTGTCGAGTGTGCACGTAAGTCACAGGAAGCGACTGCCTGGGAGCAAAAGAACACACCTGGCTCTCAGCTGCTCGTCTGCAGTAAGACAGGAGTCAGCGAGAAGACTGCAGCCTTTTGTACCTATGGAATTGCTTTAACCTGGAAAGCAGCAGTGTTGGTTCTAGTTCCACGGCTGAACGTGATGTGAGAGGCAGAGGCATACGTTTCCCATAAGTTAAGGAAAAGTTCCATAATCGCCACTTAATTTTCATAAGCATTGTCCTTTTGTGAGTCATTACAAGCACAGATCACAGCTGACCATTCAAGCAAGATGTGGCACAGCGTCAGCCCTCCTGAGTCGGCCTTCAGCAAGAGTTCAGAAGCGACCGGCCTCAGGCATCTTTCACGCTTCCTCAGTGTCTTACTATTAAAGAGTAAAGTTGCAGGCTGCTCCTATTTGACCCTGTTTTTGAAATGGACTCTACACTTGGGTAATATTGTAAATACTGACCAAGCAACCACTACTCACAGGAAAATGGACAAGAACTGAGACGCCGCCCGGCCCGGCCCGGCCCCGCCCCCGCTGCGAGCATGGGGAAAGCGGCTGCGGGCCAGCGACAGGGAGCGTGAGGATGAGCAGCATGCACCTAGGGCCGCCGCGCTGGGCCCACTAGAGACTACATCTACTCGGCTACCACCCAGCGCCAGGGTCTTACCAAACGGAAGAGGTGAGCTCTCACCCTGGAAAGTGCATAAATCAAGACCTACAGGACCCAAACCAGAGAGGTGGTTACCACGGCGCGGGTGGGCAGGCCCGCGCCAAAGCAGCAGCAAAGCTGCGTGCCCGTGGAGGCGAAAGCAGCACGCCGCCACCGGCAGGTGCAAGATGTGGCGACTGCACCCTGCCAGCCCCTCCAGAGCAGGACACCGCGGAGAGCCAGGAAGCGAGCCCTGCGACCGTCCAGAAATTGCTCCCCACTCTGGAAAAAGCCTAAAGCTTGCTCCACGCTCACGCACCGCCGCCCCCCGGCCAACGACAAAGAGTCATAGGCAGGCGTGCGTAAATACCTGAGTGATCGACTGACTTTGCAAGGTCATCCGAAATGATTCCAAGAATGTCGTCGTCTGTATTTAAGACTTCGGAGATATCAACCAAAGGGTCGTCAGCAGTACCTATGTATAAAAAAGTATGTACTTTAAGCCTCAACATTTCCTAGATGTTAAATCCTCAAGTCTAGGAGTTAAATTCTCAAGTGCCCTCACGCGACCATTTAGTAAATCTCTGGGCACGGCAGCTGCGGGGTAATCACTAGAACCCCAAGCTGAGACTCTCACTTCCAAAGGAGAGAATATTTCACAGGAAAGGAACTCCGGTATTTTCAGTAACATGTTCAAATATCTTTGCTACTGCACGTGAACAGCAACATTGGAAATAAAGACCTAGGCAACAGAAGTGGGCCTGAACAGGACAAGAAACAACGCCAATAAAGTCGTCACAAGTCATGCCACTTTGTGAAGCACGAACAGCCCGCCGTGCGGACGCAGCAGACTCTAGCGAGCAGGGTGCCGGAGTCCAGCTCTGCTTCGCCCCTGGCCACGTCTGGCCTCCGTGCTCACACTCTCAGAGCACCTGAAACAAGTGACAGATTTCAAAAGCCTAAGAAAAGACATGGGGGTGCCGGTCAGAGGCGGGTCAGGAAGGCCTCCGAAAGCACTGGGCCAGAAGGCGCGGTCTCTCACACTGACGCAGCACCAGCAACCCAACAGGGTAAACCCATGCCCTTCACAGCAACGTGGAAGGAGCTGGATGGGATTGCGCTGACTGGAATAAGCCAGGGGGAAAGGAAAACATGTGCTCTCACTTACAGGAGGGATGTAGAGGAGCCCCATAAGGACTCGGGGGGAAGTAGCTATAAGTCAAAATCAAAATCAGGCAATGACGATACATTCTCCGGGGCGGGGGGGCGGGGGGTGCGGGTGCCACGGGGAAGCGGTCGCTGCACAGAACTGGAGGACGACGTAATGACGACAGCAGAGAGGAAGGACAAGGCCGGGACACGCGTGCGTGGGCGGAGGAGGACTGGCTCAACGCGCACTCCCTCCTGGCCAGGAAGGCCGTGCTCAGACGGGAGGCTGCCGCCCGGAGGCCAGAACGAGGTGGCGGGAAGGGTGAGGCAGTGGGTGGGCAGCAGGGAAGTGCTGGCCGCTGCTGGCCTTTGCAGGCAGTGGGCTCCCAGAGCACGGGGGATGCGCGGGCCGGGAAGGGGCCTGCCCTTGGGCCCAGGAGTGGAGGCGAGCACGAGCGGCTCGGGGCGCTCCGAAAGCAGGACCGGTCTGCGACGTGTTCAGCGGGGAACGTGCTCCAAGGGAAAGTCCAGGAGGACTCTGGCCCAGTCGGGCGGGAAGGAATTTCAGCCTGTTTAGGGTTTGTGTTGAAGTCTTTAAGGAACAGCTTGATGTGTTAAGCCATCTCAAGTGTTGTACTTGTTTAAAATTACGCATTTATTGATGCCTGTTACGTCCCTGCGCACTCAGGAAACCCCCACCAGCACCACCAGACTCCCTCGGGCTCTTCGCTCTTGTTTTCAGCCCTTTCCCCTTCCCTTGCAGAGTGCCCCTTACTCATGGCTGCCTGCTGGTTTTGTTTTGTTTTGTTTTGTTTTAATCTCCATTAAAAAATTTCGCTCCCTCAACTAGAGTGAAAGCTTTTGTTTTTAAAGGTTTATTTATTTATGCAAACAGAAGTGGGCTACAGCCAGAGGTGCGGAGAGTGAGAGGCTTCCCCAGAGACAAAGCAGGGAGCAGACCAGGCAGACTGGCCAAGCACACTGCCGGGGGCAGCAGAGGCCAGGTCAGGAGAGGTACGCCGCGCCCTGGGGGTCACCTTGGGAGCGGGGATTGACTCGGCCAGCCAGCGTGGCTGAGTTTGCAGTGCAGCGCTCCAACCTGCTGTGCCACCAGGGAGGGCCCTGTTTTATTATTTTTATTATCATCACGCTCAGTGAAATAAACCAAGAGGAAAAATGGAAAATATTGAATGGTCTCACTTATAGGAGGAATATAGAGGAATCAAATAAGAGAACAAGTGTTCTTTTAACATGCCGAGCAGGGGAAGCCATAAAATTAAAATGAAGACTGCAGATCCCACGTCAACCCTCTCCATGAGACACAAAGCCAGCAGGTCTCACTGAACACATCATCTTGTCAAACTGAAAGCTAATATAAACTGTTTGCCCAAACAGTCGTAAAACTCTAACAGTTCACCTAGAAGTAGATTACTCTGAGTGCTCATTTGCAGGGTCATCTACTGTGACTGGTTTAAAGAAACAGACCTCTACTGCACACATTTAAACAAAATTTTTAAAAGACCACTGTAAAACTTAGCCCCTAACCTCAAGCAAGTCATTTTATATCTTATCAACCAATCATTAAAACTCCTGTATGAGGGGCCCTCCCTGGTGGTGCAGCACTGAGAAGCTAAAGTAACTTCAGCACCAGTTCAATCCCCACCCCAGAGGTGACCCCCATGGCACAGCAGGTCTCTCCTGACCGGCCCGCCTGCTGCTCCCCTCAGCAGTGTACTTAGTCGGCCTATTCTACTCCCCACTCTGTCTCTGGTGAATCCTCTCACCACCCCGGCACCTCTGGCCTGTGCCCCAGTTCTGTATGCATAAATAAATAAGTCTTATAAAAAAAAAAAAAGATGAGTATTTAAAAAAAAAACTGTTGTATGAAAGAAAGACAAATACCCAAGCAAGTCCACAGGGGGAAAATTCATATGGTTTCACTCATTGCAGGAGTATAAAGGACCAGGGGAGAAAATAGTAATAATGAACAGCTATAGACCAGCGACATTTTACGGGGGTGGAGTGGGGAATGGGATTAAAAATGGGGGTCGGGGGGAAGGTGATGGCACACGGGTGATTTGGTGATGGGAGCCCACGGGGATTGCAACTGAGATGGAAAAAGGCACAAAATGATGTGAAAATAAACTATTATACTTAAAAAAAAAATAATGTAAAAAAAACTGTTATATGAAAGAAATGTACTGACTGGAATGTCAGAATGCCAGAAAGCCATCACTGACACATCCCCGCTATGAAGGCCAAAGCAGGAGAGGCAGAAGGCGGCTAGGCACGGGCGGCTTGGTGGAGGGAAGGAAAAACAACAGATTTTGGAAAGAAAGGCAACAAGTGTGCTCCGCCTGCAAAGGACACTGCAGCTTCATCTTTAAAGCTCCTTCAGCAGGTTTGTGGAAAAAATGACTTCAAATAAAGGAAGAAGGAGTCAAAGTCTACAATGTCTTTCTCCTCTCACAATGTGTCTCTTGTCCAATTTCAGTTTCCCTCTTACAAAATACTCAAGTGCGAGTAACTCCTGTAAGTCTCCCCTCGGCTGGCCAGGCCTGTGAGACGCCTCCTTCGGACAGCGCCCCCCGAAGGCCCAGGCTCTAATGCAGTCACGCTCACGCGGCCCAGGGCGCAGCCCCCTCCACAGCAGCCTCGAGGGACAACGTGGTGAGGCCCCAGCCTCAACAGAGCCCCACAGCGGGGCTGGGCTGGGCTCCCTCGCTGCTCACACACACCATGGGCAAGACCTTAGCCCTTAAGTTGAGGAAAAATAAAGCAGGGTCTCAATCCAGGCTCAGGCCAGGTAAGCGGAGCGCTAAGCAGCTCAGACCCCGTGAGGCCACCTTGGAGTGGAAAGCTGGCGTATTTCCTCATGATTTCGCAAAACTAACAAATCTAGTAACAAATCTAGTCAAAGGTGAAAAGACAGTGTGCCAGAAAAGCACTCATGAAATGGAGAAAAGGCCTGGCTCCTGAGGGCTGCGTCACCGGGCTGATGGCAGCCGAGCTTCCCCACTTCGCCAACAGCCAAGCCCTCAAGCGCTCTTCCTGGCCAGTCCCTGCCTGCGCGGCCTCCAGGCCAGCGGCCCACATTGGGGCGACCCTGCGCCAGCGGGTCTGGCTCTCTCTGGAAACACAGCAGGCCGCGGTGACAAGCCAAGGAGAGGCCCCAGAGGCAGGCGCCTAGCCCTCCCGGCACTCCCGCTCTCCCACTCTTCAGTTCCGCTTTTGAGTCCCTATGTCGTGAACCAAAATCTACCTCGCGTTAAAGGTGCTGAGCCTCCTCATCACCACTACAGCCAAACCACCCTCGCTTGCCTGACCCTCAGGAAGCGCACTCCAAGCGTTTCCTCTGCAGCTGTGGGCGCGGGCTGGCAACACGGACGAGTGCACACACCCCAGCTCACACGTGTACCCGCTGAAAGCACCTGGGGTGGCTGAGCGCCATCATTCAGCAGAGCTGGTGTTACAGACACGGGAGGTCAAACAAGAGCAGTGAAGGCTGGTGACGAGGAGGATGAGCCCCACACGGCAGAGACCCCACGCACCTTGAGCTCCAGGCTTTGCCGGGGCGGCAGAAGAGCTGAGCAGCGGCTCTAGGGGCGGGCCGCAGAAGTCGGTGTTCAGGCCTGTTTTATATGGAAGCCGAGACGCGTCTTCTGCTAGATTATCTAAGCTGAGCTTGTTCTGTCTACTTGTATCGAGAAGGTCTTTTCCAAAAAAAGCTTCCTAAAGATAAGCATATTTTAAGAGGATCAATTTAGATATAAAATTCTAAAATAACAACAGACACTTCTAGCATCATCTTTGATAGGCAGGAGGGACAAAACAGCGTGGCATGTACAATACCCGAGTTGAGTTTTAGAAATACATAAGCAATAGAGACACATCCTGTCAATTTTTTAATGCAAATTCCCCTTATTTTAAAAATAAGATAAAAAATTTTAACTTTACTAAACACAAATGAATTTTGCAAATAAAAAACCCACATAATTGTTGTTTCTAGTGACAGCAGAATAAAGAACTCCAGATATACACAATTAAAAACTGATACATTTACAGTGTTATTGGCACCTTAATGCACCTTGTAAGAAAAACTAAAACTCATGAATATTAATAACTACAGATGACTCGCAGCGGGCAGCCTGGGGCTGAGCTACGGCTTTAGTATTCATGTATTTTCGGCAGATTTACCGATTTCACAGCAATCCACTTAGCCACATTAGAGACTGAACACGTGTCGGTCCGAAAGAGGGTTGAACAGTCTTTACCATATTACACGGGCAAAAATGTGCTGCTACAGGAGGCCCTTGGCTTTTTGTTCAGGTACTCGTGTTGAGAGCTCTTCAGGCCAGCATCCTCTCTGAGCTGCAGAGACTGGCACTGCAGGGGGCCTTACAGCTCGAGTGCGCCTGAGACTTCCCGAGGACCAGACAAGGACAAGGGCCAGCCCGGGGCCCTCTCACCTCCGTCGACCCAGCAGCCCCACTGAGTCTACTTGCTACAGGCTTCGGCAGCAGCTGCCCAGTTAAGGCATTCTTGTCAAAGAAAACAACAAGGTGTGAGCATGTGTTCTAACATTGCAGCGTGCACACGGCCTCAGGTCTAGTCCAAGGCAGGCGAGCGGGGAAATCACAGACTGCCACACAATAAAATACGAGCACTAATCTCGGATTCTGGAATACAGCATAGAAGGGAAACAAGCTGGTGCGCCCAGAAGGCGAGACACAGAACCCCCAGCAGACCGCGGCTAGTGCAGAGGCGGTGTTTCCGAAGGCCCTAAAGCGACACAGGCCGAGCTGCTGGCAATGCCGGCCCTGCGGAGGAGCAGGGTGGAGAGGAGGGCAGAGACGAAGTCGAGTTTGACTTGACCTGTTCCCCATTTTTAGTGGATGCCTGGGACGAGCTGGGCACCACAGGATGCAATGCGGAGGACACAGCCCTCACAGCAATGCCGCTGTCTTCGGGAGCCGGGGGAGCGCCAAGATCGCTCGCTCACTGTCTTCAGCATGAATTCGAGACATCTAAGACCACGTGAGCAAGAATTTTTCTTTCGATGGTCCAGGCGCTCTTCAGAGGGAGAACGCAGTTCGAGCGGTGTCCTCCTCGCTCCTCGAGAGCCCACTGACGCCCGCGCTCACGCACAAGAGCATCGCCACGTGTTTCTAGTGGCCCATGTGGCAGCACCCCCAAGAACCACCTGCAGACGACGGCACTCGCGGGCTCTCACGGGCAGCAGAGGTACAAACATTCTACTGTCGGGAGGATGATCTTAGCAGATGCTGCTGTGGCCAGTGAAAGGACAACTGCTCAAAGTCTGTCACTGAGTGGCGTGGGAGCAGTCACGACCTCCGCTGCCAGTGTGGGAAACTGCACGCGATGGGCAGATGCCACGAGACAGCGCTGCAAGGAGGCGCCCTCTGGCACAGGCGCAGACTCATGCGGCCTCAGCGCGCTCAGGAAGCCCACCCGTCTGCCCCACGGTGGCCCTGGCCAAGCATGAAATGGCCACTAACAGCTACCCCCCTCCGAGACATAGGCCACTGCGCAGGAGGGTCCCAGGGAGCAGCAGAGGAGGGCGCGCCCCAGGCACCCTCTCGACCATCCCAGAAGGGCCCACTAGGAGAAAGTGGAAGGCAGAGTAGGAGGAGACCGGCAAGATGCATTAAGGAAAATACAAACGACAAATGGTCTGTCTCCTGACCCATAAAATTACTGTCACAAGCTAGAAAAGCGAAGAACAGGAGCAGAAAACGGAGGCACAAGACTGCATGCACCAGCGCGGGGTTCCTACGCCCTCTCAGGACAGTTTCCGTGCAGCAAGTGTGGCCACAACTTCAGGAAGAAAAACCTGAGTCAGAGAGATGTTAAAAATGAGAGGTAGACGGCAGCAGACAGGCCGCCGACGTCCTGGGCCTCCACCCCCCAGCCTACAGGAGCTGGAGGGCCCTGAGCGCGTGACCCTGTGCTCGGATATCTGGTTTTTATGCTCCTTACTAGTAAAAAAAGAATACTGAGAGAAGCTGGTGTTAACTGAAATTGCATTACAACCAACTGTACCAGCAATACACGGAGAAATGGCCAAAGCCCCCCCAGGCCCAGGGAAGCCACGGCAAGGCATTTCCACAGGCCTCAGAGAGCCAGAGCAGAGACGCCGCCACGGAGAGACGGGCGGCTGCCTGGGGACCGTCTGCCCCAGCTGCTTCCCACACCCAGTAGCAGAGGCCCCTCAGGGGAAGCTTCGCGGTGGGGCTGCTGGCCCGAGCTCGGTGTCTGCCACAGGGCTCTCTCCACTCCACCCTGTGCCTCTGAACGCTCCTCTCCGGGGCCTAATGTGTATAGTGAGCCAGAAAGATTTGTATTTTCACGTCCTCTGTGTCTATCAAATTTGGTGATCTCCTATCTTTCTGGGGTCTGAGAAAACAAAGCCAACTGTGCTTACATCTTCGGTTCACTGGGTCCCTGAAAGCAGAGGGTAATCACTGGGAAAGCCAACAGTGGGGGGAGGAGAGTGGGGTGGAAGGGCCGAAACCCCTCTCCGCTGGGAGCCCCAGGGCTGCCCAGCCGCACAGGCCTGCCCGGAGCCATGGAGAGTGCAGGAGATGGGGTGGAAAAGCCTCGCAGCCAGGTGTCCTTGCAGGTCTCAGGGGATATTCGGAAGTGAAAGCTGAGATAAGAGCTTGGGGTTAGGATCAAAGCACAAAAATGATGCATTCATTTTAAGAGTCCTGAAAGGTCAAAGTGACATTTTTGACAACTATTTAAAAACAAGTACAATAACAATAAAAAATAACAAGCTTGCTTTGCAAAATTCAACACATTATACTTCTTACGTGACCAAAGTATGTAATACAATCTAATGCAAAATAGCACCTGTAAGTAGGCAGGGAACGTTTCCTCAAGCTTATTTTTCCTTTTGCGGTATCGCTTCTTTATTTTTTCAGTGTTCTCAGTGATAGAAACAGGTTCATCAACTAAAGCATCTGGCAACTGCTCACTCCAGCCTGCAAAAAAAGTCACATTCATGAGTTCATGGCCCTGAAAAAGCTCAGAAAGTCCCACCCATAGTAATGTTCTACACACACACACACACACAAACACACCCACCCACACACACGCGCGCGCGCGCTCTACATAAGCAAACGCGCCTTCTCTTCTACCAGCTCTACTGGGATGTGAGCGACATCAGCGGGCCCAACACAAAGCTGAGCAGCACGAAGACAAGCCCAGCCTCTCCCACAGAGACGGCCCGAAAGCAGCTGACCCGCGAGTGTGAGCGCCAGCTCAGTCCACTCGTGGCCACCTCCACAGCGCTGCACACAGCCTGCTGACAACTGCCCTATGAAGCAGAATGTTTTTTTCTTAATCTTCACATTTTATTACAGATTTAAAAAATGAAAAGACCCAGCACTTACAATTATCTGGCAGGCTGCCTGACCAGGACTACAGGGAAAGTCAGTGGCCACAATCTTATTCTAGGCGTGACCGGGAGCATCCAAGAAAGGCCTATGTAAAAGGTGTCTCTCACAATCCACCCACTTCCAACATGGTCATGCACTGCAAGCTCATAGGCGCCTCACACACACCGGGGTTACAGGAATGCCTGAGCACCCTTGTAAATGTGCTACCAGTGGGTGATCTTAAATGCAGTGAAAATGAAATCCCGAAGCGATGAGCAAGCCGCAAGCCCACCACTTAAGCAGGCTGGGGGGGCAAGGCTGCTCTCTCCTGCACAGGGGCCCGAGGACAGGACGCCCCCCCACCGCCCCCACAGCCTTGGAGTGGCAGGTGCAGGACCTGAGAAATGAGCAGGAATGTGAGGTGATGCTCCTGCAACAAGCTCTGTCAGGCGGCCAGCAATCTACAGTAATCCAGTAATCTGGCCAGAAAACAATCCTCAAAGACCAGAACCAGCAAAGTGGGGACATTCGGCTCAAGTCCACTGCCCCGAGTCTGTGTTTTCAGGGGCTTCCGAGAGAGCCGCGGCCAGACACCCAGACTCCCCGGCCCCGGGCGCTCCTGCAAGCACAGTGGCTCCACACTCCGAGCTGGCTAGACAAGAGACAGAGCTGGAGGGCACCCCTCCCCCAGGGGTCTCTGGCCCCAACCCCCGCCCCTTTCCATGACTAGCAAACTGCGTCTTTATCTCGTCATGGAATTTGGTGCTAGGTAGAATGGCAAAATATTCAAAAAATTGAAAGCTCGCCCAAGAGTTCAGACTGAATTTAAATAGAAGTGGCAACCCCAAGCCAAGAGTGGAGCACAGATCCTGGCAGCTTGTTCCTTGCCTTTCCAACAAGGCAAACACTCTTCCATTCAGCCCTCAAAACACTTAAAGAACGTTCTAAAGAATAAGAGTTCGCACTAAAAAGAATTTTAACATGTACGCTTGTAGGGGTCTCACACAAACACAAGCCGCGAGACGCAGAGGGCAGCCAGCTGTGCAGTCAATTAGAAGAAACACGAAGAAACAAGAGGCAACGGAAGCCAGAGGATTACGCTGTGAAGAGAAATGCCCAGGGCCCTGAAGTATCAAAAGGGCAGGTTAGGTGAGGCTGCACACGGCACTCAGAAGCTCAGCGGTGACTCTGGGTGACACGGTGCAAGGGCAGAACGCAGACCGCGCGGAAAAGCGAGCAACAGCCTGCAGGTAAAAAGGAGCCGCAGAGCCCGGGCCCCGCAGGCGCCAGCAAGTGGAAGGACGAGAGAATCCTTGGAAGATGTTACTCAGAAGTTTTAGAAAACGCCATTTTGTTCTGGTGAGAACTGTCCGAACACCTGCCCTAAGTGACATCGTCCCTAAACTGCCCA
Organism: Condylura cristata; assembly: GCF_000260355.1. Taxonomy (NCBI): domain Eukaryota; kingdom Metazoa; phylum Chordata; class Mammalia; order Eulipotyphla; family Talpidae; genus Condylura; species Condylura cristata. The sequence goes on from NW_004567143.1 coordinate 4,858,783, forward strand.
CGTCACACGGGAGCAAAGACCTGCGAGTCTGCCGGCTCAGGCCCCCGCCCGCCTCCGCGAAGCAGCAGCAGCACGGGCGGGGGGCGGGCCGCGCTCCTGCAGGCAGGCCACAGGCGTGGCGTCCCCCAACCAGGGCCGTACCGTCGTCTCTGCCGGGCAGCTGCTCAGACATGGAGCCCGAGGAATCTTTTCTCATCACAGATCTCTTGGTTTTCCCTTGCCCCGTTCGACTTCTTTGCCGAACCATAAATCCACCGATACCTGCCCAAAAGAGAGGCTGTGTTAACGTCAGAAACAACATCGTGAACCACGGGCTGGTGAACATCATCACCACAGTTTTACGCAGTGGAAGTCTGGAATGAGGAAGCCAGTGTCCAGCTGCTGCTCCTCTCTCACTGGCCAGACAGGGCCGCTGCCAACGCAGCACGGCGCACGCCCTCTCCGAGCAG
>NW_004567143.1:4859382-4928141 GCF_000260355.1 Condylura cristata
GGGCAAAGCCCATGCCCCGCAGATGCCCCCCCCCCCCCCCCCCCGTCAGACCCGGATGTGAGGCATCAGCCTGCTGCTCTAGAGGACAGCACCACCTGGACCAGACTGTGCGGTGCTAGTTCTCACCTGACTATGGGCAAATTATTTGACTTCTTGATGCCTCCCTCCCCCCACTGGTAAAATGGGGTGACTCAAGCCCGGCACAGTACCTAACCGCTTTTGTCGTGACCCAGAAATCGGACAGTAGCCTCTGAGCCCACGCAGAGGACGGCTTCCCAGAAGGCGCAAGCTGGCTGAAGGACCCCCAGGGAGGGCGCTGCAGGGCTTCGCAGGGTGCCTGTGCCTGCCTGTGCCAGGACAGGTGCGACCCCCACCCACAATGCCTGGCTGGTCAGGCCGGATCTGGACCGGAGACGGGGCCTCCGTCCAAGGGCGCCCGGCCAAGGCTGTCCTTCTGCACAGAGGGACAGATCGCCCTGCCCGTGAAGTACGAGCAGACTGTACAGACGGAACCGGCTATGTCCGTGACGGGGAAAGTATTATTAAGCTGCCTGAAAACCTCCAAGGTCTACGCTTCATTCATTTCAGTAATTTTTTTCCAATAAGGCTTAAGTAAAGGCCAACGAGCAGGACCGCACCCTGAGGTGGAGGGAGCGAGCCATGTCGTCAGCCCAGGGTCCAGGTCCACACATCTGGCAGAGCTGCACACGCACTCCTGCCAGAGCGCGGAGGGAAGCCCAGCAAAACGTGAAGGGCCCAAGTGATCGCTGAAAGTTCGAAGAACTGCAAAAGCACACATCATGGGAAACGGAAATGGCTTCCGAGTCAACTTAGCCAATCACTGCTGAAACGGTCTGGCACAGACGTTAAGCAACCGGCGTGGAGCGCCCAGCGCTCAACGTTAGGGACTGAGCGACGAGAAGGCACAGCTGAATCCTCAGCTCCTGAATTCATACATTCACTCAAGCTGCAGTGGATTAAGAAGCTGGCCTTCGCCTCCTGGTTATAACTGATGCCTCCACGCTGCGCTGCGTCCAAGCCAAGCCCGGGGCACCGGCTCGGTGCCAGTGCAGACACCTGCCTGGTCTGTACGGCTTCCGCTTTCTCTTCTTGACCCCCTCTGCCGCTTCCACTCCTTTAGCTTCATCATCCGCGGCTTCCCGTTCAGGACTGGATTCTGACTTTGCATCACAATCCATAAGCTCTCCTTCTGGAAAAAAGCAAATGTGCAGGTGAAACTGGGGAAACCCACCAGATGCCCCATCACCCCTCACAGTGGCATGGAGCCCTCCTACTTAGTCTCCCGGTGACTGGGAGCAGGCAGGAGGGGCGGGAAGAGATGGCCGAACTGAAGCCCCCCTATGACGTGGGAACGAGCAAGTTGAGCCAGAGGGAAGTGAGTGGCTGCTCAACAACCTGAACTTAACAAAGCACTTACTTCCCTGCTTTTAATTGCATGTCCAAGCCCAAGACCCCAAGGCTACTCTCCAGCCACAACTCTCGTCAGCCCAGCGCCAGGCGCAGCCGCAGCCGGGCAGCCAAAGCAGAGCCCTGCTGCTGCTGAGGGCAGAAGTCAGGCGACCAGGGCCTCCCGCCCAGCCCCCTCCGGAGCTGCTGCTCCTGATGTTCAGACCCGGGCCCGGGACAGCCCTCAGCAGGACGAAGGTGCCACCGCCAACAGGGGCCAGGGGACATGCCACACCCAGTGCCAGCACTCCCAACCCCTGGGGCCCCCACTCAGCTCCAGGGGTGCTGGCAGTGACGCTACCAGCCAGAGAGGAAATAAAACACACTTGAGGCTCAAGCAGGACCACAAGACTGAACATGATCAGGGAAGAAAGAACTTGGAAATTACCATGTGATCACTGAACATTTCAGAATGCAGCTAAAAAAATCCCGTTATTTATTCTGATCAAGAGAAATGTTTATAAACAGCTGGTTTGTCACGAATATCTGACTCCCAATTCCCCCTCGAAGGCCAACGCGTTAGACACGATTTCAACATTAGCCAGTTTCCCAACAAAGCGGTCTGCTGCCTGGTACCTAGATGCCCAGGCACCAAATGCCCCCAGGATATTTGGGATTTCCACCATGCACTCCATCCAGAGGGCATACACAGAGCCCAGAGAGGTGCAAGCCCAGGCCCACCCACGCAGGGTGTGCTGAGGGACAGGCGGCTGCCTGTGGCCACGCTGAAATGCTGCGCTCTGAGCAGCAACCCACGAGCGCACGCCCAGGGACATGACCGGTCACCTCGACTGTCATCCATGTCACCGTCCCTGGAGTACTCTGACTGGATGTCCGGAGGGGTCTGCAGGACAGCCACGCTGTTCTGATTGATGATCTTCAACTTCAGCTTCGGCTTGGAGCGCTTTCTTCTGGGGACGGCGACTGTGAGGCTCTGCAGCTGGGCCATCCCCGACTCGGTCAAGCACACGCCGTCCTGGGTGTAGGTCTTGGGCGGGTCTAAAATCACAGCAGCCCGATCACGGAAATGAAAAGGCTCTCCCGGTTTCGACTGGTCAGTGTTCACCATTTCGAAACACATGTCAAGGGGGCGCGGCTTCTCGAAAGCACCTGTCTGTGCACCCTAGGTGTCACGACTACCTGTCAACCCTCAACTAAGGCAGGTCAAGCAGCCATACTTCCTTGCACCACGGGCAGGTGCGTGCTTTCAGTATATTGACAGAAATCCCTGGATTTCTATTTTCAGCTATTGGTGTAAAGGTTTAGAAATAAAGCGCTGCGCTAGAAGCAATGCTTTGGTCGGTCAACTGTGAGCCTCTGCTGGAGCGAGCGTCCTGGAAGGCCGCAGGCTGAGGCAGGGCCACATCAGAGAAGAGACACACGCATGCCCAAGAGGCCCACCTGGGAGAACACCACTGGCACAGGGGAGCAAGGGCAGGCAGGCAGGAGGAACATGGACACGTCGCTTATTCACTAGAATGACTTCTGTCACTAGCCAAGCTTTGACATCAGATGGCACGAAGCAGAGGAAGCAGAGGATGCTACTGAACAGGGATATCATGTCAGGCAGCGTCCCAGGGCTGGTCTACTCCAGAGAAACAGTCCGAGACTGCACGAACTCTGGAGAAATCTGCCCCCTTTCCGCTGACTGGACCCGTGCAGCAAAGGCAATGAAGCCAAGGCGGGTGCAGAGCTGACGGCCATTTCAAGAGCAGCTGCTTTCACTGCCGGTCTGCTGATGTTTAAGGGAAACCTGCCCGCCAGTGCTGAGAGCACGGGGCCAGCCCCGGGACAACTGTGTCCCCGAGGGCAGCCAGACCGCACGCCCGGGAGCGAAGCAGGCTTCACGTGACCGTGGCAGGTCAGCTGCGGAAGACGGCACGTGCATCGGGCTCGTAAAGACAGCTGAGCGAAGGCCTCGGCCTTACCTAGCTCTTTCACTTTCGTGACAATCTGCGCCACCAGTGAGGAGTCACCGCAGTCTGAGGAAGGCACTGAAATGGAAAACAAAAATTCACCCATGTTTTTCAGGAAAGGCGAAGTTCACTTCCAGACTCCCATGCGATGACATCTCTCATTTCTGTACCCGTGTCACTCAAACTAATGTGGTGCCCACCGACTGCATCGAAGGGTGGCTGAAGCAAGGGGGCAGTGGAGGAACGACAGGCCTGCCGCGCAAGCCTGTGAGGCCGCAGCACCCCGGGGGGCCCCCACAGGTCTGAGGGCCTGGAACAGAACCCCACTTCCTCTGTGAAAGGCGTGCTGAGCTTCCTGCCTTCACTAGCTATGTTAACCGGATAACAAGAGCTGCTTTGTAACACGAAGAACTTCTTTCTACGGAGGAAGGCCCAGAGAAGCACTTCAGGAGGGCAGGGGTGGTTGAGTGGGCTAGCGGGCTGGCGGCCACGAGTCCCCACGTGCTCACCGCTGGACGGTGGCATGAAGGGCCGGCACACGCTGCAGTCGAACCCCACGTCCACCGCGGCCTCCACCTCCTCCTCGGAGCTGAAGTTCTGACACACCGCATGCATCCACCTAGAAAGACCACACGTGCACATTTAAGACAAGGTGGCGCGGAGGACGGTTGCTCCCTAGGGCAGGGCAGGGCAGAGCCCCAAGCCGGGAGGCCCCCGGGCCCCACTCCACTTCAGCTGCCGCTGCCGGGCCGCTGTCTTTCCAGGCTGAAGAACAAGGGACCCAGGGCATGAGCCCCGAGGCTGGGGTGTTGCACAGACACAGAGCCAGCATCCCAGAGGCCCCAGGGCTAAGACGAGGAGCGAGGGAGGAGCGGGGAAGATGGCGAGTGGGAGAAGTCGGGGTACACAAGGGAGCACCTCTGCCAGAGCACTCTCCACTCGCCGAGTGACGCCCCAGTCTGGGGAATCGCAGGGCGATGCTGCCGCGGGACAGGGACAGAAGGTGAGTCCTGAGAACCCGCATCGCGTCACAGGCAGCGCCGCCCCCAACAGCGGGGCTCTGGCCTCTGAGGAAAGAACCTGGGGAGGACCAGGTCAGAAGCACCCCAGAGAAGGAGCTCCAGGGAAAATGCCCCCAAGAGCCCCAGAGAAAGGCGGGCAGTGCGGGCAGGGGTGTGTGCCAAAGTCCCCGGCTAAAAACCTAAGTCTGGGATTGAGAGAAGACAGGAAGCAGGTGCGTCTCTGACTCACCAGGAGCCTGGAAAGCAGAAAGGTGCTTCCTGCAGCTCGAGAGGGGAAGGGCTGCCGCCGAGCCCTCACCGGCGGCGCGGACGCGAGGCGGGGCACGTACCGGTCGCACTGCCTGCACTGCAGGATGAGGTCCTCCTCCCGGTAGCTGCGGCAGCAGGTGGGGCAGGTGGCCAGGCTGGCGCAGGGCCCGCACTGCGTGTAGTTGTTCTGCCACTCGCACCTCAGGCCCGCCGAGGCGGCCCCGCAGTGTCGACACCAGACGCACCTGAAACAACGGCCCAGCTCAGCACCTGACCCCGCCGCTGGCGCAAAAGCCACAGGAGACCTACAGGAAGGAGGCCCTAGTCTCCTGCCAGCGGCGTCTGCCACAGGGAACCGGTATGCAATCACGGCGCTAATTTTTACAACGCTCATGGGAGAACTACGTGAAGGAGAGGGCAGGGCGAGTCCTCCAGCACCATTTGCACTTCCAGCCGCCTTTGGGCACGGTCTGCAGCGGCGGGTCCAGGCAGTAGGTGTGGTAGCTGATGTCGCAGTCGTCGCACAGCAGAAGCCGCCCCGGGTCTGACGCCTTCCCGCAGGCCTCGCACACCGTGCACTCGAGACAGCGCCACCCTTTGCTCAGCACCACCTTCGTGATCTGTAAGAGAGGCCGCGACCCTGACCCGCACTGCCCGTCGGCACGCAGGCGGGAGGCTGGCACCGCAGGGTGGGCCTCACTCCTGCGGGAGCCCGCCGCCCCCCAGGAGAGCACCCAGCACACCAGACTCAGGGAGACGCCAGAGCGGGGGGCGGGGGGGGACTGGGGGCAGGCGAAGTGGAAGCGCCCTCTGCGGGGAGGGCTGTGCAGTGGAGAGGCGGGCAGCGAGCGCCCTGAGCAAGCTCCCAACTCTCAACTGCGGTTACCAACGGGAGGGATCAACTAACTGTGCCGTGGCATTAACCACACCCACGTGCTTTAAGTTATTCGTGCAAATGAATGAACGTGTGATCGTCCATGATCGCGACAGTGAGGCCACAGATGGCTAGCCATCAGCCTCCTGAGGAATCCCTTTCAGCGCAACATTTAAAGCATCCGAACACCGCCCCACACATAAAATGACCCAAGCTCCACGCGAGGACTCGAGGCCCGAGCACGGCCAGCGACGGGAGCGGCAGGGCGTCACTCACCTTGATGCTGACGCAGTACGGGTGGTAGCACTGGCCGCACTGGGAACAGGCCAGCAGCCTCCCCTCGGCGCCCTGGCCAAAGCTGCCGCACACCACGCACATGTCCTGGAATCAGAACATCCAACACGGGTCTGGCTGGAGAGCGGCTCAAGAATACTCCTGCACACTGGCTTCCTCATTTAAAGAAAAGCCTGCTGGTTGGTACAGCCGCAGTGCTAGTGACCGATGACCTCAGTGCACACAGGCAGAACAGAAATGGGCACGGCCAAGTTCAAAAGTGGAGAATGAGCACTTTGGTGCAAACCTGATGCAGTGTGAACTTGTCGCTGCTGGAGAACAGCACCACCGTGTTGTGCATGGAGTTCTCTTCCTCGTCCTTGCTTGATGAGACGTCGGCAGCAGACACCTGCAGCAAAATACAGACACGAAGTTGTGTTTTCACGTGTATTATACTCAAAAGCTGAGAACACTTTTAATGAAATTTTTCCAAGATCTACAGCCAAACCTGCAAATGCCACTACCACAAAGCCGTAAGCGTGACATCGCTCTTTCTCTAGAGCAAAGAGGGATGGACTAAGACAGTACAAGCGCCCTAAGTAAGACGTAATGGCAGCCCCAGTACATACTGGTGTCAAACACTCAGCCGCGCTTCCACGCCACCATGCCGGCAACCTGCCGGGCTGCCCAGGGGCTGGCCCACACTGGGGCCACTTCAAGTGCAAACATGGGCACGCCCCATCCCACAGACTTGGTGCAAAGGACAAGGCAGCTACTGCTCAGGAGCAAGGCTGCCGCATGGCACATTACACACTCAAATGATGGCTTTCTGGGAGTGCTGGGTGGGAAATGAGCACTATTAAATGTCACCTCTACTGACTGCCTTTCCTAAAACAGGTATTTTTTTAAAAACAAATGCAAGTAGAGAGGGTAAAACGCAGCCATCTAGCCACATGAGCCTGAGACCAAGTCGCTGGCAGGAGCGGGGCGTGGCGGGCCTTACCCCCGGCAGCACCAGCGCGCCGGCTCCACTCTTCAGCCTGGACCTTCCCCGGCCGCCTCGCCCTGCCAGGCCAGCGCCCCGAGGTCTCCGCTTTCCCGGGAAGCCCGACCCTCGGCCCTGCAGGCAAAGAAGGGAAAATCAGAGCCTCGCAAGGCAACATTAATCCAAATAGGAGAGCACGTTAAGGAGATGTTACACCAACACCCGCCCCCTGCCCTTCCTGGACTCTGAGCAGAGGATACATATAGTAAGTGACCAGGCTTGAGATGTTTCTCTCAGTGTATAGTCTACAAACCAGAAGCAGAAAATGCCTAGGACCTTAGAATCAAGCCCTGGGCATGTCGCCGTGACTGCCCACACGGCTGGCTTTGCCTCTGCTCCCCAGCAGCGACCCAGGCCTCCCGGGGCCAGCCCTGCGGGCGAGGGCAGCAGAGGAGGGCAGGGCAGCAGGCTGGGCGAGCACCGCCTGCCACGCCTGGCCCCTCTCCAGGTCCCGGTCCCCGGCAGGCTAGACGCAGGGCTAGCCCTCTGCCCCGGGGCCCGGGCCCTGACCTAGCCTCCGGCCGCACTGCAGCGTGGCAGCTGCCGGCTGCCGGGGCACAGCCGCGCCTCTGCGAGTGCAGACCCCTCGCTCCACAGCTGGCTGTCATGGTCTCCAGGGCCAGTTTATGGGAGAGCTGGTGGGAGGGTAAACAAGGACTTTAAACCATCAGGCATTAATTACTTGAAATGGAATTAAGTTAACTGAATTTTGGGAGAATGTTAAAATCTCCTGAAAAATGTATCCAGTGGTTTACTGTTGTTGTTTTCTGGTTTGTATTCACACTTGCATGTTTGTTAGTAAAGGAAAAAAACTAGCCCTAGAACATACTCGTGTATATCACAGTAATTAAAATATTCAGAAAATCCTTTCTGCTATTTTTCCCCTTAACAAGTTAAATAATACATCACATCTCCAACTGATGTCACTTTATAATGCTGTTTGAAATCCCCAACACATTTAGCAGCACTGTCTCCAAGTCAAACATTCTGAGTAAGCCTGAAACACACACCACGAGGCGCGGTCTTTCCCTCCAGCTTTAGCAAATACAGTCAACTTCCAGGTCTCAAATTGCATCTCCTTGACTTAGATCCCTGGACCTTCCCTGCACAAGGGGCAGAGCAGGATTGGGACGGGCAGTTTTCTTTCTTTTAAATATGCATACGAGCCCAAGTCAATGGTTAAATCAATTATTTACTTCAAAATGGCCAATCTAGTCATCTTTTATACACAAAACAAATATTCAGATTTCAGCATTGTGCATGGCATGAGAGGGCTGAAACCTAATTTGTCCGTTGTGATAGGGAAAAAATGCAATCTAGAGCCTCTCTGAAACTGTTGGTTAGTCTAAATTAAGCCTTACTCTAGAATAATATAAAATGTAGAAGTCATGTAATCAGTAAAATACTTTGCACATTTTCAGATGACTAACTTTTTTCAAATTAACTTACTATCCTTCCAAATGCACCAAGTGAACTTAACTTACTTAGGAGAACTAGCAGAATCACCCACCAATGACATGGGAAAGAGCCCTCTGAGTCTGGGGCTGGGAACACAGACAATGAAATCTCTGCAAAGCTGTTGTGCCTTCTCCATTACCTTTTCTGTACTAACAGGAACAGAAATGGAGCTTTGCTTCTTGCTTTAACTAAGCAATGGTGCTTGGCTGCACCACAAGTACCCAAGTCCTTCATTACTTTCTGGCCTATGTGACTGTGATTCCCCCTCATGGAAATACTGGTAATTACAACATAAAAGAAAGCAACTACTGAAAAAGGTTTTAACATTTTACAGTGAAAAATCAGTCACATAAAATGGCAATTTCCTCCCAATCTGATTTTAAAGTGCAAGCATGTTGCTTCTTCATACTGAAGTGTTTTTTAGACCCGCCCACTGCTCCCCTCAGCCGTGTTTCACTTGATCTGCCGTTCTCTCCACACTCCTATCTCTGTGGAGTCCTCTCGCCGCCCCCACACCACTGGCCTGTACCCATAAAATAAATCTTGAAAAAAATAGTTTTCAGACTTAAAAAGTAGCCCTGGATGCTGAACTATTTACCTAAAAAAGGCTCAAATCTTAATTTTACTTGGACAAAACCAAACAGAAAGAAATGACAAATGAATGTAAGTGCAGTTTTATTTACCACTTTGACGCTCCAAATGGCACTGCCAGGAAGCTGCCTGGGTTTAAAAATTTCCCGGCCTTCTGAAAAGTCTGGGGACCAGGAAGGTGGGCTCACTGTATTATGGGCGCTCCAGGCCCCCTAGGATATGGCAGGTGAGAAAACAGATGGATAAAACTCAGCAACACAAAAGGTCAAAGCAGCAACTAAAGAATTTTAAAACAGCCAAAACAAATGCAGACATATGGCATTTAGAACAAATCGCTTCGAGGTAGGGAAAGAAACGTCACTATGGGGGAATATACCTAAGTTTCTGAGGAGTAATTCATTAGCAACACAAGGAAACACTGAGAACCCAGACACCTAGGCTGACGGCTGGGTCCCCAGCAAGTGGACACGCTCCAGAATACCAGCCAGCCGAACACTGACAGCAGGCCAGGAGGCCACTCTTGCCTTGCTCCTCCTAGCAACCGCCGCGTCTCTCCTAGGAAGGAGAAATAAATGGCCTCAGAGTGCTCTGCCCACCTAGCTCTGAGAACATGCAGCCAGGACACCAGGGGTGAAGAGGCAGAGGCACCCCGCCCCCCAGACTGCCCCAGCCTGCGGACTCCCTCACGCTCCCTCCGCAGTGTGGGTCTGGGTCTTGACCTGCACTTACATGTCACACTAAGATAACAGCCAAAGGAGGACCTTGGAAAGTGCAGACAAGTTAAATTAAATTGCCCTAAATTTGGAGATGAAAATGCGCCAAGTACCCGACCATTTAAACAGAAAACAGTATCTTATTGAAACACTTCAAAAAATCAAGGTGCTGCATGTCCCAGGAACCAGTCGCCAAGAACCTGAATCCGCCGTCACCCGCTGCAGCAGCTTACCACCGAAGATTTAACACCGGCAAGAAACACACGCGACGACCATCAGGCAAGGCCCCGCGGCGTGCCTGTCGTTTACCAGCCCGCTGCCGCGGCGGCGTCCCAGTGCTCAGCGGCGACACAGCGGTCCCCAAAGGGGGCTGCCTGCGAGTAGGGGTACCACCAGAGTTAAGTAACCAGAAGTAAGAGTCCGACTCCCTCTGGGAGGAGACAGGAGGGAGTCGTGTCCGGGAAAACCACTCGGGAGGCAGTTCGCAGCTGGCCTCCCCTCGGCTCAGCTCAGGGCCTGCTGGCCGGGCGCAGGCCCTACTCGCACTGGGCCAGCCTGCTTGCCCTCCCCTGCCTAGGTCTGCAGTCGCCTCCGAGTGGTCCGAGGCCTTTCTCTCTCCTTCACTCTGCCTCTCCCCTAGCTGAGGCCCCCCGTCCACAGCAGCAGCTGCGTCCCGAAACCTCAGTGGCACCAGCCACCACTCAGGCAGGGCACGCCCTGGCATCCAGGTGGCGTCCCAAACCCACACCCCCACAGCTGCTGGGTTCTCAGCCTAAGTTCCCAGCCATCCTCAACTGCTTTCCTGGCCTTCTTGCTTTGTGACAGCAAACCTCTGGAGCCCACCGTATGTTACTCAGATCTCACGCCAGAAAACTGGGGTCACCTAGAGTGTGTTCCTCCCTGTCACTCTCCTGCCTGTCCTGGAAACCATTGGAGAACTGGAACCTTTCCAAGGCCCCTTCCCTAGGCCCCTGCCAGCGGCCAGCCCTGTGACCAGGCCTCATGGCCCACCCCAGGGCCCTGCTCCTCCCCTCCCCGCCTCTCCCCCTGCAGCCAGGAAGGCACCCCAAAGAGGCCCCTTCAGCAGCGATCTTCTTGCTCTCCACACAGACTCTCCACACAGACTCTCCTCCACACCTCCCGGCCTCCCGGCCTGTCCTGGGGTTCTCTCTGCACCCTGGCTTCTGGGTCCCTCCAGGCACTTCCACTTTCTCACCATGCAAGCCCCACTGGCTCAGGTGACTCCAAACTCCTACAACTTGTCCAGTTCGGCCTGAAAAGTCCTCTTCAGAAAAGCCTCTGTGTCCAGGTGAATGATGTCCTCCTGACCACGCCTCTGGACCACAACTGGAGGCCAATTCAGGTGCATGATTACGTAGTGGGAGGTGTAGGGACAAGTGGTATCCAATTCTAGTTCTCAGTACTTCTGTGTGGACAGCTGCTACAGCTACCTGAAACTTCTCCTGGGCTTTAGACAAACCAAGAAGTCCTGCTTCTGGACAGCAGTGACAGGGCCCAGGGGGGGTGGGGGCGGGGCCCCTGAGCTGGCGTGGGGAGTCACTCCCGCCCTGAGCCGACTGTCCAGCCCCAGGACGCTGGTGGAGGCGTCCGGGAGGGCGGCAGGGAGCCGGGGCTGGGCAGCACCGTCTCCTGGCGGCGGGTGGGCTGCTCGCTGTCGGACTACAAAAAGGCGTGGACACAGCTGTGAAGGCAGTCTCCAGACAGCGGGCTGTCCACCTGCGCAGGCCCCGCAGAGTCCGTGCCCGTCTCTGCCTTCCTGGCCCGAGCGCCCGTCTCTGGCTACAGTAGGCTGTTCCTAATTTAAAACGTAGTTTTGATGCCAAAACCGCACCTCGTTTTCGAAAGCACGCAGGTTCAGTGGACAAGGACCGCCACGTAGGATGGCACCATGGGTCAAGGCCATATGGGCTCCTCGTCAAGGGCAACAAGCCCTGCCTGCTGTGACGGACTTGAGTCCTGGAAGCCGGGGCACTTGCACTGCGGGCTTTAATTGCATTTTCTCTTAAGACACCAGATTGTAATTTTATAGGAATTGAAGAAAAATTCATGAATATTCTGACAAAGAAGAAACTACCTAACATATTCCTTCGACCTCAAACTAAAATACAACTTTAATTACTAACTCTAGCTATAAAGTCACCTTTTGGGTCCTCAGCCTACACAGAAGGGCACCTGCATAAACTGGCAAGGGGCGCTTGCCCGCTGGTGTCTGCACGATGCCTCCGGGCCTGCGCGTGGTGTGAAAGCCGTGCGTGGTCACTGCTACCTTTCTGTCCGGCTGTTATTAAAGCGTCTTTTCCCGCTGAGTGGTCTCCTCGGTCGCACACCAAGCGCTTCAATGCACACTGTAGCCTGGTATAAGACACACTAATTCTGTACCAGTTTTAGCCCAGAATCCTGGCTTTCAACCCCCGCCCCCATAAAAATAAATTATCTATTCAATATACTTTAACTCTTAAAAATCACCTACAAATGGAATTCAGCGCAAAAGGGCTCAAAAAGTAGCCATCCATGTTGTAAAGAAAGCTAAACGGAACCCACAGCTATCAAATCCAGCAGAAACTTAAAAAAAAAAAAATACTACGTGACACAAGCCCAAGAATACTTCTGGTGCCCCAGCTGTTTGCACGTGGTATTAAGCCTTTCTGCCTTGAAGCTAATTTGCCAGGAGTGATCGCGTGAACTGCACAGCTGGTACAGGACTGTGGGTTGGGGACAGGAACAGGGGCCAGTTGGTGTGCACAGCTTCTTATTCAGAGTCAAACCCTACTGCCCGCTTTCGAAAGGGATCATGGTCACAGTCACTGGTCCAGCCCAAGTCTCTGAACTTTTGCCTCAGTTTCACGAGTGGCCGGAGAGGGGCTGGGGTCCTGACGCTGGCAAACTTTGGACCTGATGTCTCGAGTCAACCCCAAGTCCACACCCTCCCAATACATGACACAAGACCAAAATTGCTACTAGTAGGTGAAGCTGATTCAAGCAAAGGACAGACAAGGGAAAGGACGACTTCCCTAAGAGAAACAGCCCCTAAGTTAAGTCTGGTAGCTACATTTACTCATCTACAGAAAGAATAGATAACATATATTTACTCATTAAGTCATCTTTAACTGGTACTAAGACAAAGTATCAGATATGAAGGTTTTACCTTTAAGTATCCAAGAGCGGATAACTGCAACATAATAAGGTGGCCTGCCTTCCTCAGGGAATGTGATAACACTGCGCCCACAATGTACAGAGCAATGCTTCAGAAATTCAAACTTACTGTAATTAAAACTCGATATAAACTAATATCAATTTTCTTATTTGTAACACATAGATCTGGCTTAAATGACTTAAAGATTGCTTGTTTTTAATCTTGAAAACAAAAGCAACAATCAACAGTGCTTCTTGAGAAAATCTTTGCTTTTATAGACCAGAAATAATGTGTACAATCAAAAGGAAAGTGATCACGTGTACTGACGGCCAACAACTGAAGCCTCTCTACTCTCACTCCAGGGTGTCTCGTGGGAACAGGCTGCGAAAGTGACACTCCTCACCCTCACGGCATCAGTATCGGCAGGTGTGTCTGCGACCCCGTGGGCATCAGGAGGCTGCCTGGGCTGAGGAGCACCGACCGGGTCGCTGGCTCGCAGCGCAGCTGAGACGCAGCCCTCTCTCTGGGAACAGACATCACGGAAGGAGCTTCCCCTGTATGAGTAACTCTTACCAAGTATCAGTTTCAGAACTTCACAGAAATCTTAAGCTTTCCATACATAATGTCAGCCAAAAAAGAATTCTAAGAGAAAACTCAGAATTTGAACTTCATCAAAACCTACAGGTGACTTGCCCATCAGGACATTTTCTTAAAATATTTAAGACTGTTTCACACACACACACACACACACACACACACACACACAAATCACCTCATAGAAGGTGAGATTAAAAACTTCTGACAGGAGGCCCTTCCTGGTGGCGCAGCGGGACGCAGCAATGCAAGATGGCCTTAGCGCTTCAGTGCGAGTTGGGTCCCCAGCCAGGGAGTGACCCACAGGGCGTGGCAGACCTCTCCTGTCTCCTAGCTGCCTCTCTCAGCAGTGTACTTCATCAATCTGCCTGTTCTGTTCCCCACTCTGTCTCTGGGGAGTCCTCTCAGCACCCCTCCACCTCTGGCCTGTACCCCAGTTCTAGAAATATGCATGAACAATTAAGTCTAAAAAAAAAACCTTCTGACAGGACCATGGAAGAGCACTTAGCACAGAGGTGCACAGCACAGAGGGCGCGTGACTGTCAAAGACGCCCTCAGCAAACGTGGTGCAGACAGGTAAGCGAGGCCGTCACGCCGCTCAGTTAGGCGAGGCTGGTGAACCCAACTGGGTGTGCAAGATGGGACAGAACCAGAACACAACTGCTCTGGCTGGAAATAATTTTAAAAATTCCATCCTACCTTCCACTACTTTTTTTTTTTTTCAGAGCACTTCCGTGGTCTGTGCCTACAGCATAAAAATGGTAAAAACAGGGATCTTCCCCTGCTCAGCACCCCTGCTGCTGCGGAAGGCGAGCAGAGAGGCCGGGCTGTGTCAAAGCCGTGGGGCCACTGCACGGGGGTTCAGTGGGCGCTACGCCCTCCATTCCGAGCCCATGGCCTGTGTGAACATGCCCCTAAAATCCTGACTAATGAGAGGCTGAAACAAACAGGCAACTTCAATAGAAGATGAGGCAGAACAACTAGCCCCTGGGCAGCCTCAGGCGGCCACCCCCGGGGCAGTCCCGGCAGCCAGGTCTCTCACCAACAAGAAAGCCCTCCACAGAACGCACAGTACCAGCGGCCTGCCTCTCCCACAGGGCAAACGACCCCACGTGACCAGCGTTTGCAGGGACCTCCAAGAGGTGGGGTGAAGGCGGCCCTCCCCAGGGCGAAGCCTTGGGTCTGCAGCGCTGCACCAACGCCCAGAGCAGGCGTGGCCGCGCGGGGGCACTCGCGGCCTTGGCCAGGACAGTTTCATTCCTGGCTCTTTCAAAATGTGCTCCAGAGCCACTGAAGGAGAGCACTCCGCGAGCGAGGCCAGCAAAGCCACATCCTCCGCTTCCCCTCCGCAGGCGTGTCTGGAGTTCCTCTCTCCTTCACCCACAGCTTTGGTCCCGAGCTTCCCTCCTCCGCACACATGCTGCCTTGCACTGTCCGACGTCACGCGCCTGCGACATGCCAGCACGTAAACCAAACCTAAGAGGCTGTGAAGATCCTGGCTCAGATAAAACACTAAGGTTCATCTCGTCTGCTTTTTCCTTTTCAGTAGTACTACTAGGAAACTTGAGAGACGCGAGCCTTGCATTTTACTCCCACCGGCCAGCCTACCTCCCGACTCAGAGCCCAGGTAACAGGGGCTACCACTGAGCACAGCAAATCTCAAAGCCCCGGAGCAGACGCGCCTCCCGCAGGCTGGGCCGGGCTGCACGCAGCTTGGGGATTCAAGAGCGCCAATTTTCACACTGAAATGAAGTTCAGTTCAGTGTTCTCCTGACAGTACAATCCCCAAGTTAGATGAACAAGGTATTACTGCTGCTATAGACTTTAATCACCAAAAGCCACTTAAATCATGAGACTTAAAGTTCCGCATTCCCGGGTGACCGAACACCTGGCGGCCGCGTCCGTCATTCCCCCCACAACACCCCCCCCACCAGCCAGCGCCCCTGTGCTTCGCCCGTCCCAAGGAGCCCCATTTAAGCTGCACCGAGCTTTCCCTGACGGGCAGACCCACACTCCTCAAGAGCATGCCGGGAAGAGCTGCCTTGGTTCCCTGAGGAGCAACGGCACAATCCAAGACTTCAGGAAACTCTCGGATTCAGGCCCAACCTGAAATAACCCGTTAGAAGAAAGGAACAGAGAAATCAAAATGAGGAACTGCCCAGCAGAAAAAGTCCAAATACAATGACTGCCCACAGACAACCACATCAGAAAAGAACAACAAAGGTTAGTTACAACAGACCCAGATGTCACTGCTGCTTCTTGAAGCTCTACCCTTGCCGGGGCACAAAACTAAACATTCTGTAAATGTTGTCAGAGCGCCCGTCAAACAGAGGACGTCTGCACGCCCCGACGAGGTGGGAGAGCGAGTAAGCCCGCTACGGCGCCCCCTGTCATGGCTCCCAGGGCTTCTCGTCCGCGTCAGAGGCAGGAGTCCCTGCGCCCAAGTTCCTCCTGATGACAGAGAACAAACAGCCTCCCACCAAGGATGCCTGCACCCTATTTACGGAACGCCTCACATCCTCCCAGCCACCACTGACAACCGCCCTACCTGCTTGGACCGAGGCCGACCAGGAGAAAATTTCCTTTTGGTGATGGCGGGCTTGCCCATGCCAATTTTTGGAGTCACGGAGATGTAGGTCGTGGACGCGATGCCCGCCCCGGACGCGCCAAGGGCTGAGGGGAGGCCGGGCAGCACGTCGGGCGGCGGCGGGTCCGAGCAGGCCGGTGGCGAGGAGGGCGCAGCAGCCTTGCTGGCGTCGGCCGCGGAGGGGAAGGCCGCCTCAGACTCAGAGGGCAGCCGGACGGCGCTGTCATCCTGGCACAGGCCCTCACCGCCCCCACGCTCAGCCGCGGAGGCCACCTCCGAGTCCACGCGCGCAGAGGAAGATTCGGACGCGTCCTGCTGCTCCGTGGTCCCCTGCGCCCTTTCCACAGCCAGCTGGCCCTTGGAACACAGGGAAGTACTCTCCTCGCATGGGGACACCAAGGCCTCAGACAGGATGGTGACGGGGGCCACGGGCGCCCCGGGAGGCCTCGACTCCTGCGCAGGCACGGCCATCTCCAGGTCCACCGGGCTAGCCTCCAGCACGGGGGGCTGGGGGGCTGGGGCTGCGGCCAGGGCCAGCACGTCCACTCTGTTCTCACTTCCATCTTCTTCACAGACAGCTATCGCTTTAGGGGATACTTCTACTTTTTCAGTATCAACTTCATGAGAAATCTGATTTTCCAATTCAGGCTTCGTTTTGTCTTGGGACGAGTCTACAAAATTTGCAATATTTGTTACATTAACGGACACATGGTTTAAAATCTCCACCTCTGAGCTGGTAAAAACATGCACCTCTTTGAGGTGTACAGCTCTATGACCGGAAGAGAGGAGAGTTGGGCAGGAAAAGTGGAGGGTGGGAGGGTAAAGGCTTCCTCAAGGCCTTAGGCTAAACCACAACTTACATCAGAGGGTGTGGTCAAGGAGGGGATGGGGTGGTCAAGGCAAGAAAAGGTGCCAACACACAGAATCGGTGGGTTGCAGGCCAGGAAACTTTTGAAAAGAGCTTCAGAGATTAAGGCAAATTCTGGTGTGAACACTGAATACTGTTCAATTAACTTCAAGGGATCCTATTAGACATATATATTTTACAATGCGAACACTCACAAGAGGATTTACAATTCTGTAGGTAAAGTCATACTCATTTTACAGCTAGGAAAAAGGCTCCATGGCGTGCCACGAGGTGCCCGAGCTAAAGCACGAAGACAGTTCAGACAGAAGCCAGTGCGCGGGAGCCGCAGCCTGCAGACTCCCACGAGTGAGGACCTGGGCCAGAAAGGCCCCTCAGCAGACCTGCCAACACACCCGGGGCGTGCGGGTTTTCTGGGTGAGCCCTGTCTACTTCTTCGTCTACAGCCAGAGGTGCTGAGCTCGCGTGGGCAGGCACCAGCAGCTGGCAGAAAGAGCCACCAGCGATAGTTAAACGGAGGCCCGGGCTGAAGAAGCCTTCATCCCAGACCCACCTGGAGTGAGCCTGCTCCACGCAGCAGCCTGAGGGTGAAAGGCATGACTGCAAGTGCCATGAAGGTGCTTCTGAGCTAGAGTTAAGAGACAAATTTCCTACTTTAGTATTTACCACCATGACTGAACTTTATCTTCAGATGTCAAAGCACATGTCACGTCTCATTCCTACTTTACTGAAAGCTGATTGCAACTGAGGCAAGGGGGGGCTGAATAACAGGTCAGCTCGTACTGAATACTGTAAACTGAAAACTCTTCAAACACACTTAATATTAAATAGGAGGTGATAAAAGATGAAAGCAAACGCGTTTATGGGTTTAAAAGCACAAGCGCCAGCCGCGGGGAGATGCCAGCGGCCTGCGGGAGGGGCAGCCTGGCCAGTTCAGCCTCCGTCTGGCGATCCCGCCCAGTTAAGAATGAGCACCTAATTCAGCGACCCCCCCAGAGAACCTGCCCACCCTCACAAACCCATTTCGTTTCAAGAAAAGGATCATCATAAGGGGAAGAGAGCGGGGCTGCATGGGGTGAGCAACTCTGGACAGGAAGGCTGCGGGGCAGGACGGGAGGAAGCACCTTACCGGGAGGGAGCAGCTCCCGCGTCTCCAGGCTCTGTGGTGGGTGGTTCTGCACCCCGGGGTGGGCCCCAGCCGCTGCAAACGAAACATTAGGGACCCTAGTGGGGTGCGCAGGTCCTCACGCGCAGCCAGCAGCACTAAGCCAGAGCTGCCCCTATGGCCGCACGCCCACTCCCCACACTAGGACGCTCTGGCAGAAGATGCAAGTAGGGTTGAGATCACACACCAGTGTACGATGACAAAGTTCTCATTTTCATGCAGTGAAAAAGAGTTGTCTACCAACTTAATCTCAAAAAATCTCCAAGGCTTCTGACATGCTTGCTGAGCCCGCCCGAAACGAGCTCAGCAGCCGCCGGAAATGCTGCACGGGAAGCCCAGGGACCCGCCCACCACTGGCTCCCGCGTGCACCGGCAGGAGCCCCAGCTCCTCCGCCTCCAACTTACACTTCAGAGTGACAAGCAACGGAAATTTTGTTCCTGAGCTCAGAATGAGTTTTTGTTGATTAAGCCAGTGATGACTCCGTCCTAATGAGGGTCAGTATGCTATGCCTCTGATCACAGAAGCACACAAACTGTAAAGGGCCCATGACACTCCCAGCACTGACCAATCACATGCATTCCCTCTTTCACCCACTCGCTTTTCTCAGCTCAGGGCCGGGGCCAGGCACTGAGGTGCGCCGGTGAAGCTAACACACACATCATCGTGAGGACGTGGGGGCGATGGAGAACCCAGAGAAGTCCACGGCAGCGCATGTGAAGTCCATGCCAGTGGGCCGAGTGGGTGGGAATTCACTTCTTTCCTCACCAGTGATAAAATGAAGCAACACTGAGCCAATGTTATTCTAAAACCTGCCATGTGCTCTGCATACATCAGTGTAACCGTGTCCCACACAGCCCCACAAGCGCTCAGAGGGCCCAAGATTAAGCTTAGTGAGTAGTTTTTCCAACCCGGCTCGTCATTAATTTCAACTCCTCAGGGAGAGTAATAGCTGTTATCAATGTCGTTAAAAGCTTAATTGAAATATCATTGAAATAAATCAAGTAACCCTCAACAGGACTGCTGAGACGGCCAAACAATACATTTTATTCTCTCAGCGTGAAAACACCTCATAATCAGCCAACAGCTCTAGTTAGTGATTACAAGGAGATTGGGGAAGAAAAAGCAAATTGCTTTTTAATGAAAAATCACTCCACCCCTAAACAAAGTGTATGTTTGTGACCCAACTTCACCAACAGGGACACACACCCAACCCCTACTCGTTCTGCTTTGGGTCATTTTACTAAACGGTCTCTAACATCGTGGCTAAATCTAATTTGAGCTACTGAATTTCTTTTGTAGATATTCACACGTTCACACTACACATTTCCCCCAGAAAAATGGACAGTGGCCATCATCAAGGGCACTCTTACCATCTGGAACAATTCCAGGTGTGAACTCCTGGCCCGTGGTGTCTTCGTCAACCGCTGGCTCCAGAAACACCACATGGCCCTCGGGTCCTTCAACCTCCATCGCATGGTTGTAATCTTAGCAGAAAATTTACTCTTAGCACAGAATGAACTTTTCTGTTCTTGCTAACTAAGTCCACAGTTATTACTTTATTCTACTGAAAGCAAATTCTCACCCAAGACACTTTTTTCTTCATATTTTTTAACTTTGAACCAAAAATACATTTACATTTTTAAAAATACAGAAAACGTAATGAAGCGAGGGTAACGGGCACTCTGGTATTTGAAAAGGTATTTCCCAGCTGTGCGGTGCCAGCATCCTGGACACACAGGGTCGTCATGGTGACACGGCCTCTATGCCTCCTCCTGGAGACAAAACAGGGTTTTTACAGAAGCCGCTGTCCACAGAAGATGCTGGAACTAATCTGGTGAGCTGGCCTGGTCCTCCCCACCCGAGAACTCTGCTCTTGGCAGTACACTACTAAAAGTAGTCTGCATCAGAGCCAAATGTTGGGCTCAAGAGGTGAGAATTAACATTTAAGAAAGACATTATAGATGAAACTTGCTGGGAGTAAAATGACCCAAATTAAGGATCCAAGTGAGGCTCTAGGCCCAGCACTGAGGAGTTGCTGCTGCTGGCTCAGAACACAGAACCGGAAGGAAGCAAGCGTGTTGGGCCTGCGTGTGCCAAGAAGCCGCCAGCGGGCTGGAGAAGCCGCGCGCACCTGCGCCGTGGGGCTGAGAAGGAGTAAGCAGGTCTGGGCCGGGCGCTCTGTCACTGCCGCGAGTGCTGAGGACGGCTGGTGTGCAGCGCAACACAACACTGATCGGGCTCACCTGTGGGGAGCTCGGCCATCTCCACCTCGTCATCTGGCTGCAGCGGCTGCATCTCTGCGGCCAGGTGTCTGCAGTACACACAGACATACAGATCCCTGGGCTGGGCATCCAGCTCGTGGTCTGCTGTCCGGTCACATTCTAAGTGAATCCACCTGCAGTGAAAGGTAGGTTCAAATAAAAATTTCTATTTTAATACCAAGTTAATACCTTGGGGAAAGAGGTAACTGCTATAAGAACTGAGCAGAGAGGGGTAAAAGATGACAGAGGGGTTCCAGAGGTTGGCACTGGTGAACATTCTGGAAATGAGCTGGCACTTTTGGTGTCATCTGTAGTGTTGACATGTTTTCCTCCATATTTTAAAGCCACTCCCTCTCCCGGTGCTCTTCAGACGCAGAAGCCCACCTCTGCCCCAGCACAGCCCCGCCCGCGGGGCGGGCACGGAGGTGGGCGGGTTGCGGGGTGGCACTCACCTCTTGCACAGGTGGCAATGAAGCATGTCCTGCTGCAGGTCCGGGCGGAGGCACTTGCCGCAGAGCGGACACCGGTCTCCCTGCTGCTGGTAGCAGCTGTCGCACACCAGGCAATTGTGGTGCCACTGAGGGCTGGACCGCACCCCACACTCGACACACACGCGGCAGTTCTAGACGGCAAGACAGGGACAGAAATGCACGTCACGCACCTGACTGCGTCCTGAGAGCTTCGGAATCACGTGCATCGAGGCTTTCATTTTGGGGACGCTTATTTAGATTATGTGCTTCTGAAAAAGCGGTTTGTTTTGAACATCATCGACACTCAATTCGCACTAAAACCTCCTGGGGAAATGTAAACAGGGCTGCAGACACCCAGGAAAACAAATAGGGAAGAAAGAAAAGCAGGAACAGAGCAACACACACTTCCAAAGCACAGTCAGGACGGAGAAGCAGCCGGCATGGAACAGGCCAACTCCAACCTCGCGGAAAGCCCCGGGCGGAAGCTGCCCCACGGCTACGCTGTGGGTGCCTATGCCCAAGAACCCACAGGGAGGCAGCCGCACTTGCATGCGGAACTGTGACCACGCCCACCCCATGTCAAAATGCAAGTGTGGCTGCTCAGGGCAGGCCAGGGTGCAGAGCGGCGGGGACAGCAGCAAGAGGGGCGCTCCCTGCTGAGACCAGCTCCCGGCGGCTCCCAGCGGCTCTCGTGGCCACTTCTCTGTCCCAGGGAAAAAGCCAGCAAGAGAAGGCACGTGAGTCAGTTCGATGGGAAAGAGGTGCTTGCCCAAAGAGACACAGCTCACACCTTCCAGATTCAAAGCAAACATGCTCATACCCATGCCAACACCCTAAATAATTAGCAAACAGCCTCCCAAACAAACTAGGAATAGAATACGAAATCTATGATTCATCTACAATAGATGTCCAAGTTGAGTTTTTCTAAGAAACTTCAGCATGGTTAAGCTGAAAGTCTATTACAATTAACCCTATCAGCAGGCTGGAGGAGGGAAGACTACAGTGAGCGCAACGCCCACCCTAACAGCCACCGCCGGGGAGGGGCGCCATGAGGGCCCAGCAGCTCTGCTGTGGCATGGTCCCCACCAGGAGAGTAGAGAGAAACAAACCCCAAGCCCTGAGTCTGGCGTCAAGTAAATGGGGCAAGATTGTCTTTTTTTTTTTAAGATTTATTTATTTATTCATATGGAACTGGGGTACAAGCCAGAGATGTGGAGGGTGAGAGGATTCACCAGAGACAGAGAGGGGAGCAGAACAGACAGATCGTCTCCAAGGGGAGCAGTGGCCAGTTCAGGAGAGGTCTGCCGCGCCCTGTGGTCACCTCAGGGGCAGGTGGGGATCGAACTCAAGCGGAAGTGGCTTTAGCATCTTAGTGCTGTGCTTTAACCAGCTGCACCACCAGGGAGGGCCCAAGATCATCTTTTTGTGAGCAGTTTGGACAACGGCACAGCCAGCTGGGAAAGGTTCTTCACCCCATACACAAGCAGCAGCCCTAAGCAGATTTGCTCACACAGGAAAAATCAGCCCTTGCAGATGGTGTAAGATCTAAGCCCTCCTGAAACCTCGGCATTGGGGGCTTTCAAATTTTAAGTAAAAATATCCAGAAGCAATGGAATGAGTTGTCTGGCTACATACGCTTTGCAAGACAGAAAGATAACACTGGCACGTGACCAAGGCGAAGAACACATAAAGCTCGCAGGCCACCGGAAGGGCTGCCCACAGCCCGGGTATCAGACTCGTACAGGGGCAGTCACACACCGGAGCAGAACACGCACCGCAGGAAGGCTGGCCCTTGGAGGACTAGCTTTAGCCCACAGAGAACTAGACACGAGGTGTCTTATTTTCCACCCCCGGAGAGGCAACAATTCACGGCTAAACAGGACACGAGTGGGATGCGGGGCGTTCTCTCAGACACCACGGGTGCGGGGCTGGGCACCCGGTCCTGTCCAGGGGAGCCTGCCTCTCGATCCCAACTGCAGATGCATGCACCCCAAGCCCGCAGCCCACAGCCCACTTCAGGGGTGTGTGCCCAATCCAACGGCGCCATCACTGCTGGCTACAGGACACCTTCCCGGCAAGCGACCCAAGCAGGGACCTGGAGGAGAAGCCGGTGCCGAGGTGCAGCCAGCAGCTGTCTTTAAAGTAGCAAAGGACGAGTGAAGAAGGCTTCTGCGAACTACTGAGTGACTTCAGACTTTGTTAAGAGAAAAAAGAGCCAGTACAATACACTGCTGGGCAAGGGAAACAAACAAATGCTTCGCGCTGCAGAAAAATTCTGAAGAACAAGTAGGCAAAGGAGCTCTTGTTAGTTCTGTAAGTGGCTTTCTCGTAACCTCTGAAAGCATGTCCTTTCCCTACATGGTGAAACAGTATCAGAAAGGGGATAAAACCCAGGCTGGGACCCAGGATTCTCCCCACCCAAGTGGGGTGGGGGGGGCAGGGCTGGAGGAGCCATGTGACATGTGCAGGGCGGAACCTGAGCTGGAGCGCCAGCTGCTGGGCAGCCTTCAGGAGAGTAACAGGCCTCCGGCCAGCACTGCCACTGTGGGCGGGCCAGCAGGAAGGGGGGCGGAGTGAGCGGGGAAGCCTCCCCTCACACCCAGCAGGAGACACACACACCGGCAATGCCCCTAGAGTCTGGAGGGGAGTTCAGGGGAGCGAGAGAGTTACTGGGCCCTAAAGTGCCTCCTCGGCACTGTTTTACTAGATACACCTGAAGAGAATGAACCAGGTTGAAGACCAGGTAATGAGAACTGGCACCACCTGAGGGAGGTAACAGCCCAAATCACAGACATGTGGGGCCTGTACCTGGGGGTGGGGGCCTGGTGGGTGGGGACTGTAATGAACCTGTTCAAAAAGACAAAACAGCACTTAGGTGTCAAGAGACAGGACAAGGAAATGGACAGTCCCACCCCAGACTAGATCCAGGAAGCTCAGGGAAGGGGCAACATGCCAATGGTGACAGAAACAGACACGGCCGGGTAAACCGCGTAACCGCGCAGCATTGCTGGGAACGGGAAGCCGTAGCAAGCCTTCTGCTGAGGAACAGGCGGGAGCGCCTGGTTCCGCTCGGGTCTCAGTGAAGCCCAGCGCCTGCGAGTCAGTACTTTGAACGTTATCTCCATGAGGAAAACCAGCTGGAGAATGCGCAAGGCTTTGCCACAGACCCTGAACAGAACCTGGAGAAACTGGGCTGGGCCTTCAAGCTTATCTTTAGCCCACACCCTAATAAGCCAAGAAATTAAACAAAAACGCAGCAGCCCGCGGAGTGTCCGCAGCTCCTGCCCATCTGTGAGGGCGCGGAGAGCAGCGAGGGCTCCAGACGCGCCGGCCGGGGCTCGCGGAAGACACTCGAGAACAAGCCAGGAATTCCGGGGGCATCCTCAAAGGAAAGGAAAACCGGGGGGATGGTAATGAAGAGTCTCAAACAAAAATCGTCTCAGTGTTATTAAAAATTACTGCGGTCTTTAAGTAAGGTGTTTTGTTTCTTTGTTTTGTTTTTTAAACTAAAGGCAAACGGTAAGTAACACCTCTCCAGGCCTGTCCGTGGCCTGGCTGCAGCCTGCCAGTGGCTCAGGAGTGACAGGCAGCAGTTACCACAGAACCAAGACCTTGTCCTGTGAGCAAACCCAAAGAATGGCAACAACAAAAGAATTTCAAAATCTTTCAAGCAGAAAAAGACTAAACTTTCATTTTTCTTGCATGGTACAGTGATCCAGGAAAACTGAAATAAATAAATAAACCTATGCAGAATACTCACAACACAAACTATACCAAGTTACTGTGAGCGAAGACAACAATCTTTCAGATAGGGCTTCAGAAAATTGCTAATTCTTTTAATAGGAGACTCAAGACCCAAGACTCAAAAAAACTGGGGTTAAATGAGGTTGCAATTAGGAGGAAATCAATTGTCTGCAAAAATAGGGGTAGTTTATGGTCTGTGGTAATTTTACTAATCAAGACAAAGACAAAATCCCGTTTCTTAGTTTTCAGTTGGAAATGAGGGAGGGAAAGTATTTTCAACACTACAACAACATTCTTAAAATAAGGTTCTGAATTGCAAATCATTGCAGGAAATAAAGGGAACAGAAAGGTAACTCAAAGAAGAAGTTTGCACTAAAGCAACTTGTCAGGCATTTCAATGACAACCATTATTCCAACAGTTAACTCCATTAAGCTGCTCTCAAAAGATACATTTAAAATGACTCTTCAGGCTCCAAAATAAAAACAAAAATGTGAAAAGCTCACATTCACCTGGCAAACTAAAGCCCTATGTGGCCACATTGTAAGGCAAAGCGAAGACCTGGTCCAAAAGACAGGCAGGGTTACACAGGATAAAGCAGCTTTATACTAACACAAAGCACATTATATGGACACCCAGCCTCTCCAAACATCAATAATGACTTCAATAAAAAGCAAGACACAAAAGGAAACCCACATGAAAATTACAGCGGTCACTTTAGCGACACTAAGACGTGGTCCAAAGAACTCGCGAAAAACTAAGGGATAAGAACCCGATCTCAAATTAAAATTAGTCAGCCACTACTTCAAGTACCAAACTTTGTCAGGAAGAAGACAACAGAAGTAAAGCAAAGTGAGCAAGTTTAAGGGCAACCTTGAAAGGAGCTACGGTGGTAGAGGTCAGAGGTACACGGGCATAAAGTTACAAATACAAGTCGGGGTGCATCCAAAGCCACCCACAAACAGTAAATTTATAGCCGTCAATGTCCTTCTACTCCTAGGAAGCGTAGAAATTACGAACCCAACGTCCTATTTCAGGAATGCAAACAGACTGCCAGGCCACAGGAGCGGAGACCAGTTCCGAGCGCGCGCAGCCGCCCGGCACGGCGTCTCCCCAGCGCGGCGCGGCCCCGCCCCCGCTCACACCTGGGGGCGGTTACGCGGCGGCCCGCGAGGCCCCACCCCCACCAGGTGAAGCGATGGAAGTTGGTCCCGCCCCCACCGCGAGGGCCCACCGACCACCAGGTGTGGCGCCAGGCCGTGGGGGGAGAGGGGAGGTGGGGGGGGTGGGGTGCTGGCCCCACCTGGGGAAGCCAAGGGCCCAGCCCCTGGCAAAGGGCAGGGGCCAGGGCCGGGGGGCCAGGAGGTGGGCAGTCACGCCCCAAGGGGCTAAGGGGCTATTCTTGAGGCCAGGAGTTAACTCAGAATTGGACATTAATCACAGAAACCTGATCTGAAAACATGAAATTTAACCTCGAGGGTGCCCTCGTGCAGACTTCAATGCCTGCAGCCACTGTTTGTGCTCCTGATGATGTTAGTTAGTCCCTCCTGCACTCGGACAGACAGGTGGAAGACTGGAGACTGTACAAAGGGTAATCCTAGTGGCTCGGGGCAGAAGCCTCAGCACCAGCAGCTGAGTGCGGTGCAGCAGGAGCTCATAATGAGGTGTGAAGGCTGGGGAACCATGGCTGAGGCCCTAACTCATTAGGGGCGCCCATTAACAACAACTCAGGTGCAAGGGCTCCTTTGAAATCTTTTTGTTCTGAGCTCCTCAACACTACTAGCAATAGTTTTTATACAAACACTGATAAAAAATAGCCTTCTCTATACATCATTATTAAAAGTCAAAGAAAAGATTTCACACTGACTCCACTGAGAAAATATTTTTGTTTCCTCCAATTTGGATTTACTTTCAAAGAAAACTGACTTGTTAGATTAAGTATTCACTTTTAAATTCTGTTTATTTTTAGTCAGTATATTTATCGTGGATAAAAGAATGTATGCCTAGTTCAAGTCCAGTTTATAAGACAGGATTTCAAAAGCTATGATTCCCCACAAAGGGCATACAGAGATGGCCCTGGGTGAGGAGCTGTGTCTCAAGACCCTCGCCCTAGAAAGAAATGACAGTCACGGCATGAAATACCCCTCTGCCAGTGCTGACAGAAAAGCTTGCTGGGGAGCACGCGCGCCCAGGGCAGTGGCCTGAGCTTGGGTCCTGAGTCACTTCTGTCAGTGCTTGTCTCACCACGGAGCCCTAGTCGGCGCTCCATCTGAGTTTACTAGTTTACTACGCAGGTGTCAAAGCAGCATGTGCCCTCACTGGCAGCTCCTGAGCATGCCCAGAAAGTCCAAGCACACACAGCCGTGAACACGTCCCCTCAGAAAAAGGCTGCATTTGGTCACTGGAGAAGCACAGACAAACCTCAGTTATCCGATCTTCTACCTGCATTTAAGAATTAAAATTGTGTTTCCATGGACAGATGCTATCACATTCACTGTTCTTTACTTGGATCTGCACCACCTGTGCCCAATGTACCGAGGGCAGAGCTACTGGCAAATGGGGGTAGGGGGGTGTTGGGGGCTGGAGAGACCAGCACTGCACCCAGGGGTCAGGAGATGAGTCCAAAACCTGACAGGGAGGGCTGAGACTAATGGAACAGCCAGGAAAAAGTTAAAAGTAACTGCAGAGTCATTGTAAAGGCTGCTATTTTGCTTAAGCAATGAAAAAGAAGTCTGTAGATCTTGTCTAATGCTTAAAAACAAGAGCAACTTTAAAATATCTAAGTTGATAGTCACAAAAGTTACAGAGGAGATACAACACACGCACACTGGTTCCAAACGTTTAATACAACAATATACAGAAACGGGCACACGTAAATGTACATACATGTAAAGTCACCTACGAGCAATGTGATGTGTTTCATCTCTGCATTTTAAATAAATTCAGAAATCTACCTCTGTCTGTTTCAGTCTCCTCACTGGGGATACTATTCCAGAGCGTTTCAGGCATGACTTAAGATAAATCAGACAGACAGTTGCTGAGCCGCAAGCACCACACTTAAGTCAGCTGATGGTTCACAGCAGCATTTTTTATAATGGCCTGCAACTATAAACAACCCCAAAGTTCAACAGTAATTCTCCACTGGGCAATGAAAAGGTCTCACACTGTTGGCAGGCACAGGTACACAGGTAATAGGGTGAGTCTCAGCAAAGCTGCGGCGAAAATTAGAACAGAGAGAAAAGCACGTGCTACGTACGAGACATTTATATGAAACTCCAGTAAAGGCAAAGTAATCTATGTTGAGAGAAGCAGCTTCAGGGTGGGAGAGGGAAAGGGAGATAGAAGGGAAGGGAGGGGGAAGAGCTGGGTAGAAGGGGAGGGAGAGCGGGAGAGGGAGGGGTGGGGAGAGAGCTGTGCAGAAGGAGTGATTCCCAGGGGACTTGGGCAGGGTCTCTTTGTTAGGGGTGATGATGGCTCTGCACGTGCTCGTGTGTTAAGTTACGTTACAGGCCTAAGTGTCTGAGTGTCCTGTTCATCACTTCTACAAAGCTGTTTTGTAGAGCTGATGGCAAGGCGGATTCAAACAGGCCACCGACTGGTCTGCTCCACAGGAGAACCAGACAGAAAATATTTTTGGGACTTACCTTGCACTTCCAGCCGTTGGTGGGCACTGACTTCATGACTGGCTGAAGACAGAAAGTGTGATAGCCTTTGTCGCACGTGTCACATACTAGCATCTTGCTGTCCTCTCCCGATTGTCTGAAAAACCAGATCGCGTCAATGATGCCTCGCCTCCCAACTTTGTACCACAAGTGATCATGAAAGGAACTGGCTCTGGGGGCTACCTGGCTCACAAATACCTCAGCGGCTGAGGTGTCCAGGCACAGCTAATGAAAGAAGCACCCGCAGGGGCTGAGGACAGCTCCCAAGGGCCCCGGCAAGTTCCCCTTACTGAATGCTGACCTGGCTTTAGTCTTTGGGGTTCCAACAAGGAAGGAGGGGTTAAGGCGAGAGGAATGACTGGTCTTGCACACGCCTCCTGCCCAACCTTCCTCACACGAAAGCACTACCGCGGACAGCAAGGATGCTGTGTGTGCTAAGACCGAGCCTCGGCTCCTGCTCAAACTGCTGTTTCTCCAGCGTGGCGTCTAGCTTAGTCTTGAGTTTCCAGGTGTGAAATGGGGGTGTAATTAAAGATCACTGGGAGAACGAAATATGATCCTAGTTGAAGAGCTCAGACCGTCCATGAAGCTACAGCTGCTAAGTAAATAGGCCTAAGAATTAGCTGTCGTAATCATTAAGAATGGTGGTTAAGAACTCTAAAACCTGTCTTCACCTACCTGCTCTTCTCCCCACACGCCCCATGATCTCTGTCTTGATTCCTGGCTCATTACTCTTAGATACCAAAAACTGAATTCAAGAGGACAGAAAAAGAAAATCTGGGGAATGCAAGAAGAGCCAAGAAAGGAACCTCGAACAAAACCTGATGATAGATAGAAGTGAAAAGGAGCATCACTGGTTGGCCTCCAGTTCACGCCTATCCAGTCTGACACACTCCTTATCACACTGCCTGTTTAGCGATTCAGCACGTGGACGATGGCAAGGGACAGAGACCTTTAGGGAGTCCTCTCCAAGAAACAGGGCACCAAACCAATACTGAAGGGTGTCTGAATTTTTACCAGATATAAAAGCACAGGAGGCTATTATTCCAGATAATTCTAGGATACAGATGTGTACTGTGATCAAATTAAACTAGAAATAAAGCAGACTTCAGCAGGGTGGGCCTAATTCCTCTGGTTACAAATCCTCAGCTCTGTGACCAGTTTGAATACTGCTGCAGAGGTCGGTGACATTCCCAAATTAGCAGGCTGTAATTAGCAAGTAG
The DNA here is from genome assembly GCF_000260355.1 of Condylura cristata. Taxonomy (NCBI): domain Eukaryota; kingdom Metazoa; phylum Chordata; class Mammalia; order Eulipotyphla; family Talpidae; genus Condylura; species Condylura cristata. Next base: position 4,888,715 of record NW_004567143.1, read on the forward strand.
CATGAGAGGGGAAAAAATCTCACTCGCATCTGGAGAAATGACCAAACATGGGATGCAACAAGAAGGTCACCCCTGTGAACACCTGGATGCCGCAGGGAACAACCCCTGGGAGTTACTAAGGGGACTGTACTTCAGATGCTTCTCAAGCCTGTGGAGGACATTAGCGATGTCACTGATTTACGGGTCACCTGGAAAACTGTCCAGGATGACAGTATACTCTCCTGCTAAGTTGTTTGCCAGTCTCCCTTAGAAGTAGCTGATTTTGCTAATGCTCACTTGTTTTAAGTTGTTAGTATTCATTTTAAAAGTGTTGGCAAATTTCAGTTTGCTTTTCAGGTCCCCAGAGAAATGTACAGCTTTTAAATTAATTTCAACACGTCAGCGTCACACCGAGGTGACTCAGCCCCACCACTGCTGTAGTTCTGATGGCGTGGTGGGCAGGCGTGCCCTGGGCGGTGGGCTCTGAGCACGGCGCGGCCGGCCTCGGACAGGGACTTACTTGCAGTTCTGGCACACCTTGCACTCGGGACACTGCCAGCCCGCCCGTTTCAGGGGCGTGGCCGCGATGTCCAGGCACAGCCCATGGTAGTGCTGCCCGCAGGTGGTGCAGAAGAACTGGTCCAGCAGGTCCCCCGGGCTGTCGCACACAGCGCAGTTGGCGTCTTCCTTGGCTGCGGGCAGTGGGACAGGAGAGTTAGGAGAATCGGCGAATGACCCGACTTTGCAGTTTCAGACCCCTCAAGGAAACTGGCCTGGGGAATCTTCCAGGCCCTGCAGGTCATCACACTGAACTGACATCTAGTCGGAATCAGGCCTCCGTGAGCTGTGCCCACTGTTGCTGGAGGCCGACACCAACGCGTCTCACCACCACCAGCGAGGTGGGCACCTGGGCAGGCCCGGATGTGCTCACTGAAGCGAACCGACCAGGAAAATGCCAGGTGAGAACACACAGTGCCACACAGTTTTATGTGGATGTTAAATGTATTTCGAAATGAACAAAATCAGAGACAGAAATCAAGAAACAGTGACACCAGTTGATTAGGATGTATCTTCAGCATAAGCAGACTCGGTTTTCTTCAGATCACATGAGGATTTCTAACACCGGGAAACAGGAGGGAGTGCTCATCTCCATGAACTGTCGGTTGGAAAAGCACTGAAACCTACATAATTAAGGGCACCACGTATGCTTTCGTGTGGACTAAGAGAATTTTTTAACAGTCCTACCATCTAAAGCAAAAAAAAAAAAAAACCAACAAAGTTAACTATAAACGGCTTTGTCAGTACATGGTTAAATTCATGTATGTTACAAGATAATAAAAGAGTGAAATCTAAAGCCATACCAATTCGATGCCAAGTGTAAATATGCCTTTATCTCATAGGTTCTCAACTCAATGGTCTGACTGGTGGGCTCTCCTAAAAATGTTTGAAAGTTGTCTACAGAAATCTTCCCTCCCTCCGGCCCCCACACACTCTCACACACATACATCTCATCAGTCCTCTGGCTGTAAACCCTTTTCTACCTGCCTTCTCTTTCCAATCTAGTATCTCTATAAACAGCAATACTCTACCCCTTGGATTTCCAATAGAAATGGGCACAACGGCTCTGTGGATCACGGAAATCTGGCATACAGAACTTTTGAAGAGTCCTTTGAAAATGGTAAAAACCATTCTTAGTTAAAGAGATCGCACAAACAGTGGGTAAGATTGAAACAGGGAGTCGAGGCTGGAGCCGGAGGCCCTGGTGGGAGGCTGAGCTGACCAGTGCTGGGACCATCGGCTCGGAAGGGCAGCCAGCAGCCCCTGCCGCGGCCCTTTGAAGGCCCACACCGCTCCCAGCCCTGGCGATCCCCTAGGTGACACCACCTGCGCGGCACGGTGACCAGCCACCACCCAGGACTGTCGGGCTGGAACGGCCCTGCTACTGCGGGCTGGCTCTGTGCAGTCCACTTTTCCTGAGTGCAAAAACTGCTCAGCAAGCCCATCTGGCGCTGGCTCCCGGACGGATACCTGACACTGAATTCCTGGCGAGGCTGGTGTTCACTGGCATGGACACAGGACGTTAACTTTTGGGCCCTGACCACCATTAACCTATGACAGAGCACCCCTAAAATTACTTCTTATGAAAATTTTCACTTGCTCAAAATGCAATCTTTGTGGGGACTTCTTTCTAAAGAGGTCCGTGTTTTACTTGACTCTTAGCAATTAATAACTAGCAAATAATGAATCCTAGCAGTGAATACACACAGGTAAAACACTACACAACTTCCTGATCATCACCAAGCCATTCTCGCAACACTGCCAAGCTATGCCTAAGTTTAAAGCCCAGGTAAGCACACAACTAGAGCTGGGACGCTGTCGGGACAGCCTGGCGTGCACAAGACCTCCGCAAGACAGCTGCACACACGCACAGCACTGTCACACCCACGGCGACACCCTCCACGGCTGAGGCAAACGGCAGAAAGCTGCATCTGGATGACCAGGGCGCTGGCTTCAGACCGCTGGCTGGCTCTGAGGGCTGCTTTCTCTACACACAGGGCAGCCACGTGAAGCCTTTTTCACCAATGCGCTGGCGTTGGTTGAGTGTGGGATACAGGGATCCCAGCATTTCACCACAAACCAGGCGACCGCTCAGATTCCCTCCTTTGTGCCAGTAGCTGGAACGCCGTGGAGCCAAACGTGTGGCTCGGGTCTCAGAAGTGTGTGCTCACGTGGGTACCCGTCCCCGCTTCGCTCCCCTCCTCCGCGGCTGTCCAAGAGCCGAGGGCCTCACATGCAGTGCGCTGTCGCCACCGTGCACAGCCCAACCTCACAGGGACAGGGCGCAGCACCAGCACCACCTGGCAGCAGGCCCCTGGCCGCCATCTTACTTTAGAAAGTGATGTCCAACCTCTTAATCACAGACGGGCCACACTACTGGGTCCGCCTTCCATGGAAAGAAGCACCACCTTTAGTGCATTAAGTGACAAAATTCTGACTTTAGAAACACAGTTACATAAGAGTTTACAAGATGCTGACTGAAGTGTTAGGTGAAACTGGAGCACAAAGGCTGCTCTAGTCCAGATCCTTGCACACTCAGGCAGTGTGTGAAACGTGCAGAATATAATCAGTTCCGGTGACTGCCTCACGGTTCGTGCACTTAGTGAAGCCAGCCACAGCATGACCAGGATTTACTAGAATGCAATCCCAAAACACCTGTTCCTAAAGGTTTAAGTCTCTTAGTGTCTAGCTACAGTTTGAAATTTCAGTTGGTTTGCCTTTAATTTATGTCTCTATAGTGATCGAGGGCTGTGTGATTAGCATACAGACAAAAATTAATTCTAACTTAAAATGAAATTATTACTCTGGAGGAAGAGAAAAATAATGGTCAAGAACTCTAATAGTTTCAGCTTCTTCAGCTGTTTCCCACAGCAGGAAGAGGCTTTCTCAACATTGCTGAGAAACAGGTAGGAGTTAACCACCAGCAAACTAAGAGGTGCCATGAGAAAGCCGGAGTCACACACGCGTCACAGAGCTGTCCAACGAGAATGAAAGCCCCGTTTCCCAGGAGGTCAGGGCCTCGGGCAGGCGCCTCTCTGGAGATGTGCAGAGTGAGGAAAAGGTCTCTGCTGAAGGACAAAGTGGGGCAAGCTACAATTTCCCACATGAAATAAATCTCAAGCATGTAAACATCCTCACTCAACGCAACATGCCGGGGCGTGCGGCACGCGACAGCGCCAGGGCGCGAGAGCAGCAGGCCCGGCTCAGGCGTCTGGGGGTCCGGCGCTGCACACCTGAAACGGCGCCTGGGCACACGGCTTTCCGCTCCCTCCCCCAGCCCGCCAGCTGACACCGCGGGGAGGACCTGGAACACACCTGTCGGGGCAGGGCCCGCGTCTGCACTGCTTGGAGCTTGGAAAGTGAGAACAAAACGCCCAATCTTTCAATTTTTGAAGAAACAGCTTTTTGGAATTAACGTCCGTGGCAATGCTGATGCCTCCCAGCCCCCCACAAGGATCCCTGGGGTTATCGAGACGGGGTGCAGCCACACTTCAGCACAGCAGAACGCAACACAGGGCGCTTGCACTTACACCTCTCGGGGGCCTGGTCGATGTGCTCGGGGCAGAGCAGGGAGCAGCGCCGGGAGTCCTGGAAGGTGCCGGCCCCCGCGGCGCAGGGGTAGTGGTAGGCCCGGGCACACGCGTCTTCACAGCATCGGATAGTGGCTCCAAGGTGCTTACAGAAGGCACAGCGCTGCGGGCAAAGGAGAGACAGCTCTTTAGAAACCTGGCAATAGGCATGCGAGTGGGGCCGGGGAGGCCGGCAGAGCACGGCTGCTTGCCGAGCCGGGTCCGCAGCACTCAGGGTAAGGGCTTGCGAGCCAGAGAACCCAAGGCCTCGGCTCAGAGCTCCGTAGGCACCAACGCATCGTCCAGGGCTACGAAGTCTGCCTCATGGGGCTTTTTCTTTCCTCTGACAGCGTCAAACGGGAATCGGTAGCACGGCTCAAGGCGGGCTCGCATGAAGGGACACTCTGATGGCGTTCCAGGTCCACCATCCTCGGGACAAGCGGGCAGCGCATCTACCCAGCCTCTCCTCAGCGCCTGTCTGAACGCCACTGTGGCGTGACCTTGCTCGTCATGGAGAGAGCTGACGAAGGACAGGCAGATCGCTGGAGAGACGTGTGCACCTGGCAGCAGCCCTCTCGGAGCCCTGCGGCCCATGCGGGCCTCGAGACCAGTCTAGGCCAGGGGAGGGCAGGAGGCGGAGGGCCACTACAGCGGCGGGGCCTCCGCGGGAGGGTGAGCCAGCCCTGCCGAGCCCCGGGGCCGTGCTGTCTCCGGGGAGCCTCTGCGGGCAGCCCGGCCACCTCACCAGGCAGCGTCACTCTGCACCGCAAGCCAAGACCCTCAGGCAGAGGCGACAGGTCGCATCCCCCTCACGTCTGTGGCAAAGAGCCTGGGAAGCAGGCACCCGTCCCCGCGCGGCAAGGCCACAGGAACCCAGGGACTGAGGCTCCCGACACAGGCTCCCTGGTTCCAGCCCTGCCGGGTGGCCAGAAACCACCCTCGTTTTACAAACGTCATTAATGCCAATGTTTTCCTTGCAAGCCCCCCAAGATCCCAGGCACTGAACCCCTGCGCTGGCGCTCCCAGGAGTCAGCACCGCCTCGGTCTCAGAGGATTAGCAGTGTTTGGGTTTATAAGAAGGGCCACAAATGCACACGCTCACATGAATTCTCTTTTGTAAAGTGCTACTGCATTAGGAAGACCCAAGAAAAGGAATAAAGTCTTACTTCTCTTCATTGCTAGAGAATAGCTTTTCCCAAAGTGGCTATATTCTGATGCCACGACATCCCAAGGGATCTAAACAACTAGTGCATAACAGAACCAGAATTAACAGCATGCATGTATCATCCCAGTAGACGAGGGTGCTGACGGGGCAGTGGATGTATATGTCCAACTGCTGGAAAGTTTCTGCATTACCTTATTAAGTATGAAATAATTATTTTAGTATGCAGTGTTGTTAAAATCAAGAACCTCCAGGGTCCTCCCTAGTGGTGCAGCGGGTTAAATCGAAGCACTAAGAAGCTAAAGCCACTTCCCATGAGTTCGATCCCCGCCTGCCCCGGAGGTGACCACAGGGCTCGGCAGACCTCTCCTGACACGCCCACTGCGCCCTCAGCAGTGCACTTCGTCAGTCTGCCTATCCTGCTCCCCGCTCTGTCCCTGGTGAAACCTCTCACCGCTCCTGCACCTCTGGCTGGTACCCTAGTTCTGTGTGCATAAATAATCTTTTTTAAAAAAAATCAAGAACATTATTTTTATAGCATATGGCCAGGTGTACAAAAGTCTTTTGTGTAATTCACTACAAGTGAATTGGCGTGACGTTATTTAAGTCACCCTTTCTCTCCCCAATGCCTTTACATTTTAGGAACAGCAACATGTTCTCTTCATCACATTGGTAAACCTCTAGGAGAGCTCCTGGAATGAACCCAAGTACTAACTCACAACACATAAAATACAGGGGTGAAGGAAGGGAAAGAGAGTGCCGGCAGGCTGAAGTGATCCCCAGACCATCTGTGTCCCTTGCAAACTAACAAGAGGGTCTGGCAGGGACTAAATAAACTTTACATACAGGCTACTCGATTGTTTTGAAGCAAATGAAAAAGTACCAGTAGAAAATTTGTAGAAAAAATTTTCACAAACACCTTCTACAAGCAGCGCTCTCATCACATACCACATAGTGGAAGCCGAACAAACACAAACCAGCGCACAATGAGAAAGCTGATACTTGTGGGCTCCCTCTGGTGGCCCAGGGGTTTGAGAGCGCAACAACCCCTGCAGCACGAGTTCGGTCCCCGCCAGGGAGTGACCCGCACGGCGCAGCGGGCCTCTGCTGGCCCACCTGCTGCCCGCTCAGCAGCGTATTTCACTGGATCTGCCCGTTGTGCTCCCCTCTCTGTCTCTGCTGAACCCGCTCACCACCACCCCCAGCACCTCTGGCCTGAACCCCAGTTCTCGTACGCATAAACAGATCTTTAAAAAAGAAAACTAGTACTTCGGAGAGAGAAGCAAGGCAAGGGGCTCTTACAGGTCTAATCAACTTATTGGAATCAACACCCCAAACTCCTAGAGAGCCTATTATTTTGATTTCTACATTCTTTAATCAGCCGGAAAGAGAAAACAAAGGAAAAGTGTTACAGCATCTTTTGACATTAGGTCAAGAACACACTCCCCAGCCCCAGGGTACAAGTGCCCACGGGCACTGATCAAGGAAAGAGTCTCTCAAATGTCTAACACCAAATAAACAGAGTAACACAGTTTCAGAGGACTAAGGTTCTAAAGATGAGCTATGAACCAGTAACACAAGTTTCACTTATTTCAAAGGCCATTCACCAATTGTCAAGCATTCCTTCTGTAGCAACTGTGGCCAGTGGCTAAGCACTCTAAGACACTTCAAACACATTTAGCTTTTCCACACACCAAACTGTATCTAATCTTTACCTAACTTTTCTCCTTTACATCAGCCGGGATTCTCCCAGGATACAGCTATTAATAGCAAACGAAGAGAAAGTAGCAAAATGAAGTACAAAGCGAAAGTGTCCTAAAACTTGTTAAAACGTGTTTCACAAGCATGCCACAAAGAGTTAAAGTAAGATGACAAGCAGGCAAATCATTCTGGATGAAACTATCTAGGAAGTGCTGGTACTTGCTGAGCGTAATCTCCACTTAGCAGATGAGGGAAAGACAGAGCCTCACCCTCAACTCCATGAAAAGCTACACCCCACAAAGCACCCAGTCGGCATGTCACAGCTGCACCAAGATGGGAAACGCCAGTCACTTCAAAATGTCTCACACCTAGCAACATCAGGAAGTGCTGAAGATAAGGCTTAGAAGAAAATCCTGGGCCCTCCCTGGTGGGGCAGGGGGTTAGGACGCAGCACTGCAAGCCAGCCACAGCTGCTTCAGGGCAGGTTTGATCCCGGCTTGGAGCTGACCCCCAGGCGCGGCAGCCCTCTCCTGGCCCGCCCGCTGCTCCCCTCGGCAGTGGACTTTCATCCATCTGCCTGTTCTGCTCCCCACTCTGTCTCTGGGGAAGACTCTCACCCTCCGCATCTCTGGCCTGTACCCCATTTCTGTATGCAGAAATAATCTTAAAAAAAAAAAAGAAAGAAAATCCTAGGAGCCCCAAAAAAAATCAGTTATAAGGAAAGGCGAAGAGGTACTGCTTCTATTATCAACACTGATTACAAACGCAAAAAAGCAATTATCTACCCAAAGTCTACACACACTGTAAACCCAGCCTGCCAGCGTTTGCTGAGTGAATATTCAAATCTAGGTAATAAATCAAAGCATTCAGTGTCTGATAATAAAAACAGCTTGGGGCACAGCGACCTGGCAAACTCAGAAATAAAGAGCTGGGTTGGATGGAGAGAGACAGAAAAACGCCATGAAAAACAAGGTGGTGCAGTCCTGACGGCGAAGAAAACAGGGTCCGACCAAAGAGCAGCGGCAAGAGCCCAGCTAAGTTCACATTAGGGTGAGCTCACGTCTCTGACCCCACAGGAGAGCCAGCCCCTGCGATTATCCAGCGAACAGACCTCGATATCATCCTGTCGAAACACCTGGGTAAGTTATTCAACTTTCAAAGAGCCCTCAGAAATCAAGAGGTCAAAGAGACATGAAATACAGTATTCAGTGACAATGATCAAGCTTGATTCAAATGGACACAAAACCACAAATGTCAGTATTCCAAAGATATCGAGACTATACATAGTCTGTTCAAGTGTACATAGACTCTAAATTCACTATCTAAATGGCCATTTAAAAAACTCACATTTGAATAAGATATTTGATCACTTTTTGTAAAAGGTTATTTTTTAAAAGCAAGTCAGTTCTAATAAAATACTAACTATAAATTTGCTTTAGAATAAGCCCAGGCCCTCCCTGGGGGCGCAGCTGGGTTAAAGCACTGCACTAAGAAGCTTAAGCCACTTCCACATGAGTTCGTTCCCGCCTGCCCCTCCCGGCCCGCCCCAGAGGAGATCCACAGGGCGAGGCAGACCTCTCCTGGCCCGCCTGCTGCTCCCCTCAGCAGTGTACTTCAGTCAGCCTGTTCTGCTCTCCACTCTGTCTCTGGTGAAGCCTCTCACCCTCCGCATCTCTGGCCTGTACCCCAGTTCTGTATGAATAATAAATCTTTAAAAAAAAAAAAAAGCAGCAGCCCCCAAGTCACCCCTAAGCAGAATGAAAACTCCTTATTATCTAAAGGCAGTCTTTTAACCAAAGAAAAACATGCATTATTTTTCAAATGGTTCAGTAAGAAACATGTCAGCATGTCTGAGATGTGGTAAACGAGGTTCAGAGGAAAAAATATGTAACTTGAAAAATGCAACTCAAGACTGAAGAATAAAAGCATGAAGCCAGATTTAAAAACTGAGGGCACTAGGAGTCCACATATATTGCGCAAGGTGGGTCAGTCACCTAAGCTAAAGGCAGTAACCCACCTGCGGGGTGTCCTTAGGGAAATACTAATGAGATTCGGGTGTGTCAGTCTCCAGCCAAAGAACTAAGTTTGTTTTCTAAAGATGAGCCTGAAATAAAAAAGCCCTAGCAAACCATTTAGTATCTGAACGGTCCTGAAGCAACGAGTGTCTCAACCAGCCAGCGAGCCTTCTTGCTCTGGCCCACTTCACTAGTCACACACTCAAGTCTCCGCTGACAAAAGAACACTGAACAACCCCAGCCGCAAGCGGAGGCGCGCACCTCCCCCTGCCAGGGTTCCTCCCCGCGCCCCAAGCCTCAGGCCAGGCCCTAGTGCCTCCACAGGGGCATTCAGGGAAGACTCCACCCTGGGTGCCTCCCCTCCTGCCAGGGGCGCCACATCGCAGGAGAGCGGCGGGCCAGAGGGGCTGCTGCACCCACAGCGAGCAAGTCCCACGGAGGGCACATCGGGTCGCCCCCAAGGGCTGGCTAGTCTCATCCAGGATGCCTGTGAGAGAGGGCGGCTTCCACCTGCTGGCAACAGTCAGGTGAGTCAGAGGAAGCGCCGCCTGGCAGAGTCCTGAGCCTGAGGAGACCTTGAGCAGAGCACAGGTGAGTGGCCCACGATGGCCCGAACAGGAGGGCCACTAGGCGGCGCTGCGTTCAGCCGCCAGACGGGGTGATGGCTCCCCAGGAAGGGCAAGCTCCGCAGGGCCTCCATGGTTAGGCCTCTGCTGACTGCGCCCACATTTCGAAGACAGAATCAACATTTCGCTTACTTTACATCTGGTCTTCCCCCCACACCGGTCTGTGGAGTGGATAAATGTTTCAATTCCATCTTAGAAACGAAGCAGAACCTCAGAGCCTTCCCTGAGAAGGTGCCTTCTCCCCCGAGGTCAAGGGAATAGGCAGTTGTCCTGTTGCTATCGACATACATAAATCAGAAGCCCCGAGCAAATATCATCCTCATATCTATGACCTTTAACATGACCGCAAAGAACAACACGAGGAGCCCTTACTGTATAAATAAACTGTGAGGCCTCTAGACGCACATGCGTCAGAGAAAGGGGATGCTTTCCAGAGGTGCACGCAGGGGCCTCGCCGGCCGCCAGGCGGGCCACTGACACGATGCAGCACAATCCCGGAAGCCAAGCCGCCGGTGCCCCACAGGAAAGTGAGTGCAGGGTGGGCAGGGCCAGTGAGTGCACCAAACTGGTCACCCTCCTGTCGCTGGCGTGGACGCCCGGCCCAGGGGTATGGGCACTGGCACGGGCGCCTACAACTGCAGACGCTGGTCCCAGAGAGCACACGCGCGAGGGCTGAGAGGCGCGGCAGCGGCAGCACAGCCCAGACGCCCACTGGCCAGAGGCCCCCACTGGTGAGACTCGAGGCTACAGACCACCAGGAGAACGGCAGGCCCAGAGAGCATGAAGATTCGGGGGGAGGGAGGTGACCTCTAGGTGTGTACGGGTGGCTGAGTCAAACGTGAGCTGTGAGGACATGAAGTCTCAGGGGTTCGCGTCCGTGGGTCTGCTCGGGAGCACCTGCATCTCCGTTACCTCTTGGGCTGTGGTGCTCCTTGCTCAAAATAGAACCGCTCGTGGCAAAGAGGTACTTTTCCAAATCATGAGTTCACACTGGTATTTTCCATTTAGTTCCAGAGCACTTTAAAACACCCTTAACATTTTTTATTCCCCTGCCCAAACTACAAGTACCTTTTAATTAATTCCCCCTAGCTAAAAAAGTAATGTGCCTGTGCATGAATTTAAGAGAAATCCTAACGAAATCAAAGAAATCAAAGCTAGTACACCAGTAATGAGCTTTAAGATTAGCCCTGTTTTTTCGCCGCCATCTTTGAGTCCACCTGGCTCACAGAGGTATTTGGAGTTGGCGGGGCTGTCTGCCGAGACCACGCGCCTCTGCTCGGCCCGGCGCCTTGGGGGGCCGTGTTCCACTGAGGTGCAGGGCCAGCCCAGCCATCGGCTGGCGTGCCGCGCGCAAGGGCCCCAGTGCCGCTCCTTGCTGCCGTAAGGATGGGGTGCACCACAGCTCCCTGAAGGACAACGAATGGAGACTTCTCTGTTTTTCATGTGTGGTGAGCTGCATTCTATGAAACTACACCAAACACAGGCTTACGTCCAAACACGGGCCGCGTGAGCCCAGGCACTGGGCCGGAGCTGACCTGCAGGCCACGGCGTGCAGCCTGGCGGGGACCCACGTCCACAGCAAGCAGTCGGTGGCCCCAAAGCCTATCCTCACCCCAGCTGTACGGGATGCCAGAAGCTGCCTTCCAGTCCCCGGCTGGCCTTCTCTAGGCAGGGCGATGTCCCTGGGGGAAGACAGCTGGAGTCTGGCGGATGTCTAGGCACAGCCTACCCCAGTGGGCCTTTACTCCCTCAAATCCTCACTCCTGCCTTTCTCTAAGGACTCTAAATATTTCATTGGGGGAAAAAAAAAAACACTTTACCAAGCTTCCTGCTGCTCTCAGCGCGGAGCTACCGCAAGCCCGCTCCGCAGCTGGAGGCAGCAGGCGGGGCTGGCAGGCACGGCGCGAACAGGGGCAGTGCAGCCTGGTCACGCCTGGGCGGTCTGCTGTGTCTGCGCTTCGTACTGAGCCCTGACGAACAAGTGGGTCCACAAAGATCTTTGACATCCCCCCGTTAGCATTTCAGAGTGAAGACAACACAGCTTCTCCTGACTGTGCACGATGAACTGCGTCCAGCAGGCAAGACGTGACGCAAGCATCGCCGACATTAGCGCCCAGCGTCAGAATGAGCTCACTCCCGAAACTCCCCCATTTCGTGATTATGTTGTATTTAGAAAATGCTTCTAGAAGCCCTGGTGACACAAAACCCGTCTCAGATCCCTGTCTGTGCCTCCTTAAATAGCAGCCCAGAGGCACTATGATTCCTAGCATACTTCCTAGCACTTTTATTCCATGACATCTCTTCATGGATCGTCTGAGCCATGGCCGAGGGTCAAGCTCCCCTCTTCTTTTTTCCTCTTGGTTAACGTACTTCATTGAGAAAATGGATTGGGAAATGATTCCAATTCAGACACTCGGTCCCAACAATTTTCATGGATTTTGAAGCGCAGCAATTCCAAAGCAAACCTCCCATTTCCCAGAGGCCGGCTTAACACAGCACTCACTCACCTTCAACTCCCCCACCTGAGCCACACAGGATCCGCACTACTCACGGACCCCTGTAACGTTCTGCCTTCACGTCTCTTACAGAAGACCTGGATTCAGGAATTCACTGGCTGTTACTTATGGGCGCAATCCTAAATGCTCCTGTCATCAAAGTGACTCTTTCTGTTTCACCACAGAAGGCAGAGTTCAGGCTAATGAACGCACGCTGCTCTTCTTAGGAAGAAACTTCACTGGTGGAACGCCTCAGGAGGCGTGCAGGCTTAGGACACCCACACGTGCAGCCCCGACGCTGCTCTCCTGTCATCCTCAGCTCCCAAGCCCACACATCCTCACACTCTAAAATCTTGTTCAAGGCCTTCTGCCTAGAGCCCTGTTCTCCAGAGACCTCCAGTGGTCGCCACTCTGGGCTCCTGGAGAATGGAAAAGGGAGCACGGCCTGCCCTGAAGCATGGGTTCTTGGTTTGCCCCACTCTTTCCCCCGGCAAAAGTCAGGCTGCACCCCAGAAAATACTGAATATCATCTGAGGGGCAGGTACAGAAAAGTTAAGCTTCTGCTCCACACCTCAGGCACACATCAGCAGCCCGTCCCCTCCTTCTCCGGCCACCGCTGTGCCTGCAGGACGCGCCGCTGCCACTAGAGGCCAGCAGCACCGCGCGCCAGCAGGCCCTCCTCAGCCCATGCCGGGCCCCACCTGTGAGGCAGGAGGGGGCAGCCAGCCCAAACAGGTGCCACCCTGGCCCGGGCAGCACTTACAGCCTCGGAGCTGGTGAGAGTAAGGCTGAGGCCAGATTCGCACAGCCAGTACGACTTACCCAGGCTGGAGATGGACTTAAAGGCCAGACGCACTGTCCAGGGGCCTGTAACAAAGGCGTGCAAGCCCGCAGCAGAGCGGGCCGACCGGCGTGGGCCGAGGGCCGGAGGCCTGCTCGCATCCAGCTCAGGCGAAAGGCCTGAGTCTGGCTGTGGGTCTTTAGAGTGTCTGTTACAGATGTTAAAAGGAAAAAGACACAAAAACAGGGAGCCCTCAGAAGGAGGATGGGCTCACTTCACAGGTCAACCCCAACCACAATCACCAGTTTACTTAGTGACTGCCACCGTCTGTGATTAAAAATAAGGACCCTTTTTTTTCCCACTTTGAACAAATGGATTTCAAGCAAAGCAAAACTCTGGAATAATTTAAAACATCAGAAATCATAAAACGGTCAAGGCCCCGCAAGTTTCCGTAAGTCACGACATTCTCACTGCTGACACGCCGGCTTATCTTACAGAGGTAGGTGAAGTGCTTCCTTCCTTTGAAAGCAGGGCTGCGTGTTCTGACACAGCCACACGGCAACGTGACGAAGGATGAAGCAGAAACGCGTCCTGCGTCCAAAGGTACTTCTGAGAGGCTCCAGAGAACGCACAGGCGCCGCCACTGCCCAACGGCCCTCGAGGTCGCACTGCGTAGCACAAAGCTGTGACCCCCAAAAGGCGAGCTCGCTGTGACTCCTCCAGACTCCCAGCAGGCCCGGACCCGCACCTGACAGGTCTCGCTCTGTGAGCAGAGGCACCACGGCTAGCGGCACTGGCAAGTGACGGCACAGTGGGCTGGAGGAGGCCGGCCGGGCCCTGCGGGATGCAGGTCTCGCGTAAGCCAGGGCGAGGGGCTAGGGGACGGCGGTCAGGAAGGTGCCTGCGGAGGATCGCAGGAGCACCCGCCGGAGTGGCGAGCTACCAGGGCGCTGGTGACGCGGGCTTGGCTCTCTGAGGGCAGGCCGCGGCTCGGTGCCACGCCGGGGCTGCTCACCAGGCCGCGGCGCCAGCTCTGGACAGTGCGGGTCCGGGGAGAAGCAGCAGAGAGCGCGTCCCCGCCCGCCGCCGCCTCCCTCAGGCCCTGTCGGCCGCCAGCACCACTGCGAGACAGGTCGGAGAAGGGGGCGTGGGCTGGTCTCTGAATCCCATTTGGCTCGTCTGTGAGCTGTAAGCACTGACGGAACAAAACAGTGTCTTCTGCACAAAATGACAGGGGGAGCAAGCTCTGCCGCTGGGAGCAGGGCGAGGAGGATGCGCGGGCACCCACGCCAGCCAGCACCACGCGCACATCGAGGCTCCCCGGCGCCCGCGGACACAGCCCCCAACCCAGCACCACAAGGGTACCAAGGCCTTGTGCACTCCCGTTCCTGCGACGCCTTTCCACGCCACATGATGACCCAACGCTACTTCTGAAGGCATCCAGGCAAGAAGAGGGGCTCCCCATCTCCAGTCTTCCTCTGGCCACTCATGTATGCCCTGACCCGGGGCTTCCCAATTATGCTCGTGGTTCAAAGAGGAACAGCAGGCCAACGTAATCACCTTGCAAACCACACACGCGACGGAGCGGGCCCCTCGCCTCTGTCAGCAGGCCGCCGGTGCTGTCGGGCTGGGCCGTGACCTGACTCCAAGCCTGGCCCTGCGTCCTGTTTCCAGGGGCACCCAGGCTCAGACCACGAGGGCGCCACCATTTCTTTGGTGAGAACCTGCTCTGGCGGGCGGGCCCTGCTCCCAAACAGCCCCGTCGAGCCCAGGCGGGTCTGCCGGTAGCAGAGCGAGCTCACCGCCCAGGGGCTTCTGTCTATAGTGGGAAGGCCCTGCTTTCCGCGTGTCATTCTGCAAAAACACGCAAACCCCAGAGAAGCCTTGAGGAGGGGAGGCTGCAAGAGCTCTGCCGGGCAGCCCCGAGAAGGCGCACTGAATGGTGCCTGCTGGAGGGCGCCACAGCCGAGGCCTCTAATGCGGCCGAGGCCTGTCAGGTCTCGTCTTGCAATGCGAACTTCCAAACAGTTCTGTCTTAATATGCAGTGATTCTCACTTCTGAAACTGCCTGATTCAGATGCAAAATATTAATATTTAACCTGAACATTTACTGCACAGCTTCAATTTGTTTTCACAGACTCTTGATACACATTCACAACTGCCTGCTTAAAGGGTCTTTACAGAACAATAATCACTTCAGAATAATTTCTGCAGCCTCCAGATGGACTACAGCAGACACCATTAAGCTGTGTGGTAAACGCAGTTGCCTCTACTTACTTCTGTGCTCCCTGAGACAACAGCTCTGTCCACGCTCACTGGTAACGGCTCTTCCATCTGGCCACCTCCCAGGGACCACTCGACACAGCGGTGATGGGCCCAGCAAGTGCCTGAAAGGGTAACAGCGAACAGGAGCAAGTGACTGATCATCAAACAGATGAAAGCTCACAGCAAAGACACGAGCCCGGGCACGTGTGGCCGGCCGCGTGGCAGCCCCTGGGCCACGGAGTCAGCTGGGAGCTCCTGTGTCACCAAGCCCTCGGAGCACGGCTGAGAACCCGACTCAGAAGCTCTCGCCACAGTGTCCGGCAGCCTATGTTTCAATAAAACTCTCCAGATGCGCACAAAAGTTTAAGGATGGCTGAGTTAGTGATAGCAAAAAAGAACTGCTTTCAGCCATTTGTTTTGTATTAGAAATGTGCTTGGGAACCGCATCCACTACAAAGGACGTAATGTAACATGCTCTGACCAGCGAGGTGCGTGACAAAGCGCCCCCTTTGCGGCCGGCGAGCGCTTGGCGCTCAACAGCTCAGTCTTCGAACCTCCACAGAACACGTGACCCTGCCTGCTGTGGCGGGGCTCAGCCACAGAGGGAAGTTTAGTCCAAACCCCATGGCGCGACACCCGGTCTACCAGCCAGGTCACACGCTGTGATCGCAGAAGGCCCGTAGGGCGACATCACAGCCCTCCCCCGCAGGCCTGGCCACCAGGCTGCCGTGCCACCCTGGGCTCCTCTTTCCTCAACCGTCAGATCGCCCCAGCCCGGCTGTCTGCACGATAGCAAAACGGGGTACTTATGAAAGCATCACCTGCGGCGGCATCGGGAGCCAAACCAGCCAGGTAGGCAAGGTCAGAAGAGCAGACCTCTGCAGGTGGACTAAACAGTGATCCCTTTACCAGTGAGATCACAGCTGTTTCTACTGGATCAACCATTCACTGAACTTCAAATGCTGGCCAAATCAGGGGGCCGGATCCGGAGACTGGCGCATACCTGCAGGGTCCAGTAAGGCTTCTACAGCAATGGCGTCCGGAAGGCCAACCAGACTGAGCTCGTCCCATAATTTACCGGCCTGCTCCTCGGAAGCCGTCTGCGTGCTCACACTCACACAAGACACGGTGCTCTGCTGAGGGGAGCGCTCTCTGGGGGGGTAAAGGTGAAAGTGAGACAAACAGAAAATTGCTTCAGCTATGACCAATACAATGTGTTGCTGAATCAACTGTCATTAGGAATAAGAAACTCGAACACTGTCCATTATCTGTAATGTCACGTGAGCAGGGTGGCTACCCCCACCCTACAATAAAAAGAAAGCTCCAAAGTCCACAGGTAGTGTGACACCTTGGCTGCAGACTTACACTGCCGTCCATCATTTTTTTAAAAAAACTGACCCTCCAAGATATTCTGGTCGCTGCATCTGAGCACACAATGAATACTCCCTTTGGCCTTATTTAAATGCTTTTAAAACACAGCCCGATCCTATCAGACCATTTAAAGTTGCTTTTCCCTTGAAGAGGGCTGCTGCAACAGGGCGGCAGTTCATTCTTTCTGAAGAACGGTTATTTCCAGGGTAAATGTGGGAGCCGGGGGAAGGTGGGAGGTGTCCCTTGGGATCCCCGGCCCTGGACACTGCAGGGCAACCAGCCTGAGGCATGAAGCACACACTCTCTAGCACCACACTCAGCCGGGAGTGAGGAACTGGCCCAAAGCGGCCGCTCAGACTGAGACTAGCTGTGACTGCAAAGCCCACAGCACGAAGCAGCTGAGCCCCAGGCCCACACCGCTCTCCGCACTGACCGCGGTCATCAGGTAAGTGCTCGGGGCCAGTGGCTGCCCTTGCTGAACATCAAGTGCCCTAGCACCAGGCCCAGTCACAACATCCAGCAGCCCCAGCCCTGGCTGTCCGGGTGCCTGGGCACAGCGGCCAGGGCGCTGGCCCGGGGTGCTGCAATGCCAACACTCAGCAGAGCCCAGCTAGCGGCCTAAACAAGCAGTTCTGAGTGTAAACATATAAAGCCACCAGAAATATCTATGTCTAGCAGTTTAGTTTTTTTTTTAATGTGGCCTGCTCTGCTAACTTGGAAGTTCTCGTTTTGATAAGTGCCCACAGTGAGACTCTCACTCTCTCTCCAGATATTATACACATGTACACACACACGCACACGAACACACATGTGGTTATACATGAACCATCATTGTTAGGACAGGGAAAAGGACTCTGCTTTGAAGGGTTTTCTTTGTATCAGTAAGGATGGGGAAAGGGGGAGCATGGGTGTGACCAATGGGCGAGGCCCTGCCTCTGAGTGGCCAGCTCCTCAGGCGGCGTGACGCCCACTCGGCACACGCTGCTGTGAGCCCAAAGGTGACAGCAGCCCGCTTGTCGCCAATAGCAGGCAAGTCACCCAGAATACATTCCACAAAGGAAGAGGGAGAGTCCTGACTGCGTTCTTCTGTTTCCTTTTCAAATAAAAAAAATTAGCTGTTTATCTGGTTTATAGTTTCATTAGCAATTTATTTTGTAAATGTTTAAAATCATTACCAAGCTGAATTAATTGCCAACTCCTAAATGATTCCCAAATTTAATAAATTCGTTTCATTCCTAAGCATCATTTAGTGGTTTGTATTACTTAATAACGTGGCAAACACTAAGTATACACTGCCATTAAGCCAAGGTCACACTCACATAATGATCTTAGCCCTAAAAATTAGCGCTAAAAATTAACTCAGCTCAGAAGTGGGTGAGGCCCCACCGGCCTGCCCTGAATGGGTGCCGCTAAGATCACTGTCACGTAGGCAGGCCGTGCAACCAAAATGGCCAGGGCAGGCAGACCTGCAAATCACCGCTGGACTGAGTCTGCAGAGCAGGGACCTGTTTACCTAGGACATGAAGATGCAGTGACCACGAGCGGCTCCCACAAAGCCCCAAGACTAAGCTCTCCTTCTAAGGCCTTGAAGCAGGGCCACCTGAAGTTCTTTTTCAATATTCTCATTCTTGTTATTGTTTCATTTCCTACTTCAGGCCTTCAAGGCTCTGGCAGCGGTCCAAAAGCAGCAGCCCATGAAGCAAGAGAGCATAAAAGGCCTGGTGCTGGTCTGGGCCAGGGGAGGCCGGGCAGGCTGGCTAGCCTTCCGCGCTAAATTAGTTTCTATACTTTCTCGTGGACTACAGAAACTTCTACTCCCTCAGTCTCCAGAGCTAAGCTCACATACTGAGGTGGTCTCTAAACAGAGCTCTAAACTGCAACAACATTTAACTCCGAAGCAAACATACCAGACAAGGGTTCTGGTGGCTGCGGTGAACGTCCATGCTGGACAAACACAGCTCCCTCGACTCCTACCGCACTGAGGGTGGGGGCATCTTCTTTGACCTAGATGGGTCTCCTTGCGGACAATGACGTATGAAGTTGACACTGTCGTCCCAAGAGCTTACAGGGCAGGTCAACGTTCGATCAACCCCCAAAACAACAAAATGAATGACAACTGCAGGCCCTGAGTTACTGGCACCTAACACAGGCAAGTCAAGCTTGTTTGGAGGAAATAAAGACCTAAGGTTTCCTCACCTCTCCATTCCATTCATCAGACAAACCCATCAACTACCTCTCGGAGCTAGCTGCCGTTAACAATTTGAAGATTTCCTCTAAAACTCAGCCATGGTGATCACACTGATTTGGTGACTGGGCAGTTAAGACAACAATCTTTTTCTCTTAAATGAGCAGCTGGGAGGAAAGACGCGTCTGCGGTGACAGGGGTCCGAGGCCCCTGGGGCTGAGGAGCCGCTCAGGACCAGCCACGGGCTGCCACAGCCACCCGAGCATGAACCCTGGGTGCACCCCGACATTAACATTCAAAATGGCTCACTTTCTCTGTCTCTGCTTCCGTGGTGCCGAGCTCTGCATCTGCTCACAGGTTCTGCTGCTGTTGTCCTCGACGTCCCTCTTGTCTGAAGGCGGGTTTCTCCCCGGCCAGGTGAGCCCAGGTGTCCCCCGGAACATCTTCAGGTCCCCTTGGCCCAAGGAGCTCTTCTCGCCACAGTAACAGAAGGCGCAGAGCTGTTCACTGGCGGGGCAAAGCCGGGCGACAGAGGGGACAGCTGTTTACTCGGCTGCTGCGGGGCAGACCGCCCCACAGGCGCGCTTCAAGACGCAAGGCTGCCCCCGCGCGCAGACGGCCCGCGCGCCTAGGAGCCGTCCGGAGCCGTCCGGAGCCCTCCGGGCTGGCTGCGGCTGCGCGCTGGGCTCCGCCCACAGCATGGCTTCCAGAGAAGCCGCCAAGCCAACGGCAATCTCGCCTACTCTTGAAAAACAGAATTTTCTTGTAAGTCGAAGTCAAGAAAATAAAAATTCAAAAAGAACGGCACAGCACACCGAGGCTGGGAGAGGCCCGCAGCGGGCCCCGCCCCGGCCAGGCGGCGGCGGCACGTCCGCCTCGCAGGCTTCCGCGTGCCGTGCGTGCCCGTCGCCTGCCTCCAACACCCCGAAGGCAAACTGAAAGAATCACTTGTGGTCTTGCCTCAAAGAGGCTACAGCCGAATCCTCCCTGGCATTTTAACGTGTCGCTTTCTAAGCCTGTAAGTTCCCGTTTCCCGCAGGGCGCCAGAGTCCCAACCCATTTCTTCCCGAACAAGCACCCAGAAGGAGCAGCCATCAGTGGGAGGACACGGGGTACTGAGAAGCGGGGCGCTCAGGCCTGCCCCTCACCCCACCCTGCTCACACGCAGCCTATAAGGCCTCAGCAGTCTCACCACAGTCAGGCCACAACGAGAACATTCTACAGAACTGCTCAAGAAATCTGATGAAGAACCAGGAAAGGCGGGAGAGTCAGGGAGGAGCGGTCACCCATCGGTGGGGTTCCCCTGACCCCCAGGGGCGAGCGGTCCTCTGCTTGGATGCAGTGAGGTGCAGAGGCACAGCCCCACCCCCGCGACAGGCCCCTGCCTGGGCAGAGCCTCCCCTGCCCGAGGAGGACACACCCGCTCAACACGGGGGCAGCCCAGTGTGCCACGCTGGACGTTCAGAGATCGCGAACCACACCCCTCGTGAGCTCCTGGGGCACCTGCAGACCAGTGGGGGGGGGGGACACCTGCCGACCAGGACGCTCCCAGGGCGCAGGCTGAAGGAGGCCGGAGCTGCGATGCGGCGGCCGACGGGAGCAGCGGCACGGGGCGGAGCTCGGTCTGCAGGAGCTGGGGCCTGGCCACCAAGGCAGCGCCTCGGCACGGAAGGTGCAGCGCCCCGAGAAGACACTCGCATTCCTTGACAACCACCTCTCCGGGGTGGGCACCCCACCTGGAGAGCGAGTATGTATCCCCATCACATTGACCACTGCCCAACAGGCAGCTCCCAGTACCCCTTTGCAGGTGCCGGGGAGCAGTAAGGGACAGGCCGCGCGGAGCAGAGGCCGCGAGTGCAGAGCAAGGAGGAAGCTAGAGCGAGCTCATGGGCCGAGCGGGAGCAGTCCCGCTTCCTATCCTACTCTCTCCCTTGAGCTTTTCAAGTCCTCCCCAAAAATGGGGCTTCAGGGATCCCCTGCCAAGAGCCATGTAAGACCTCAAGGTCTTCAACCAGATCCCCCAACCCCAGGCCGCTACAACCTGATGCCGGGAGGGGCCCCCTGTAGGGGAGGAAGGGGGCTGCAGGGCGTCAGCCATGTGAGAGAGGCCTGAGGAATTGGGGGCCTCTGGCAGAAGCCTGACGGGGCACGGGGAGGCCCAATGGTATCCACAAAAGCAGGACACTTGACGTCAGGGAGGTGACTAGGGTTAGGCTGGAGCCTGAAGAGCACAGAATGGATCTGAAACTTTGAATATAGTGAACACTTAACTGAAATGTAAGAGGCAGCCCCTAAGCGCAGGCAGCGGGCCTGACTTAGGGCCCAGAATGGACGGTCTGGACGGGGGCAGAAACGAGAAGCAACAGAAACGGAGAGGAAGCTCCAGTGCCCCAAGGGTGGCCATGGCTAGGGTGAGGCCGCAGCCCCGACAGGGTCAGCACGACTCTGGAGCAGTCTCTCCAGTGGGGTCCAGGATGTAGCACGGGAGGTTCGAGGGAAGACAGTGAAGATGAGACAGTGCCTGCCCTCTGCGACTGGGCAGCTCCAAGTGGCCACGCCCAGAGGAAGGTGGAGGTGGCTCTGCACACGTGGGGCCAGCAGCGCCCAGACAGGATGGCGCCCGGACCGAGGAGCCCCGAACCCCAGCAGAACGGGTGACAGCGTATGCGGGCCCAAGGGTGGGGTGTGTGCTGTTAGCTCTGCCTCTCAGGAGGCCTCACACACACAAAGCCTCTGCTGAGCTAGACGCAGATTCCAACCGCCCGCGTGTCTTTTCGGAGAGCACAGAGAGCAAGCGCAGGACCCCCGAGCAGGCAAGCTGAAAGGGCAGATCAGGACAGCTCCTCCGCGCTCCTCGCAGGTCCGCGCCAGGGTCATAAGCAGCCCGGTCCCAGAGCCCAGGGGATGGGGGCCTGCCCTCGACCAGCCGCGCAGGCCGACGCCAGCTCCAAGGGGCGCTGCCCCTGTAATAGTGACTGGGAAATACCGCCCCCCCCCACCCCAATCACACTGGACACCTCAGGGGCCAGCTCGCCGCCCCTGCGCCTCTCAGCTCCACACGTCCGCTGACCTGATTTTGGCTTCCACGCCAACCGAGACCAGGGAGCTGGCCGACTCCTCGGACACAGACCGCTGGAGGCCCGGGGCTGGCTGTCTGCCGCTGTCCACTTCTGCTTCAGCATCCTCTTCTGCAGACTGCTCTTTGATTTCTGCTTAACGGCA
Source organism: Condylura cristata (assembly GCF_000260355.1). Lineage (NCBI taxonomy): Eukaryota > Metazoa > Chordata > Mammalia > Eulipotyphla > Talpidae > Condylura > Condylura cristata. The sequence continues at coordinate 4,910,644 of NW_004567143.1, forward strand.
AACAAAAGAACACAGAAGTCATTTTTGCTTTGCACCAGTGTTTGGGGACATTCTTCAAGAAGCCTCCATTACAGGGAGGAAGGACAGGCGGCAGCGTGTCGCCAACACGGGCAACGGGCACCTGACACGCCGCACTGCGTGGGGGCAGTGCTGAGGGGCTCTGCACCAGCGCAGCAGGCCCGCGGGCCCTCTCAGAAATGGTCACGAGGAGCCTTGCTTTCAGGCTACAGCAGTCTACAGACGACATGTTTCCATGGGGCTCGTTGAAAGGCTTCTTCACAGCCTACAGGTCCAAGTTCACATTAGCCCTCCGCTGTCCCCTGGTCCTCCCTCCCCGCAAAGCTGCGGCACAGAAGAGAACACGCTTCCCTACTGCCTTCTGCCACTATCCTCCAGACGCACCCCAAACACCTCGCTCAGCTCTAGGGCAGAAGAGGGCAGCCTGAGCAAGGTGTCTGCAAACCCTCTTCTCTCTTTAATGGACATGGTGATGCCCATTCGGTGTTCTAGCCACTGCTCTGCACAAGATCACACCCACAACCCAGGGGTCCCCCAGTGCAACACCATGCTCTTCCTTCAATATTTTCCTAACTCAAAAATCATGTACACCTTTCCACACCATGACTGTCCAGCCCCCCCCCAAACCCCCTCCAGAACCGTTACAATTCTCTGAGTTCTTCCTTTCAGTTCCAACCTTCAGGAAATGGGATGTGGGGGGTCCCAGTGCCAGCCGCTCTTAAACCTGCCTTCCTAAAGGTGGCCAGGTTCCCCAGCTGTCCCCCCACACCATCCTCCAGGGTCGCCAAGGACACCACCACCTTGCGTGTGTAGCACATGGGAGACAGAATGGAGACCATGGGCAGGGGAACCCCAACACCTGTCACCCCTCGGACCCACTATGCAGCCTGCGGCCATTCATCTCAGCCTCACACACACCGGAACAGGAAAGAATATCCCTCCTGTGGGGCCTCCTGGGCCAGTCTAGGCAGCAGGGCTGGTGGGTTTGGTTGTCTGTTCTTTAAGGAGTGGGGGGTCTTCTGGTTAAGAGGGGACAGGGCAGCTGTGAAGTGAGTATAATGACTGAGCCCAACTTCCCCAGTGGCCCACGTGGGTGTGGGTCAGGGAGCCTATGGGCCACCAGAGTCAGACAGGAATTAGAGTCCCCTCACAGCCTAGCCCAAGTCTTCAAAGACTCTTCCAAGTGCCACCTGGACTCGAAGCCTGAGCCCAGTGACACAAGAGAATGGCTCTGAGCCTGGACTTGGCTGCCCACAGCTCACTTCTGAATGCTGGACACCACCCCTGCTCCCCGGAGCTACGAGCCTGGCGCTCCCCCACTCAACTGTGTGCAGCCACACGCTGTGGAGGTAGAGGGGAGACACTGTCCTGCAGCTGAGGACGCCCGTGACCCGATGTCCTGGTGCAGCTCCCCCTTCTCTCCGGCTAAACCGGAACACAGGCCCACTGCACTGAGCCAGAAGACGGCGCCCACCTGTGTGCACTCTGCCCCCCGGGAGAGCCTGGGCACGGCGTACCCAGCTTTCTGGCAGCCCCTACGCACTCTCAAATCTTGGGGCGCATTGGCAAACGGGGTGCAGCAGCAGGTCAAATCCAACCCCTGCCCTCGCAGTGCCACACCACCTGTGCCGGCTCTTAGGCAGCCTAGAGAGGTGGTTCATGTCAGAAAACATTTTAAATTAGTAACAAAGGTTGCCTGCCAAGTTCGTAAAAATCGAAGGTGTGGAACCAAGTGCCTACCGTGAAGCCCCCTTGGGGTCAACATGTGGGCCTCCAAGCGGTGGGCCCCCGCCTCAAGCAGCAGCGGCGTGGCAAATGCCACGTCCACACTCACGCCCACGGCCTACCCATGTCACTTCCCCGCCTAGCTGGTTTCCAGCCCTTGCCGTCAGATCCCGCACCATCAAATCATGTTATGGGAAGTCACAGCAATAAAGAGACCATTTATTTAGTGCCTCCTGGCTCTGTGGGGGAGTTAATAAATCGTCCCTACAGAATGATATCCCACTCAACAAAGTTCGGAGATGCGCCACATCGGAGCCAGGATAGCTACAGCGAGGAGCCTGAGGGTCAGGACACCAGGCGCTGGGGGAGTTAGGGGCAGATGGGGAGTGGAGCTTAGAGAGGCTTCAGAAAGCACCAGAAGTCCAGCTAATATGGACACACAGATGTACATCTAGCAGTTTTCTTTCTCACTTAATTCTTCACTTAAAAAATGTATCACCTGGGTCCTCCCTGGTGGCGCAACGTTTTGAAGCGCAGCCTATGAAGCTATCCACGGCCACTACAACATGAGCTTGATCCCCTGCCAGGGAGTGACCCACATGATGTGGCAGACCTCTCCTGACTCGCTCACTGCTCCCCTCAGCAGTGCATTGCAGTCAATCCTCTTGTTCTGCTTCCCACTCTCTTTCTGATGAATCTTGTCATCCCCTGTATCTCTGGCCTGTACCCAGTTCTTGCATGCATAAATAAGCCAAAAATCTCAAAATACATATATATGTATACACACATGTATATATATCCTCATTTAGATGATAAACTGACATACAGCAGTTAAACAACAATCCCAAGATGACACAGGACAGCCACACGTGAAAGAATGAAACTAGATGACACTCTCGGCCACACACAAAATGATTTTAATGGACCGAAGGCCTGGATGTTAGACGGCAAGCCAGGAAACACTCAAGAAGGAACACTGGCAGTGCACTCCTTGACGTCAGCCTGCAGGGGTGTCTGAGCCTGGACCCCAACGGCAAGGGGAGAAGCAGCAAGCGGGACTACCTCAACCCAGAGCTTCTCGCGGCAAAGGAAAGCGCTGAACATCTGAGAAAGCGGCCAAACTACTGACGGGAGAAGACATCTGCACGTATACACCCAACAAGGGGTGAACACTGAAACTACGTCAAGAACGCACAAAACCCAACAATGAAAACACGATCTTGTTTGAAAGTGAACAGAAGATCTGATTAGACTTTCCCAGAATGAGCCCCAGGTGGCCAACGGGCAAGTGAAAGGCACCGCCCGTCAGGGAACCAAATCAGAGCAGGCTGGCGGCGCCTCACGCCTGGCAGGCGGCTGTTTTCAGAAGGGCAGGAGCGCCGCGGGGCCGGGGTGTGCGCAGGGCCTGCAGGCTGCAGGCGGGCTCGGGAAGGAGAGCCGCCACAGACCAGCATACAGACTCAAACCCACAATTCCACGAAGTTCTCCCACTTCTGGCTATTTATCCAAAACATACAAACACACTGAATCCAAAAGAAAGGTGCACTCCATTTTACGGTCACGTTACTTACAACAGCCAAGAAATGCAAACAAACTCAGCGCCAATCAATGACCAGTGGGTCAGCAGGCTACACAGACACCACGAGCGCCATCGGCTACCAGCAAGGCAGAGCCCTGCCCTCGGCGACAGGCCGGCCGCGCCAGGGGCTATTTCACGCAATGGCACAAACCAGACGGGGGAGCCAGAGACTATGATTTCACTTGAATGTCATATAAACCGACCACAAAGACGCAGATGATCTAAGTAAAAAAATAAACAAACAAACATTCGGACAGTGAAACGAATGAGCAGTCACCAAAAGCGAAGGGAGACGGAAGGGCAGCGCGGGGCGCGAGCGGTGCGGGCCGGCCTGGCAGGACCAGCTGCAGCGCGCAGCTCGGCGCCAGCCCGCACGGCGCAAGGCCACCCTGGCAGGAAGCGGCAGGGCTCAGGCGCGGCGCAGCCGGCCGCTCTGTCGGCCACCACGCACGGAGGCCCCACGTGCCCGGCTCGGGCTCTGATGAAGAACTCAGAGTGGAAGAGAAATGCTGACAGTGCCAGCGGGCCGTGACTGAAGCATCGCTGGCCGCACGGGAGACAAAAACTGAAAACAGTAGAGTTTTCCTCTTTTATTTTTTCCAGCACAACCGGTACGATTTCCGAAGGACGTCTGCTTCAAGTCAAGCCCACGGGAATGAAGCACTCGGATTGCGGGCAATGACGAGATCAGTTTCCTCCTCATTCTCTGAAAGGGGCATGTGTCCCACAAACACATCATGACCCCAGTGCCACGGTCCCCCACGGCAGCCTGTCCTTAATGATTTCCACAAATCACTACTGCTGCTCGCTGCGTGGAGGTGCTGGCGGGAGCAGTCCGGCTCCATGCTGGCCGTCCGATCCAGACCTTGCAGCAAACCCGGCTGCCAGCACGCGCCCGGGCCAGGGCGCCAGGCTCGGTGCACAGCGCGTCTGCGCAACTGTTTCAGCTGGACAACCACATCCAGCCTGCTGCTGCATTTTACAGGCAGGTGCAAGGCAGAGAGCGCACTGTGCAGAGCGAGCCACCTGGCCTTTTCTGATACTCTTTAATGGAATTGTTGATCTTTGCGTCGTGTGTATTTTTACTTTACTCGCCTTAAACTACTATTTAGAGAAGGCTCTGCAGAGGAGTCCGATGCCCCCACTGGGCAGTGTGCCCTTCAAGAGCAGGCACTATCTCTGCCCCCCAGCCCGAGCCTTCACAAAGCCCAGTGAGGCTCAACCCCCGCTTAACGGACTGACATGCTACGTGACAAACAACAAGCAGGTAATTCTTTGTCCATTTACACAAGAAGACTTACAGCGTGCACAGAACACTGGGCATGCGGGTCTGCCCCGGCGTTCGTGTCCCAGCGCCCAGGCGGCCGCATGGCACTCGTCGGCAGCTAAGTAATGCCCGTGGCCGTCTCGGACTCCTGGTCCCTCAGGGCACCACAGTGTCCCTGTGACACTCCCTACACCTGAGGATAGAATCAAACAGCCTAGGGGTGCAGATGATCACCCCCTCTCACTCCAGACAGGAGCCAAGCCCCACAGTCGGGTCTCCGGGGCCCAGCAGTGTCCACTAAACCCGAGCTGTCCTCTGCACGCTAAGCGCAGGCCGCAACACACTCCCCAGGGGACACCCGGCACCTCACTACCGACACTTGGGTCACTGAACTACCTCACACTGGCACGGCTCCCCCAGGGCTGGTGGAGACGAACATGTAAACACTAGAAAGCGAGGCAGACACTGGACACCCATTTCTCTGGGAGTCAACACTTTCACAGCCCATTTACTGACTTCACCTTTACCCCCAGATCCATAAACTTTTCACAAATATTTATCACCATGATCATTTTTATGTGATTTCTTAAAAATGTAGGTACAGAAGGCAGCGTCCAATACTTAGCTAGAGCCAAAAAAAAAAAAACCCACAGTTGTTAACTAAAATAGCAATTTTAATAACGTGCTTTAATAAAATGTCTCTGGTGCTTTATTTACTTATTAAAAGTAGTTCCTTTGGTTTTTCTAAATGACTTTCTAAAGAATTTTTTAATGGCTACTCTGTCTTGCTATTAATGAAAGAAACGAAAGGAAAATCTATTAATTCCAACACACTGTCACCAAGTGATAAAGCTATCAATCTTGTGAGCATTAGCTCTATTTAGGTCTAAAAAGTCAAAGCGAATAATACAGAAAGAATAAACCAACACCTTTCCGGCCACGCTCAGAGCCGGCGCGTGACCCACTGCCCGGCCCAGCCGCAGCCCCCGGGGCTGACACGAGCCGGTCAGTTTGTCCAGGCACAGACCACACTTGGGCCAGGACGAGGGGATCTGTCCCCCGACGTGCAGCAAGCCACACTAGCACGCACTCAGTGCTGCTGTCGGCTCCTGGGGGCCCAAGTCTCAGGGCGGGTGGGGGACACTCTGGGCCCGGGCACTGCCTGCACCCACTGCGCTACCCAGGAAAGGGGCCTGTGAGGGCAGCACCAGGCAAGCCCTGACCCAGCAGAGATGCGCTCCCAGGCAGCAGGCTGTGAGGGCCGAGGGGTCCCGGGGCACGGACAGCGGCTGGGCCGAGAATGCTGGCCAGGGGCCCTGGGCACAAGGAGGCTCCGGAACCTAAGCTGTTCCTGCAGAGTGAACGCCGCAGGGGAGAAGATGCTGAGGGCAAACCAGCTTCAGAACCGAAAGCAAGAGGAGCTGCGCGAAGACACAACAGTCACCTCGAGAGAGCACTGGTCCGAGGAAGGTGCCAGGGGAACCAAGTGGGCGGAAGCGCGGGCGGGAGAGGCAGGAACCCCGACGGAGGGGCAGGCTGCAGGCCTGCCTGGAGCAAAGTCACAAAGCAAAGAAAGTTCAACCCTAGCAGCACTGGGAACCTACCTAGCCACTGTGGCCTGAGCTGGATCCCCGGTCAGGGAGTGGCCCCAGCGTGCAGCAGACCTCTCCTGTCTCCCCCGACCCCTCAGCAGTGGGTTTCAGTAGCACAACGAGACTGACTGAGGCCGACAACCTGGCTGACCCCTGGACGGGGCAGTGCGTGACCATAAGCTTCCCTCACTCACGGAGCTGAGCTCCATTTGTTTTTAATAAAACGATGCGAGCTGGAAGAATAGAATAAATAGATATCAAATTTCACACTTACCCACGGGGACAAAAGGCCATACATCCCGTTAAGTGCCCAGGAAATATTTACATAAACTAACCACATATCGGGGTGCAAAGGCACGACAGAGCACCTGCTCCCACTAATCACAAACCAGGTGTCTTAGAACAGCTCTCTCATTGAGCACAAGTAAGACAGTGGAGTGAAACGTTTCAGAAGTGTGCAAGTCTTAAAAGAACCAAAACCTGAGAAATGGGCAGAAGCAATGATCAGGGAAGAGCAGTGAGGAAGGTGGGCCTGGCCTTCAGGCCCTTCCCGCAGGAAGTGGGTGTCAGCCTTGAGAGGCGCTTCTGCCCTGAGACAGATCCATGGTTGATTCAAGAAGTCCACTATCCACCCAAGGAGCTCAAGGAAAGCAGGCATCCCCGAGGGGCCAGCACCACCCCACACCCAAGACAGAAGCGAGAGCGGCGTGCTCAGCTGAGGGGTTCCGGTGACAGGGAAAACTATCAGGGAGGGAAGAGTCATCGACTTCCACAAGCTCACTGTCCGGGACACGGCACAGCTAAGCCGGCTCTCGGGGCAGACGGCAGTGCCTGGGCCCGGAGGGGCAGAGACTCGGGTGGGCTTAGCCACAGACTGGACGGGGCACGCTCGCACCCTGGAAGGCCAGTGCAGAACAAAGGCCAGCGAGACAGAGGGTGATAAACACAGAAGAGACGGTCAGTGGCAGCTCAGACAGGAGCCATCTAAGGACCTTCAACTGGAGAGAAGTCAGAAAGAATGGTAGAAAGTGTTATTGAAACATATAGCAGCCGAGCATGTTCCAAAAGCAACGGAGCCTTCAGACTCAAATTTCAAAATGTAAGCTGTGTACCAGGCCAACACAATATAACAAAGTCAGCCTTGGTAACAAACAGGAAACTCACACAAATCCCGGGAAATAGGAAAAGCTCTCAAACAAGTCATAAGCAGCAGCTGAAAACCATTTACAAAACAAGGGTAACAAAAACAGCTAATTCTAACCTAGGGAAAACACCTGAAATAGTGGTAAGGCGAAAGCCACACCAGCCTTTATGAAGTACTTTTTTCAGTTTAGTTATTAATGAAAATTATCCAGCCCGTAAGTTAGAAAGGACAGCCACAAAATTTCCTATAGATAACATCATACAAATGAGTCTGGCCAAAAAGTCAAATTTTTATATATTCCAAATGTACCACTAGAAAGCAATTTTTTTAAATATATCTTCTACATAGAGGGAAAACACCCCAAGCCAAACCCTACACACGCAGTGACTGCCACGTGTCCTAAGGAGCAGGTACACAGGGAGCCCTGGATCAAGCCCACCTGGATGCCGCGGAGGTGGCCCCTGGGTGCCCCACGGCACCGGGAGCACTGCAGCGAGAGTGCTGCTTGGTGCCAGGGCCGAGGGAGGAAGTCACACCACACCACTGCTACAGAAAAAGACCCTGCAGCGTCCTTGTGTTTCTGGATTGGATGTGCGGGACAAGATGAAAGATGAAAACGCCGCTCACGGTATCTTGTCGAGCAATGAAGTATTCGGCCAGCAACTAACAAAACACAGACACGATCGCTTTAGTGGCATTACTCGACACCGATGCACCAAGTGAAGGACGAGGGGCCAGGCTCATAGAGGGTGCGAGGGCCGACAAGGGCCCACAGAGGAACGCCGCTGACTGCCCCAAGGGGAGCAGCAGACCGAGCAGAGCCCCGGTTAGATCCCAGCAGAACTGTCTGGAAAATAACACGTTGATTCTCACATCGATGTGGAAGAGCAAAAGAAAATGAAGAGCAACGGCAGTCAGAAACAGAGAAGCTGCCAAGCTCACGCGACATTTCCACACAAGCCTGCTCGACCGGCCACAGCTGCTCTGAAGAGCTGAAAGCTGGAAAGGATCCAAAGGCCCCGCAACAAGCGAATGCTTGAAATAATGCCCTCGGCCACTGGAGGCTGGACTGGCACTGGAGCACGGCCGACCTCAGGTGCTCGGCGGAACGGAGGCGGCGGGTGCTGGTGTGACCAGCGGTACGACTTCATTTACATGGCGCTTTCCAGAAGTCGCAGAAGAACAAATCAGCGGCTGCCAGGGGCTGACTAGGAGGACATGTGACCTTAACGGTGTAATGCAAAGGAGTTTTGGTGATGGAACAAGCAAAATAAGCCCAACAAAGAAGTACCTCCCAGGGCTTTTAGCGAGAAGCTTTGCTTCCAGAATGGTCGTACTCGTTTTGAGGTATTAAAACACGATCAAACCTCATGTCTAGGCTTACAAGCACAACACCGTCGCTTTCAAAAAATTCTCTCTCCACAGGAGTGAGGGGGAGTGAATACTCCAGAGAGAAAAAGAAGAGGCAGCCTTAGAGAAAGGCTCAAGCAGCTGAGCAACAGTCTGCACAGGAGCAGTGAAGCGGCCCAGAGGCGAGGTAGTGACACCTGTCAGGAGTCTGTGAGCTCACCTGTCTCCAGTAGGACATGGAAAGAAAGAGCTAGTAGAAGTTTTCACTCACATTTTAGAGGAAGAATTTATGCGCCAAGGGTCATTTGGAACTTGGAAAAGTCTGCGACTGACAAACCAAGTCACAGATGTAACCAAAACTGTCAACTTGAGGGACAGAAGAGGACAGTCAGTTACCAGCTGCCGGGAATGAGTGAGTGAGGTGATGGGGAGAATCTGTCAGGGGACACAGTGACACCTACGCAGGCGAGTAAGCCCAGAGACCTGAGACCCATGGGGCAGAGACGTGCAGGCCCAGACAGGCCTCCATGTGGGGAGAGCATGACCATGTGAGGAGCCCCACCGGCTGCCAGGGCCCTCCAGCCGCGCACATGTGTATGTACAGTGAAGCACACTGCCCACAGATGTGTGCTCTTTTACTTTTAAAACGTATTCAATAAGATAAAAACTCTTATTATTTTTAAAAGAGCAAAATTGGTCAAATGTGCTGTCCAACGGCTTCTTTCCCCAAGTACCAAAAAGTCAGTAATGTGGGCAAAGGAAAACATAGAACATGTTTTTTTAATTCAAGGTGAGTCGCACTTAATAGCTGTTTTATTAAAAATGACAGCCAGTTGAAAATATTTAATTTCTATCTAAAAATTAACCAGCAAAACGTGTGAAACAAAGTAAAGCTGCGCAGATTAAAGCTGGTTGCAAAGGGCAATACTTTGAGGTGAGTCTCCTCCTACTGCTGACCACCAGCTGGCCGGTGGGTGCCCCAAGCAGCAGGAATAGCACCGGGGGCACCAGCCCATCCCCCAAAGCCCTGGGGCTCACCAAGGCTCCTCCACATCGCCAGTCCTAACTGCAGGCTCATCCCACACACGGAGGCCCTGAGACAATACCAAGCGTGTTTGGGTCCCAGCCAGGTCCCCATCCCATCAACCCGCCAAGCAGGAAACCCTGGGCCCTCCAGACCAGCCTGAGACCCAGGGAACAGAGTACGATGGCCCCAGTGGTGGCTCACGGAGCTGTGCGTCAAGCCCTATAGTTGCTGACCCATAAAATCCCACACGATGTTTTAGTTTCAAACAATTATGTTTTGGGGTGATATGCTATCCATCAATGCAGAACTGAAATTTTCTTTCTTAAATTTTTATTTTAACAAACTTCTAAATTACCACTGGAAAATCAAGGAAATAAAAATCAGAAAATAGCTGGACTGGAGATGAACAAAAATGACAGTCTATCAGAGCCTATGAGACACATCAAAAGCAGTACTAATCTAGGTGCACATAAAATAAAGTTTCACTGTGAAGCCTAGGGAACCTGAGGGGAGGCGGGGGAGGGCTGCGGGGGGCGCACCAGGGACCAGCAGCCATGGACAAAGCTGGGGCCCTGGCCGCAGACAGGTATGACAGCACATACCTGTAGCGGTCTGGGCCTATCTCCCCACCCCACCCCAGCAGATATGAAGATGTCGACCTACTTTACCTCAATAAACACACATAAATTCGTGTTTACAGGGATGTCTTCCGGCTCATCGCAGACTGCATGCATGTGCAGACATGTCTCTGCTCCACCGGCTCCCCACTCCAGGGCCCAAACTGTCCACGCTGCGACCACCTCAAGCACTGACTGTGGAAGGAGGGTCCGGCCCTAACGCAGGCATGACCCGATGTGACTGCTGCCCAAACCCAGCAAACACAACTCATCACGTGGCCCTCAAGAAGGCCAGGAACCACAAGGCCAGCATGTATCCAGGAGAGTCCAACCAGTAAGAGTCGGCCACGTGACCACTCCCACAGGCACACGCAACTGTAAAGCAAGACGCTGAAACCATCTTAAGGAACACCACGCGAACACAGTGCCAGCGCAAGACCAGCAGAGTGAGGCCAAACGCTCCCGCCCAAGGACGGGCCAGCACCAGCGCGCTGCTCTGCGAGCTGACCAGGACAGCGCCTGCTTTCCCCGGCGCGGGCGCCACCATTGTCAGCCCGGGCAGCAAAGGCCCGAGTGACACTTTCTGCCACCATGACATCATTAAATTTCCAGTCTCGGCAACAAAGGCACACACAGGGCTTTACACACACTAAACCGTACCAGCACCACTGTCCCATAACTGGGCCAGCAGGGAGCCAACGACAGAACTGTGCCGGAGCTCGGCCCGCAGCCCGCGCTTCATCAAGCCTGCTGACGGAACAGTCTCTGGTCTGTGTACGCCAACGAGCCACGAATGCTGAAAGTCCCCGCAGCACTAGCCCGTCAACTTCACACTAACAACCGACCAGAAGAGTCTACGAACAGTCCAAGGATCTGCCGGAGTCTGAGCATCAACTGAGGAATCGACCCGTGCTTGGGGAGAGGCGAGGTGGGAACGTGTTTTGAAACAGAACCGGGTGTCCTACAGCCCTCGGCAAGAGCGCACAGGGGCATGGTGGCGTGGCCGCGAGCAGTCTCCGAGGCCAGCACTGAACCCCGCGGCTGTGGCGGGCTGCAGATACACCCGAGACAACGCTGTGCTGCCACACAGACTGCTCCTTCACCTTAGATGGCCACTCACAATCACTGGCTCATCAACTGAGAAAAGAAAAGGCCGTACCTTAACTCACACATGTACATGACACAGATATGCTGGAAGTGACCGCAGTGCCCCAGCTGGACCCAGTGCTGGGCTGGAAGCCTGGCCTGCGACTGACAAATCACCCGAGAGGCAAATTCCAGGGGGGCACCACACATCTGTGGCTCGTAGCTGCTGAAGCACTACCATATTCTACGTGCTGACTAATTTAAGAAAGATCCCCCATGTTTCGAGCACACTCTGACCAAGGACTGTCTTTGTGATAAACTGTTAGGCCAGACGCCAGCCTCCCGCAGTTTCGGCAGAGCCTCCGTGACCAAGAGCAGGGAGACAGGCAAACCCTGGCCATCCCGCCCACCTACAAGGGGAGCGAGACAGAGCACAGAGGCAGCTGGGAGCAGAGCCAGGGCCAGATCGCGACTGGGCGCACTCACGGCACGGGTCAGCGCCCCTTAGAGGGCCAGCCCCTGATCATCACCCAAGGCTTATTTACAGCAGGTCCTTACCAGAGCCCAAGCCGCAGAGAAATGCAACGGCCAAAAACACACGAACAGGAATGAAGAATTCCTCCAAGGAGCTTCTTAGTAGACTACATATAACAGAAGAAAGACTGAGCTAGAACTGGTGGCGCTCAGACCACAGAAAACCAGATAAAGGAAAAACTGACCTACAGAGGAACAAACAGGATATTACATCTGCTGAGAAGCCAGCAGAAGACAGTAGTGCAGGAAACACCTACCTACCCTATGAGACCACCACTCCCTAACGCCAACACAAAGACAGCGCGTGGAGAGAACAAAACTGCAGACCACCGTCCCTCGGCCAAGTGGATCCTGGGCCCCCGCTGGCATTAAGCGCCGCACTGTGAGGCTGCCTCAGCCACCGCAGGGCCCGTTCGATCCCTGGCCAGGGAGTGACCCCCAGGGCGCAGCAGACCTCTCCTGTTCCCCGCTGGTCCCCTGTTCTGCTCCCCACTCGATCTCTGGGGAATCCCCACACCCCCGGCCTGTACCCCAGTTCTGTGTGCATAAGTAAATAAAATCTTTAAAAAAACAAACCGGATCCGGCAATGTACAGAGAAGGGTTATACAGCATGACCAAATAGGCTTGCTCCCAGGTATTCAAAGTTGGTCCAAAGTGGGAAAATCTATCAACTGTACTCTATCTGATCATCTTATCAATAGCTAATAGTCACCACCCATCTAATAAGCTAAAAGGGAAAAAAAAACCACATGATCTCATGAACAGAAAAGGCATCTGACAAATTCAGAACCATCGTGACAAAAACCCTCAGGAGTGAAGGGAAGCCGGCTCCACTTGATGGCGGTGGTGCCGCGGCCCCACGCAGCGACACACTTCACCGGGCGGAAACGCGTCCCGGTCATCAGGAGCGAGGCAGGACGCCCCTCCCAGCCCCTTTTGCCGCCACACGGGAGGGTCTAGCAAGGGGTTAGGGCCGGCAAGGGAATGCAGGTACAGTGGCTGGAAAAGAGAAGCTAGAATTGCCTTTGTCACAGATGCCAGCGGCGTAGGAAATCCCAAATACCCCACCAGAGCTCAGGCTGCAGGATACACGCTAACGACATACACACCGGCAGGAAACAAGTGGAATTTGAAATATTTTGAAAATATCACTACATCAACACCCCTCCAAAAAATGCCAACACTAGTATAAATCTAACAAAATATGGACCAAACCTATATGAGGCACACTATAAAATCTAATTAAATAAATCAAACATCCTAACAGCCTCGATTCCTATGTCTCATCTGCTTTTTCCTTAAAAAGAACAGGGAGTCCTTAGAGAAAAGCCACATGGTCACAAAAGTGAGCTTTTAAATGGGCCAGAAATTCATATTCCTATCTCAGGCAGGCAGAATTAAAGACGGCCCTGAACAATACTACTGCCAATCAGGCCACAAAACATCACAGATAAAGCAAAACTTGGCCTACAGAAGGGCAAATACGCATCAACATGGCATTTGCTGATGTGTGCTGAGCCCTGAGACATGATGAGACACAGAGGGCTGGCAAAGGGGCTGCCGCAGCCTTTCACTGGAGAAAGGGGGAGCCCGCCAAGGAAAAGTTGCCACTGTACCTGGCTAATCTCAGTCAGCCAAGTACAATTAAGTTTGTGAAGGCCTGACTGCATAATGATTCTCAAAAAAACATGGAATTTCTTTTCTCAAGGAACTAGCACCTCGTTAAAGCTGACCTTATTCATCAAGGAAGCGCAGAGACTAACAGCGGCCACCCCTCCAAAAGGGGGCAGCTGTCCCCACAGGAAGCTAACAAGCAAGCAGACTGACTCGGGAGCCCCCTGCTGCCCGTCCAGTGGCCACCAGGCCAGGGCCAGGGCCCTCGGAACAAGCAGGCTGGCGTGCCAGCGTCACGAGAGCAAGGCGCGGGGCAGGTAGGAGCCATCCGGTGCCCGCACCCCGAGACTCGCCGAGTTGCCAGCACCGTGCAGTCGACTCAAGTGAGCTTCCAGACTGACTACAAAGCTGTAAGACTCCTCTTTGCCGGGTGTTACCTGCAGGCTGACGGTTTTAATAACTGTTAGGCGTTCTTTACCATTTTTGTTACTATTCTCCTTATGTGTTCACCAAAAAAAGCTGGACAACGGTCTTTCCAAAGACAGAGGAAACTAACGCATCATTTTATTTATAAAAGCCAGAATGAAAAAACAGCTACGATCCATCTGCTCTCTCGGGGACAACAAGAAGCCAGCCCTAGGGCGGCTGTGCTAAAGCACACCGAGGGCGAAGGCCCTGGGGGAGAGGTGAGCAGCCCCTCGGCAAACCAGAGGAGGCGCTTGGCCGGCCTGCTCAGGCACTGCGGCCGCTCACTGCGGCCCTTCGCCGCAGCACGCCACCAGCAACCCAACTGCCTAGGAACAACGTGTTTCAAGCAGACAAGACAGCAGACGCGTGTGTGAGAAGGATACAGGCAGCGGACTTCTGAGCAGCAAGGAGTGGGTGCAGCCGGAGCCAGGGCGACGGGGACAGGACAGCGACCAGCCAGCCAGTCAAGGTCAGTCAGCGCAGCTGGGAGGTCAAGGCTGGGCCTCTGGATTTGACTTCCAGCCCACAGCAGGTTTCAGAGTGTATGGAGAGCAAGGGGCCAGCCTCGCCACTGTGGCGACAGGGCGGGTCCGCGCGGAGGGGGCCCGGCGAGCCCTGGAGTGACGCAATGGGAGACGTCAAGAGTGGCTGAACTGAGGCCACACCGTGACAGTAACCCAACTCGTTTCCCAACAGGCCCTGTATTTTCAGCCTGAACGACACATGACGTCACCGACTGTCAGGACCACAGAGAAGAGGCCTCAGGCCAGAACAACGTCTCCATGGATGAGGCCCTGGTTCGAGCTCCTCCCAGAGAGCTATGAGAGTGAAGAAGCAAGCCCAGGACAGCATGCTGGGGGAGGAGGCGCACCGCGACAGCCGGGAGGAGCCGGCCGGCGGTGGCAGCAGAGGTCCAGCAGGGCAAGGAGAGCCCGGTGCCTCCGCCAGGCTGCTGCTGCAGAACTGCAGGGCCCGGCCACCGCCCAGAGCCGCGACACTCCACCTCCCGACCACGCAGGAACGGCGCCTGCTTCCCTCTCCCCTGGCCACAAGCGACACCACAAACCAGATGCCCGGCGGACGCCCGGCGAGCCAGGAGCTATTCGGTTTAGCAGGAGCGTGTTTCCTCACACAGACAGAACAACGGCCTTCAACAAACGCCGGAATTAACCGCTCCAGTTTTAACTTAGCTTTAATAAAGTTATTTCTCTACAGATCTTAAATAATTTCTGCTAACTTAGAGCTGGGGAGAAGAACTTAGCATTTTACTTTATCACTACTTATCATTTCAGCAGACAACAAAAATTTCAGAACTCAGCAAATAGACAAATGCTAAGTATACAAATGGCAAACATGTTTTTTTGAAGTGCTGATACCTGTTTCCATAGCAGTGTCTGCTTCTGCTGTCTCCAGCCCATCCATACTGTCCTCATCTTCCACTGTAGTTTTTCCTCTACTTCGAGGCCTACAAAGAAATAAATAAATATAGTTAAACACTAAAGTTTAATGCTCAAGGCTCAGAATTATACTCACATAATGCAGAGCTTGGGCAGTTTTTCCTAAAATTAAAACTCACTCTAAAGCCAAGAACGCCACCTTCGTGCAGCACGCACACGCTTCTCAGTCAAATGGAGACAAACGGAATCAAAAACATATTGAATTCATCCAAAACAAACAGGAAAACAATTTAAAAGAAAGGAAAAAGGGACCGAGATGGAACAAAATGCAAAACAATGAGCAAGAAGATACAGTAACTTCAACTCATCTACGCTGAACAGCTTTAGTGTTGGGGCGCTAAACAATGCGAGTAAAAAGCAAAGATTATCAGGGCCTCCCTGGTGGCACAGAGGTTAAAGTCTCAGCTCTATCATGTGATCACCAGCCACTGCCACTTGAATTCAATCCCCGGCCAGGGAGGGACCCCCAGGGCGCAGCAGACCTCTCCTGATCCGCCTGCTGCTCCCCTCAGCAGTGTACTTTGCCGATCTGCCTGTTCTGCTCCCCGCTCTGTCTCTGGAGAAGCCTCCCACACACACACCCCGCACACACCTCTGGCTTACACCCCAGTTCTTGTATGCATAAAATCTTTTTTTAAAAAAAAGGCAAAGATGAACAGACTAAAACAGCCAGGGCCCAATGTGCCATCTGTAGCATATACACCTCAAATATAAAGACCCTTTTGGAATAAAAGAAGAAAAAAAGAAAGCTACAGGGACTATATTACTAGACAAAAGTTGCCTTGAAATAAAGAGCGTAAGACCTAAAGGTGGATACTCTGTCATGATGAAAAGTGTCAATTCATCAAGGAGACGTCACATGTCTGCACCAAACTTCCAAATTTCAAAGTACATAATGCAAGGAAATCATACTGGCAATTACTGGAAATGACTCAGGAAGTCACATCAGCACCCACAAACGTCAATAAAGACTGAGCAGCGTTAATGCGGACCGTGCGGGCCGGCGCAGAGCCCCGCAACAGAACCCCGACTCTTTCCAAGCGCATGCTCTGTGCTGCAGATGTGTGGCAAAGTTGAGTAAATCCACAGACAGAGAATAAAATCTGTGGTCATATGGAATTAAATTGAAAAACAGATGTCTGCAATACACCCCAATATTTGGCAAAAAGAAAATAAAAATAAAAACACACAAGTCTAACCCAGCAGTCAAGAAAAAGTGACAAAGGAGCCGGAAAATATCTTCACTAGGTGCGATATGACTTTCTGGAATTTTAAACCTCAGGTTGGCAGTGAAGAGAGGGAAATTCACAGTTGTAAACAGTCACGTCAGAAAGTAAGAAAGATCTCAACGCTAATAAAAATGCAAGCCTCCACTTCAAGGAACTGCAAAGTGGGCGAATCAAACCCACAGCAAGTGGAAGGGGAAAGTGAAGAGCAGAAACGGTGACACAGAAACACACAGTTGGGAAATGTTCAACAACACAACCAGAAGGTGGCTCTTTGAGAAGAATAAACAGATGACTCTCCAGCCAAAAGTAGTCAAGATGAAGTTGCAAACTGCTGATGGCACCTGAATTGTCACCCTGAGGGACACGATGCCCACGAAAGAGCAGATGAAAATGGTATAAATGACTGTGACAATAAGTCAACAATTAAAATGAACAATATCAAAGGAAGGCAAAAAACCAAAAACTAAAACTGGCTAGCAAAAGAAAACCTGAAAAGCAAAATCCTGTGTAGAAAGTGAACGTCAGTGCATGAACTGCACCTTCAGGAAAGGAGACTGATCATTCCGGCTCAGAAACGGTGGGCGGGCGCGCCTCTGACTCAGTCTGTGAAGTCAGCACTACATGGACAGCAAAATCGCAGGGGACACTCTGTACACTGCTACCCGTCACAAACATGGTCTGCTTCACTGAATTAAAAAAACATCAGGGCCCTCCCTGGTGGCGCAGAGGGTTAAAGCACAGCACTGAGAATCTAAAGCCGCTTCCGCATGAGTTCGATTCCCGCCTGCCC
>NW_004567143.1:4928241-4933114 GCF_000260355.1 Condylura cristata
TGTCTCTGGTGAAGCCTCTCACCGCCCCTGAGCCTCTGGCCTGTACCCCAGTTCTGTATGCACAAAATAAAAAATAACAATAATAAAAATAAAAGATTTATTTAAAAAAAAAAAAACACATCAACCTGCCACCCCCTTTTTACCACTCTTATAAATGGGCATACCGAGTCAAAACAAGAAAACTAAATTATAGCCTTTTCTTCACCTTACACACACACACTAGAAAGCTCAAACAAAAGATTATCAAAAGGTTCCAGGTCTATATGAAGCAGGAATAACCATGAGGGTCTCGCCCATTCTCAAACCTGGAAATGATGCAGAAGACAACCATCTGAGTTTCCTCTCAAACACATAGCAGCGGACCGATCAGGAAAAGACGGTGATGCCAAGCCCGAGGAGTCTCCCCTGGCCTGAATTCCAGCAGCCCGATCCCAGGAGCCAGCGTGAGGGGAGGGCCGGCCTGGGCTGACCTGCAGTGGCCCACAGCGGCCAGGTCCGACCTACACCCAGACTTTAGAACTGAGTTAACAGTCTTCTGGCCAGGCACCAGAGTGGCCACTTGGAAACTGCACGAGCACAGATGTAAAGCTGCTGTAAAGCAGCTTTGAAAACTACTTTATGCTTCCCACAAGACGGGTAATACCTGGAGCTACACCTGCCCGAGTACCTGAAAGAGCAAAAATACCAACCCCCAGCCCAAAGAGACTGCTCAAAACATAACTTTCAAATGGTCAGGAAGCAATCCGAAATGACTCGGTTTACCAAAAAATGACAAAAATATCAAATCACATTTAAAAATACAGCGCACAAAAGTTCAATGGTAAAATGACCCAGCGGTTGGGAATTACCTGATGACCGTTAGGGCAAATGCCCAAATGGGCAGGTTCCAAACACTCTTAGATGTTAAAAGAGAAGGCATCGGCAAATAAATAAAAGATAAAGAACTGAAAGAAAGACATTTAGAAAAACATTACAAAAAATAAAAATAAAAAGCACGCTAAAAACAAGTAGCAGGCCTAAATTAAAACATTATGGGCAATTCCACTAAACATAAGCGGTCTAAATACGCTACTTAAAACATGGAGATCATCAGAACCTATTTTAAAAACATGACCCAGCCACATATACTGCCACATGAAACTCAACTCAGGTATGACGATCCATGTAGGAGAACAGATAAGCCATGAGACACTGGTCAAAATTAAGCCAGAGTAGCTATGCTAAAAGCCTAACAAGGAGACTAAAAACAAAATTTACCAGAAATGAAAAGGAACATTACGCAGTGCTAAAAGAGCCAGTTCATCAATGACACACACTTCTAACTCTAAATGTGTGTGTGCCTGGGAAAACTTCAAATCCACGAAACCAAAGGAACGGCGGCTCCGCGATCACACGGGGGCCTCACTGCCTTCTCAGCAGCAGCCAGCTCTAGCAGGATGTTAGCAAGAAACGCGCAGGGCAATCTCACCACACAGCTGGCCCACTCCATGTGTATAAGATGCTGTGCCCGAAATAAACAGCACAGTACACATTTACAGCAAGTGGATCCGTTCGCTAATCAGCACAACACCCTGCAACACACACCAAAGCTTAACAACTGTTACAGAATGTAAATCGTAAAAAGGATGTTCTTAGGTCACAGTGAAATTAAACTGGGACTCTCACTGGCAACACAAAATTCCCAAAACAATTCAAAATTAAAGAACATAATGCTAAATAGCCCATGGACCAAAAAGAAATTGTCCGAGAAAGTATAATAATATTTTAAAGGAATAAAAATGAAAACACAGTCCAGCGCATACTGCTACAGACTGTGCATACACAGTCTACAGACTGCAGCTGAAACACTTGTTAGGAATAAAACCTCCAACACTAAAAGCTTGTATTGAAATAGGCAAGAATAAAACAAATTGGAAACAGAATAGGAAAAGTCAATGAAGTCATGTAGAGAACTACAACTCACCTACCAAAAAAAAAAAAATATTTAATGGCAAAGGATTGTAAGAGCCATTTCTTCAAAGATATACACATGGCCAGTAAGACATGAAAAAATAATGGACATCTCCATTTTTAAGAAAATGCACATTAAAATCACAAAATACCACCGCACGCTCATTAGCATGGCTACAATTTTTAAAGATCGTGGACAGCAGCATGGTGAGGGTGTGCAGAGACTCGTGGAGGGCTGGCGGGGATGGCGTGAACGGTGGAACCAGCATGGCACATTCTCAGAGGCGCCTGATCCAACGGCCACACTCCTCGGTGCCCACTCAAGAGCCGAAATCTAGGCCTCGACACTGTGCTCGCAGCAAGGCATTCGCGAGTGCTAACACACAGGAAGCCGAGTGTCTGCCTAGAGAGAAGGACCCAGCCAAATGGGGAGACAACCCTGACAGCGTCTGCAGCCTGGGCGCCCGGGAAGACTCCGGCGCAGGAGGAAAGACAAGGCCTGATGACTCCACCTACACAAGGCGCCCTGGGCCACACCACAGAGAATGGCGAGAACAGTGGGTGCCCGGGCGGGGAGGCGGGGGCTGGAGCCCGTGTCCCGGGGAGGGCCATCACGGCCGTGCAGCCGCTGGCCTGGCACTCAGACGTGCTGTGGCACCAGATGCCAGGCGTGTTCACCACCAATTTCAAGACTGCAAAAAGGGGCAGCCCTCCTGCCGCCGGTGACGCGCAGCTGTTTCTTTTCACAAAACTCTTCCCTTGGCGAAGCAGCAGCGGCCGCTCCCCGGCCCACCTGTGACGCGCAGGTGCCTGTGTTTAGTCTCTCCTTCAAAGAAACTGTCCTTCCAAAACGTTAAAAAAAAAGAATTGCAAAAGAAAAAGGAAAGAAAACACCCCTAACTCCCCAAAGAGCACCCATCTCCTTTCCGAGGGCGAAGAGGACAAGGGCGGCGACCCGGCCAGCTGGACGCCGCGCGTCACACCAGCACCATTCCCACCTGATCCCTTAACTACCCGCCACAGACGGCGCAAGCCCAGGGACTGGCTCCCCTTAAACAACCACTTACAAAATACTAGCGAGCGGGACCTCCTGGGTGGCGCAGGGGCTCAAGTCTCAGCACTTCCAAGCCACCCCGGCCAGAGAGTGACCCCTCCCGTGTCCCCGCTGCTCCCCTCAGTAGTGGATGCCAGTGGACCCAGCTGCTCTGCTCCCCACTCTGTGTCTGGGGAGTCCTCTCACCCCACCTCTGGCCCACACCCCAGTTCTTGTATGCGTGAATAAACAGGTCTTTCAAAATTAGCAATAGTAAACACCTGTCAGCGGGGAAGCCACCATTGAGGGTGGGTCCCCCATATTTGCTGCCCCAAACCCTAACTTCACACAGAGCACTGCTAGTCAGCCCCTCCTTCAGAATGGGCAAGGGGAAAGCTCAGAGCCGCGCCCTGAGGCTGGGCCTTCGCTGCACCAGCACTGGAGCTGGAATGCAGGGGCCGGACGCAGCCCACCCACACCCAGAGTTCGTTGCCCACGACAGTCAAAAGGCCGCAGCAACCCAAGTGTCCACTGGCTGAGGACGCAAGGCAAGGGGTCTCTGCGCCGTGGAATATCACCGGGCCCTTAAAAAGGCAGGAACCCCACGCACGCCCTGACCAAGCCTTGACGAGCCATGTCCTGTGCAGGAAGCCAGTGACCAAGGGCAGCACGAAGGGGGTCTTCCAGGGGCAGCGTCCAGGCAGTGAGGCCCGCTGAAGGGGGGGCCCTGCAGGGCTGGGAGGTGGGGGCTGGAGTTGGGGGGCCCGGACGCGGGAGGGGGTGTAGGGGGCGGGGTCGCAGGGCTGTTTCGTGGCACAGGTCAGTGTGGGGAAGACGCAGAGTGGCGACAAGACCCACGCACATCTAGTAAACCTGACGGAGACGACAGGTTAGCACACTCGGGGTGGGGGGGTCGCCGCAGACCCACACCCTACGGCCACGGTCTCCTGGGGGAGACGGTCTCCTGGGCCGCGGCAGGGCAGGCACAGCCCCTAGGAACCTGGCCCCACGAGACGCACCCCATCACCCGCGGCCTGCCGCAGGCCGTGGCGCGCACCCCAAGTGGGGGGTGGGGAGGCAGCACGCCGGCGACCCGAGGTCCGGCCTGGGCGGCCCCAGCCCCTCTCCCGCCACCCTCAGGCCGCGGTCGGGCCGTCCTGGACTCCCCAGTCCGGCGCCTGCCGCCCCATCCTCCTCTCGGGGGACGCGGGAAAGGGGGCCTGGCTGGGGCCGCCGCACCCCGCCACTCGGTCTGGGGCCCAGTCACGCAGGGCCGCACAGGGGTGGTCACTCCGCACGCGCCAGGGGGCCCTGGAGGCCCGAGGGGGGCGAGGGGGCAGCGGCCCCCACACGCCGGGGCTCAGCGGAGGCCGGGCAAGCCCAGCGGCGCCCCCAGAACTGAGGCCGCAGGAACCGGCAGGGGTGCAGGGGGACACGGTCCGCAAAGCTGCGCCCGCAACGGCCGGTGCATTCGCGGGGTGACGCTCCGCCCGCCACGACCAGACTCTGAGGTGGAGCTGCCCGCGCTCCCGCCACACAGAAAGATACGAGGGGCAGCGCCCCGAACGCCCGGCTGAGGAGAGCCGTGCGTGCGTGCGTGCGTGCGTGCGTGCGTGCGTCTGCGCGGCGTGTCCTGCGCGTGCGCGTACCGACCCCTTCGCCCAGCCAGCACCGCGCGCCACGAACGCCGCTTTTCCACGAGGCCCGTGGGGGCGGCACGCCGCAGCGGTCGCCCCCCGAGACCGCCAGCGGACTCTCGGCGGGCCCTCCTACCTGGTGTCCCGAGAAGCCACGGCCGTCCACAGCGTGGCGCTTCGGCTGGAAGCGCACACGGTGCCCACCCGCGGGCACATGGGCCGCTGCGAGGCCCCAGGCCGGGAAACCGCGGAC
>NW_004567143.1:4933214-4945877 GCF_000260355.1 Condylura cristata
TCCGCAGCCCGCCGCCCCGTGGGATGCCGCCTGCCGTCGCGGCTGCCCAGACCCTCGGCTACCCAAAGCCAGTCAGCGAGGGCACTGAGAGCCCGCCCCTAACACGGCTGCCCACACCCTGGCATATTTGCAAGAAAAGGGAATCCTCACTGGAGAACGCAGGCGGTCTGAGCGGCCACTGAGACAGAAGAACGTGGCCATTAAACACGCGGCCGCGGCCTCCCCAGCGCTGTCAGAACTGGACATGAAGCCAGAGCCCAAGTGAGCAGCGGGCAGCGCGCTGTGGGCAGGGTGCAGGGAACAGAGCCCTCGGGGTGTGCGCTGAGCCGCTGCCCCGAGGCCCAAGTGCGAGTCCAGATGCAGCTTGTCTGGGCGCTGCGGAGGTGCTGGAGTTGAGAAAGTCGTCGGTAACTGTAAGGCGCAGAACACTGCGAGAAATGGTCAGGGGGGATTACTGGAGCAACCAGGACCTCGTAACCAGAGCGAAGCCAACTCGAGTCGCCATATTCGTGGTGCCAAGCGGCCTTCTCCTGCCCACCTCACCCGCGCGGCACCTTCCGTGCAGGTGCCCACAGCTGGGGGCCACGGTGGCCTCCGCATGTGTGCGCCAGGCACTGAGGTCCCACAGAGACAGGCCAAGCGTGCCGGTGAGGCAGGCACAGCTGCCTTAATCAAAAATAAAACACTTCAGAAGTGCCTGGGAATACCGTCTGTATTGTTTTCTTACTTTACCAATTTGCCATCAGAGTCTAAAGTGCACACAGAATTTTGCATTTGTTCAAAAACCGAAACAAACGTGGAAGAGACCCAGGTAACGTCAACTTTTCAGAAGGTCGTCGGTGGACTTAGAAGTGACAAATTTTAATAGCTTTCACCTGGAGCTTCCTTGTAAATAAAGCTCGAGGGAGAGGAACGTGAAAACTCTACTTTGTGTCCAGGCACAGAGTCTGGACAAGTCTCCACAGCCCTCAACATCAACTCTTCGAAAAGATACTGACCCGGTTTTTTGGCCTTCTGTGCCTCGTGAGCGATTCCAAAGTCACATTCCGTGTGAAGGCCGGAAGGCCGGTCTAAAGGAAGGCGCCGGGCTACAGTGGCCACGGACACGCGCACACAAGACTGACAGTGAAAACTGCAGCACGTTTCTGAACAGGAATATTGCAAAGAGAGAACAACTCGAAATAAATACGAACATGGAAGGAGGTAAAGGAGCTGACGGCTGAGCACAGAAGGGTGGCAGGGACGAAAGCAAACGTGTGTCTGTAATGTGCAGCCCGCAGACAGGCCGGCGTCTCCGGCTGGAAGACAGAAACTACCAGACACGATTCACAAACAACAGTCTCCGGCCACAGGCGGCCGAGCGGTGGCGGATAGGGAGAGAGGAGAGGTCGTCGACAGCCGGCAGGTCTGGATGGGTACCGGGCCCGCCGGCCGCCTCGCTGGGCACACAGGCAAGCACGTGGCCCTGTCAGTGCCCAGGACTGACACAGCTGAGCCCAGGGCCCCTGGTCAGACCCACCAGGGAGCTTAGGGCGTGAGGCCTGTGCAAACACAGCCGAGCGGCTTTCCAGTGCTGGAAGTAAAATATGTATTTCAAGCTGGGGTCAAGGAGCCATGGGAGAAAGCAACCTTTGAAAGAGGAGGGCAGATTTCAGGAAAATGTCGGGATCTGTGGATCACCAAGATGCCGTCAATTCATCCCCGAAGGCGCCGTGAGGACACTTTATCCAGGAGGGAAGTCTGAATGCCCAGGGAGACGTGGGCTTGCTGCATTTTTTTTTTTAAAGATTTATCAATCTATACATATAAGAATTAGGGTACAGGCAAGAGGGGCTGGGGGGTAATGAGCGGACTCACCAGAGACAGTGGGGAGCAGAACCGGCAGATCCACTGAAACCCACTCCCGAGGGGAGCAGCGGGGAGACAGAAGAGGTCTGCTGCGCCCTGCAGGTCACTCCCTGGTGGGATGGACTCAGGCCATGTGGCTGGTGACAACTTCACAGCCCTGAGCCCTAACCCAGTACCGCCAGGGAAGCCCTTGTCACTGTTTCCAAATGCACTGATGTCTGGGTCTTGAGGAGGACCAGGGTGCACAGGGCCCAGGCCAGGGTGGCGATCATATCACCACAGAACTCAGGCAGCGATTCCCAGGCACAGAGGACCTGACCACAGGGAAGCGCGAGCGAGAGGAAAACGGGGGACCCCACCGATAAGCAAAGCAAGAGCCGAGACGAATGCCGAGGGAGGGCAGCGGCTGCAGGTGCCAGGGAGCTCGTCTGGCCGGACTGCTGCAGGCGGGCGGAACGTGCGGCCATGTGTGCAGGCTGACCTCAGGCTGCAGGGGGCGCGGGCGGCTCTGGGGACCCTGGCCGGGGGGCCTACAGCTCCAGTTCACTCCAGGTCTTTGCCTTTCAGAGGCCCTACTCGGGCAGGAGTAGGTGCTCAGGAGACCGGAGAGCCGGGCGGGGCGCGGCACAGCTGCCCCCAGTGTGCACAGCGCAGCTTTTCTGCGACAGAGACTTAAAACACCAGGCGGAGGGGAGGAACGTGAGTCGTCCGAAGGCCAGGCCAGCGGCCGGTGCAGCATGGCCCAGCCCCAGGGCCATCTGTGCGGTCAGTGTCAAAAAGCAGAAGAGGAGGAGGACGGCCTGCACTCGGCGGCTGGAGAGTTGCGCGAGTTCTGGGGTTGTAGGCGCACGGCTCCAGGGACAGCGCCCCGAGGCCTGGCCGGGGCTCACCTTTCCTCCGCCTCCCACACGCACCACTCCTCGGAGCGAGCCCGCCGCAACCATGCCGAGCGCTGTGGGCTCGGGGCCACTGCTCAGCGCCCGCCGGCCCGCGTCCCCATGCCCGCCAGACTTCCAAACCGGACCGGTGGGCACAGGTACTTCCTCACCAGGCCCGGGGCCACCCACGCTCTGCCCGGCGGCGCCGGCTCAGGGTACAGCCGGTCCCCAGGGTACAGTCATGAGGAAGCCCTAGACTTCCGGGCTTGACGCAGAACCTCAGCTGCTTCTGGCCGATCATGTCAGTCGACACGCACCGTACAGCTGGGGAAGCCGAGGCCGAAGAGCCTCGGGCCGCGCTGTGCCTGAGTGGGCATCCGCGATTCAGGCCCCGGCGGCGCCCTCTGAGACCCAAAGACCAGTAAGCAGCAGCAGGACTTCTAGTGCAAAGTGGACAAATACAGTCCGCCGGAAATGTCATTTTATTTCTTAGGAGAGGGAACACAGAATGCTTTACCTGAAAGCGACGTGATATAAGTGGGCCCCCAAATGCGTAAGTGGCGCCTGGCGAGAGACGCCCCGGAATGAGACATTTTTTGAGCCAGTTAAAGCGGCCCCTTCTCACCTCACAGCCGCCTGCACACGTCTTCATTTCTCACCCAACCTTTCCTGTTTCTACCATCCCTGTTTACTGACAACTAAGCAACAGGATCGCATGGTACTGGTGGGCGCTAAAAGCAGGACCGAGTGAGAAAACGGCCCATCGCGACCTCTTGAAGCATCCGAAGCTGTGGGCCGCTGCCCGGGGTGCGGGGAAGCGCAGAGCCCGTGGCCAGCCGGCCCCCGCTGCGTGCGCGTCTCACCTGCGGCCACAACCCCCGAAAGGGCCGCCCAAGACCGGCCAGCAGAGCCGGGAGCAGGCCCGGCTCGTGTCTGCACCCCTCGTCGGAGGCCGCGGTCACCGGGGCAGGCAGTGTGGAGTAAGAAAGCCTTCGAGGACGGGCTGGGACGCACGGGCCACGAGGCCCGCGGCGGCGGGCGGGCGCGGGCTGGCTCCCGCCCTCTGGCACGAGTGTGTCGTCGCGGGTTTCGCCCCGCAGGAGCACCACCACCCACACGCAGGTGTCCCCCCACTGCAGGTGAAGCTGCTTCAACACACACACACACACACACACACACACACACACACACACTGCCGAGTGTGCCCAGTGGGGAGGTTTTGAAAGTGGGTGATCGAGCACATTTTCTTTCTGCGAAACTTCGTCCTAACCTGAAGACGAAGTCTTCCCCGAAGTCTATCGGGGAGAAAACATACATGAGGATTGTAAGCAGTCGTCATTTTGGATTCCAACATCGTGACGCTGTGAGGGCCCTTCAGGCCCTTCAAGAGCAAAGAGCAGTTCAAAGTCCAACCCATGTGCCAGGGCCTCGGTGTACCCCGAGCACGAGTCCAGGTTCATTAATGCGAGATGGCAGCACGTTCATCAAAACGGCATTTGTCAGGAGCCCAGAGCTGGTTATTACTGTAATTATAATACATTAAGATAAATGTTCTTTAACCTACAATTTTGTGCAACTATATGACAAACGGGAGACAAATGTTTACTACGCATGTTAACAAAATTGGGGGGCTATCATGGTAAAAGTACCCAAATAGCACTTGGCCTAATTACATTTGGCTAAAAATGTTTTTAACCACTTGTTTAAATAAACTTTGAAAATTCAAAATCAGGGCCTCCCTGGTGGCACAGCGGGTGACAGCGCAGCCCTGCGAAGCTACCGCGGCCACCGCAGCACGAGTTCCATCCCCGGCCAGGGAGGGACCCCCCAGGGCGCAGCAGACCCCTCCTGACCCATCCACTGCTCCCTCAACAGTGGATTTCACTAGATCTGCCTGTTCTCCCCAATGTCTCTGGTAAATCCTCTTACCAACCCCCCATCCCCGCATCTCTGGCTTGTACCCCAGTTCTTGTATGCATAAGTAAGTCTTTTTTAAAAAAAAGCTCAATGTCCAAAGATTTCTAAAAATAGTAACCTACCCGGCCCTCCCTGGTGGCCGTGGCGCAGCGGGTTAAAGCACAGCACTGGGAAGCTAAAGCCACTTCCGCATGAGTTCGATCCCCGCCTGCCCCGGAGGTGACCACAGGGCGTGGCAGACCTCTCTGACCCGCCCACTGCTCCCCTCAGCAGTGGACTTCATCGATCTGCCTGTTCTGCTCCCCACTCTGTCTCTGGGGGAGCCTCTCGCCACCCCTGAGCCTCTGGCCTGTACCCCAGTTCTGTCTGCACAAATAAGTAAACCTTAAAAAAAAAAATAGTCACCTATCCAAAACAAGAGATCCAGGGAAAGGCACCCTTTTTCTCCAAGGCAAGTTTATTCAGGAAAGGGTCTGTGCAGACACGCGGCAGCCCGACAGACGCGGCAGCCAGTCCCGCGCTGGCCGTCCACACCGGCACCGGGCGCCTCCGCCACAGGAGCCCGGGACTGCCTGCGGGCGGCGGGCTCGCAGCGGGCAGGGCGCCGTGCCCGCGCCTCCTGGCCCCTAAACGGCGGCCCCGTGACTGGGCCCGTGTTCCAGTGGAGATGTCCTCTCAGTCAGGGTCTTTCCTTCTGGCCATCGCCTGTAGTGAGGAGCGCGTAGAACAAACTGGCCATGAGCTGTGCAACACGACCAACCCAGCTGAAAGCTTAAGGCGGCAGCGTCCTCGTTCGGCTAACCTGAGTAAGTCAGCAGGGGCCCGCTTCCGGGCCACCAGCTCCGAGGGCATCTAAACACCTCTCAAGATCCAGTTCCTGCAGCTGCCACACTGGCCCAGGCAGACGGGACTCATACTCCAGGGCAGACGGCCAGCGCCGGGCCCGGACAGGCGGCGAGCACTCGCCTGACAGGAAGGACAGGGCCCAACAGGCATACGTCTACTCTGCAGCAGGTCTCCCTGGTCAGCGCTGGCCTGACACAATTTCCAAAAGACAGCGACGAGGAAATCCACCCTCCACCGGCATCGGAAACAGAAAACACAACAGACGCCGAAATCCTGAAGAAATCCAGGGAAAAGGCAGAATTGCACACTCGGGGTGCCCACCTGGCGGGTCAGACTCCTTTGCTACATTTAGGATAGGAAGATCCGTAACGGACGGGCAGCGCTGGCGCCTGGGGCAGAGGGGGATGGAGGCGGAGCACCTGACACCCACCGCAGGCCGGGCGTCCGGCCGCCGCCTGTCGGGAAGGGCCCTCTCCGCTCGCAGCGCGGCAGCGCAGTGCGAGATCGCGCTCAGCCTCCGACAGGCCCCGCCAGGGCTGGTTCAGTTTGGTCTCCGAGACACCGGCTCTGCGGCCGAAACTCTCAGCGCCTGCTCTCTGGAATTCCATTTCCAAAACCACCACGCTGGACTGAGTGTCCCCGAGTCCCCGAGTCCACTCGCCAGGGCCTGAGGCTGAGACAGGGCGGAGCGGGCCACGCCCACCGGCCGCTCCAGCTAGGGCCGCGCAGCCCACACGCCGCAGACGCAGACGTCTCAGTCACGTGTCTCAGAGGCAGTAAAGCCCCACCCCGGCCCTGATTGGGCACAGCACCTCGACCCCCGCGGCTGCACACCTGCCCCGAACCCGCCTCCCCACTGGCTTTTCTTCAACCCATCACCTCTTCACCCGCCCCCCACCCCAACAAACCCGAACCCTGGCCTGTGCCGTGTGCACGGCCTGGGTGCCGGCGGCCTCTGCCCTGCAACCTGCCAAATTAACAAGCCCCGTCTCAGATGCCCTCTGCCCGCCGTCAGACCCACCGGGCCCTCCAGCAGACCCCACATCGCCTCGGGGTCTCTACCCGGCTGCTCCTCCTTGGACCCCCGGCCTGACCCCCAGGAAACCACTGGTAATCCTGCAAGTCACCTCTCGAGCCTCTGACCTTTGCTCCTTAACTGCCCGCCTCCGGGACCAGGGCCCAGGCTCCCCAGAATGTAACAGCACTTTCAAGCCCAGACCCCCAACTTGGTGCCCCTCACCACTGACCGGCCCCGAAACGACCCAAAAGCCCTCGCCCTCCCCCGCCCGCACGTCGCCTCTCAGGTGCTCACTGCTCTCCGCCCGCACCCGAGGGCACCGAAGGCCTCGCACACTACCCGGACACCACCAAATGCCAGCCAGCGTGCCGCCTGCCCCACCCCTGCCCCACCCCGGGGTCACTGGCCCGAGCTCAGGCAGGAACACGCTGCCTCACCTGCCAGAAAGCCCCTGAGCACCCTCCATACACCTGTGCCCGCCCCCACCCTGTGGCCAGGTACACCTGTGCCTGTCTCCACATGTCTGCAGCGACACAGGCACTGGCAGGCGGGGCCCTCGTGCCCAGCAGAGCCCACAGAGAGAGCACAAGCTCCGGACGGCCACACTCCGAGGCCCCAGCTCCGGAGCCACGACGCGAGGTGAGCGTGCAGACGGAGCTCCGAGGCAGCATGAGGCCAGCGCTGCTGGGGGCCTGCTGCACGCGCCCTGCCCGGCCGGCGAGCCGGCCTTGCTCTTCAGGCGGCCGCTGCAGGCGGCTCCCGCCGAGTCCGACTGCCGCGTGCCCCATCACACGATGCCCAGTGCCCCCGGCACGCGAAAGGGCACTTTTCTGGAAACACATATAGAGCGGCTATGAGTGAGACGAGGCAGGCGTGCCCGCTGTTCCCTCCCGCTCTGAAGCCACATGACCAGGAGACCGTGTGGGGTCCTGCCTGGCCTGCCAGGGGTGCTCAGACGCGAGGACGTGAGCACAGCCAGGCCAGGGGAGGCCCCACCTGCCGAACCCGGGGCTGGACACAGGCTGTCTCCAGGAAGGTGCTGGAGCAGGTGGGAACCGGAGAAGGCAGCACCGGCCGGGGCGACGCGCCCCCTCTCGGGAGGGACGCGGGCGCGGGCACACAGCCAGGGCCAGGCCCCACGACAGGGAGCCTGAGCGCTGAGGCCCGACCCGGGTCCGTGGCCTTGAAGCCCCGCACGCTGGGCAGTGCGGCCACCCCGAGCACCTGACCAACACCAGCCCGGCTGGCCGCCCCGGCCCGGTGTGTGGGCAGAGCGGACAGAGCCGCGTCCCGGCAAGGCCAGGCCCTCCGCAGTTGGCGGCTGGCTCCTGCCTCTGACTGGCTGAAAGGCCGCAGAAGAGCCGGGGCGGAGAGCCGCCGCTGTGATGAGACCGGAGCCGCGGCAGCAGGAAGGCCGAGAACCAAGCAGCTCACAGGAAAGTGCCGGGGAGGTGTCCGGCCCGCAGCACACACTGAGGGAGGGCCACGTGGCCGGCGGTGCCCACGCACGGTCTTCGCGGGGCAGAGCAGAGCTGGCGCCACACGTCACCGGGGCCTGGCTCGGGCAGTGGCCAGCAGGGGACACTTCTTCGCGGACACTGGCGGGGGCACAAGGCACGGCCGACGCCCGACAAGGCCCGAGCCGCAGGACCTCGGCTGGGCTCCGACAGCCCAGCTGTCCCGGCAGGCACCTGGACGGGCCTGGGGCCATCCCTGACAAGGCGCCACCCCGAGCCTGCGGCTCGTCGTCTGTCCCCACCAGGACGGGGCCGCGCCGGGCGCGGGACACGGGCACACGGACTCGCGGGAGCACCCGACACCCTGCGCCTGAGCCTGCAGCTTCCCGCGGAGCCCCGGGCCACGCGCCAGACCCCTCACCCGGCCCTCGACCGCAGGGAGCCTCGCCAGAGCCCCGTCTGCCGCGCCAGGGCATGGCCTCCAGGCCCCCGTCCCTCCTCTAGGCCAGACTCGGAACACACAAGACGGCTTTGTGGGTCACTCTAGCCGCCTGGAAAAAGTTCCTCCAGGCACACCTGGCTCAAAGGAATCACTCTGGGTGTCACACACCAAACTGGCTTCCCCGAGAATCGACGTCAAAGCTTCCCGCGGAGGCCGGCGCAGAAGCACGGCGTGGACGCGTCCTCGCGGGGTGCCCACAGTGGTTACCTGGCGACAGGAGTGGCGGGGGCCGGCACGGAAGCTGGCACTTAGGAGGTGCCGGCTGCCTGCCTGGCCATGCTGGGTGCTCGCTCGCTTTGGGGGTCTAGATGCCCCAGCTCCCGCCACCGAGCTCTCCCTGTTCCTTCGCCATCAAGAGCGGAAACTTGTCTCGCGGCCCTGGGCTCTGTGCCTCAACGCACAGGGACCAGCAGCTGGAAAAGGCCAGACGTGGGGGGGCAGCTCTTGGCAAAGACCCCCATGAGTTATTGGTGATAAATCTTACTAAAAGAGCTGGGGTGCAGGCCTGAGGTGCGGGGTGAGAGCATGCCTCAGAGACAAGTGGGGAGCAGAGCAGGCGGAACCACTGAAATCCACTGCTGAGGGCGCAGTGGGGAGACAGGAGGGTCTGCTGCCCTGGGAGGTCACTCCCTGGCGGGGATCGGACTCGTGCTGCAGCGGCTGCAGACAGCTACCCAGGGAAGGTGAGAAGGGCCGGCCCCTGCAGGCAGCAGCTGGGGCCCACTAAGCAGCGGCAGGCCTTCGAGGCGAGCAGCGCTCTCAGCTCCCCACCCAGCACTCGGGGTGCTAGGGGCCACACGGCAACTGGGAGGGTGCAGGCCGCACCCCCAGACCCTCCTGGTGACCATCTGTACCAGCAGTGAAGGGAGCCAGGGCAGTGGCCACAGGAGGGCCCAGAGAGGAGGTCCGGCTGAGACCTGCCTGGGCTACTCCTTGGGGGCTGGGAGCCATGGAAAGGGGGGCGGGGAAGAGGACCCCAGGTGCTTGCTGCACCCACCTGCCCCACCTCGCCGAGACGGTCTGACGACGACGAGCAGGAGCCACGCTGAGAGGACCCAGCGTGGCCCCGCACCGGAAAATCTGTAAATTATGCAGCAGCCTCGGTCTCACCTGCCCCCACTGCTGACTGCGAAGGGATTTGTTTATTTCAACATGGAAAACGTGATCTTGGAGTGAAAAAACACCCAAACATTAGCGTGTCGGGCTCAGGAAGACTTAGCAGCCCTTCTAACAGGCGCTGGTTCCTGTCGCCCACGGCGGGCATTCACAGCCCCTTTCCAGGAAGGGCAGCGGGGTGTGCAGCAGCGTCCTGGGGGTGCACGCACGCGCCCCTCGGAGACACTGGGGTACGGGGCCCCGAGACGCCTCCTGGCCCTCTCCCAAGCCAGCCTCTTGCCACCCTGGAGACGCAGCACCGCCACCGCCTGCCGCCCCCTCCGCCGCCCCAGCGGCCTCCTGGCCTGGACCTGAGCTGGACTCTTCAGACAGGGCGGGAGCGGACACTCACCTCCAGGCCGGGAGCCTGGGGCCGTGGGGGGCACAGGAGGGCAGCCAAAGGGGCCCCATGGTTGGAGAAGAGCCCCAGGGGCCAGGCGGGGCAGGGGACACACGGGAAGCCAGGTGGGAACGGACACGCATGGACAGCGGCAAAGTGGACAAAAATGGCGCCCAGAGTCGAGTGCAGACACAGCCCGGGGGCGGGACGGCCCTCCGCGCGGAGGCCACTGCCCAGGCCCGGGCCCCTCGTCCGCCATCCGGCCCAGTCCCACAGCGTGGACTCACCCTGTGAGCCGGAGAACAGCAGGCCTGAGGGCCGGAGGGGGCAGGAGGCAGAGACAGGGAGCGGAGCTGTGCCTCTTGCTGCGAGGGAAACCAAGACCGAAACCGCAGGGCGGCGCTGAACCTGCTCCAGCAGCGGGCGCGGGTAGGGCGCACCTGCCGCGGCCGGCTCCCCGCCAAGTCTGGCGGGGCCTCGCCCCCCACAACAGCGGCAGGCAGCTCTTCCGAGACCCGCCTCGAGGTGGGTGTGGGCCTTGTGCAGCTGCGGCCCCGCCCCCGCCCCCGCCCCCGCTGGCCGTGCACAGACCGCTCCCAGGTGGACGTCAGGAAAACCACTTCAAGGATGCCGAGCCCTACGGAAATGGGCTGTGCCCTGCCCGGGCCCCCGCAGGCACAGCCGGCTGAGGCCCTGTGCGCCCACACGCCCCCAAGTACCAGGCACCGCACTCAGTGTCGGGAGGCCCGGGTGGTCAGGAGGCACAGTGGACATCACCGAGATGCCTGGCCGCACTCCACGGCTAAGGAAAACCGGCCACACGTTAGTCCGCGGTGTCTCGGCAGAGCCAGGGCATCCCTCCTCGGGGTCTCGCCTTCACAGCCCTCGCTGCCCATCAGTGTGGACACGGACGCCCTGACCCTCGCTCGGTCGGGGCTGTGCGGGTGCCCGGGCATCTGTGAGCAAATGAGGGCCACCCCCCCCCCCCGGCTGTCTCCTCCTCTGTGCTTTCACGAGACTCTACAGGTGACGCTGCCTGTGTGCTTGTCATGGGGAATAACTTCACTGTCTCTCAGTCTGCCAGAGCCTGAGAGGGGAAATGTCTGTGCAACTTTACGTATGCCACACAGAATGCCACACAGACGGGTACGCTGGCATTCACGGCGAGCCAAAGCAAAGCCAACCCAGCTAGAACGAGGCCGGTCTGCGCGTGCCGCGGCGGGACGGGAGCCGCGGGAGCGACGTGTGGATCCGAGGCCACACGGCGACTTCACCTGCGACGCGCGAGGCAGGTGCGCAGCTCAGAGGCCGGAAAGTCTGCAATAAGCCAGCGCTTTTCCCAGATAAAAGGATTTTCTTCCTCTGGGGGTGGGGGGCTGGCGCCGGCTCTTTGGCAGAAGGCAGCTGCAGCATTAAGGTTTGTGGCGTTTATCGTTCTGTTGAGAAAATTCTCCTCCAGAAATAAAAGATTTTTTTAAAATAAGACATCCAGGGCCTCCCTGGTGGCGCAAGGGCTGAGCCTCAGCACTATGAAGCCGGCCGCAGCCCCTGCGGCGCGAGTTCGATCCCCGGCCAGGGAGGGACCCCAGGGTGCAGCAGACTCCTCCTGTCTCCCCGCTGCTGCCTCGGCAGTGGATTTCGTCCATCTGCCTGTTCTGCTCCCCGCTGTCTCTGGGGAGTCCCCTCACCCCCATACCTCTGGCCTGTACCCCAGTTCTCGGGTGCATGAATAACTCTTAAAAAAAAAGACATTTAAAAGCAAACTGAAACTTCTTTCTCCAAAGTATAAATCACAATGGAAAGAAGCTTCTGTGCGTCCACGGCCCTTCCCGAAACAGTGTCCTGGGGCGGGCGGGGCAGGCGGGTCCCCAGCCCACGTGGCCGGTCCTTACCCATGGAGGAGACAAGACGCGACGGAAAACACTTAGGAAGTGATCCACCACACTCTCCCCTAGGCAAGTCACAGGAGGGCTGCTGGACCATCCGCCACTTAGACAACTTCGGGTTTTGTCATTCCCGCGAAGTAAAGAAAAGGCGGCCCGGCTTCTGCAGGAGCCGACCTGGCGCCTTGGTCTCGTACTGGTTCTGCGCTCTGTGTAAGTCCAGAAGCTAAGGCATACCGCACTCGAATGATCTTACAACAAATACACACTTTCCCTGGGAAGCAGCAACTGTTTATTCTGAAATACACATAACAGTGAAAATGCAAATGTATCTCGTCAAAATACATTGTTTCCTAGCCAGGCTTCTCCCCAGAGCTAGGGCACAGGCTCAGAGCCCGCCAGGTGGCCTGTACACCTAGGGCGGACTAGAGAAGTGCTCCTGAGGAAAGCTGCGCGGTGGCCTCTCCCCAGCCAGCGGCTGCCCCGCGAGCGACAGAAGCGCCTTGGTCCAAGCTCTCCAGAGCGCATCAGCCGCTTCTTCCCATCTACTGACATTCCAGCAGCCACCGAGAGCCGAGAGCCGCTCAGGCGGGACACCCTTCCCACTGGTTCTCTCTAAGGATGACTGGATGTGAGACACACGGACAGGCTGAAGTTCTGAAGCCCGAGCACCTGATGAGGTATTCCGGCTCCAAACCCAGCCACTCCCTCCGGGCGCCCCCAGCTCCTCTGCGCTGCCTCAGGGGCTTCCTTGTGAGCTCGGAGGAAACCGCCCAGCGGCCAGGGGGGAACCCTCAGAGCGCGTCTGGGGTCCGGCGC
>NW_004567143.1:4946386-4953695 GCF_000260355.1 Condylura cristata
TAACTGAGGCGGGGAGCGCCCTCCCCAGTCCAGGCGCAGTCCCCACGGCGGCCTCGGGCTCAAGAGACAAACCACTCTCTCTCCGAGGGCCTCAAACTTCTCTAGAAAACGTCCGTTTCTGGGGGCGCCCGCAAGGGGGGGGTGTGGTAAGGTGCAGGCTTCTGTGCCATCGATGAGGACTGTCACAGGGGGCATGGCCACGCTGCCCACGGCCAGGCGGCACCAGAGCCCCACCGGGCAGCCCCAAAGACACGCTGGCACCCGCGGCCCACAGCAGCGGCCTCCCCCAAAGCCGGCGCTGGCTGGGCTGGCTGGACGCTGGTGCTGAGGCTGTCTGGTCAGGGAAAATAAGCCAACGAGCCTGCCTATGTCACAGCTATTGTCCCACAGGGTGAAATTACGTTTAGTGTTTAATTCTGAAAAATTAGCTTCTAGTTTTTGCTTCCACAGTAATGTTTTCAAATATGAATAAAATTCTAAGTTTCAATCCCAAGACGTTTTTGTTCTAACTCAATTAAATTGCAAAAATCTTCGAAAATGTATATGGAACACAAAGGTCTGCCATGGTGAACATGCCCCAGCGAAGCTTAGAGATAGCATTTCTACTTCTCATCCCCTCGCTGACAGGCTTCCTTCAAAGACTGGCTTTGGTTTTTGAGTCCTTCCATCTAAACACAAAACTAAGCCACAGGATGGCTCGAGCTGCCAGGGCCTGATATCATGAAGTCCCCCCATCACCCACCACCAACACCCTCCACCGCGCCGCACACACTAGGGCAGGGCTGCGGCCTGGGCTCTTCGCAGGTGCTCAGTGTTCAAGGGAGAAAGAACACGTTAGTGACAGAGTAAACAAGACCATCCTGCCTGAACGGAGCGGGTCTGAGGCCCCTGGGGCGCTCACACCGCTCACTAGGGTCTGAGATACGGTGACTTCTCCATATTCCCGCTGCAGGAAAGACCGGCCACGGCCAGTCCTGAGTTAGTCAAAAAGCGCGTGAAACCCTGATTAAAATTTAAAGAAGTTTCTCCTCCCAGGACTGTGTTCCACTAGTGAGACAGAGGGCAGGAAGAGACAACGCTGTGACTTTCCAGAAGGCCAAAAATCCAAATGCACTGCTCTCATAATCTACAAATATTTTTCGTAATTCTTTCCTAGTACGATGCAAATAAAATTATAATACCCTAAAAAGAAATAAGGGAAGCTAGGGCCCTCCCTGGTGGCACACGGCGTCAGGACGCAGCACTGCAAGCTACGGCGGCAGCTTCAGTGCGAGTTTGATTCCTGGACCCGGAGGTGACCCCAGGGCGCGGCAGCCCTCTCCTGACCCGCCCGCCGCTCCCCTCGGCAGTGGACTGCATGCAGTCGGCCTGTTCTGCTCCCCGCTCTGTCTCTGGGGAGCCTCTCACCCCCTGCATCTCTGGCCTGTGCCCCAGTTCTGTGTGCACAAATAAATGCATCCTTAAAAAAAAAGAAAGAAAGAAAGAAGGGAAGCTAAATGCACAAGAGACAGCTGTCTACAGAATCAGAGGAGGTGCTGTAAGCAGTATCTTAAAGAAATATTAAAAAGAAACATCTTAAGATAAAGTTAAAAAAGCTAAAACAATATGAAAAACAAACCAAAATACGAACCATATGAAGAACACTCCCCGGCCACAGTCAGTGAACAGAGATGGAACAACTCGTCAGAGACACAAGCGGTAACGCCCAGGGATGCTCCACAGCCCTGCCAGTCGGGGAGCGCCGCGGAGACCAGGCGCGTGGCCCATTTCAAGCCAGGGAAAGGAAGTCAACGCACCGCACGCGGCCACGGGAGCCCAGAGAAGCCGGCGCTGTCCACGGCCGCCGTCCCCGAGCGGCCTCCAGCAGCCACGCCGAGACACAACGCACGCGTGACCGGGAGGTGGCCGCTCTGGCATCACTCGAAACAGAAAGTCCACGTCTGGAGACGCTGGACAAGCGCAGGGCACCCTGCCGACGCCTTCTGGACATGGACCCCTCACTCAGAGTGACCACGCCCAGGGTTTCATCGTGAGTCAGCACAGACCCCAGAGCCGGGGCGGGGCCGCAGCCAGGAGGGGCGGCAGAGCTGCCTGCCGGAACCCTCGGGCACTTCTCTCCAGAGGGCGCCCGGGGCTGATGGAAACCTGTGCTGCACCGCCGCGAGGGGGGTCCCGGCGCAGACAGGCGGCCTCCCAGGAGTCAGTGCGGGAGCGGGCACAAGGGCAGTGCACCCGTCTACTCGGCGGATGGAATGTTACGCGCCCTTCAAAAGCGTGATGATCGACAACGCGGAAATGATCTTTTCCGTGTTACCTGGCCACGTGGCAACATGACTCTAACCTTCAAGAATACAAAGAAAACAAGACGTGCACGCAGCAAGTCGGGAGACGGAGGGCAGTGGCCTGAGGCCGGTGGGCAGAGGGAGGCCTGGGCCCCTCCACTGCCCCATGCTCTCACTTCCTGCAGTAGTTTTTAATAAATGTAAGTGACTGAAATAACAGATTTCTGCAATGAGAGATCCACAGACTAGACGATGACAGCGCAAGAAATTGAGGCTGAAATTGAAAGACAACAGTGTTCTGACATGTTCTGCTAAGTGGGGTAATCTAGGCAAAGGCCTGTTAGCGCACCGTGGGGCTGACTTCAAACTCAACAAAGGCAACAGAAGCTCAGATGAGCGCCAGCCTCTCGCTGAATTCCCAAACACAGGGCCGGGCGGGCCTCCACCTGACCGCAGGTGCCTCCCGGGAGGGGACGGCGGACGCTGCCCGGCAGATGGCGGGGCAGGCAGTGAGAGCCCGAAGTGACCCTTGGCCTTCACCCAGAATCAGGGCGCCAACCTCGCCTGCCGGCCACACCTGGCCCGCCCAACCCCAGCACCCAGGGCCCAGCCCCTGCCGCCCGGGGCAGTGACCGGCCTGGCCAAAGGGCTCCCGGAGGGACACTCACCGGGAGAGGGGGCAGACAGGCACCGAGGGAGGCCTGCAGGCGCCAAGACAAAGGGAAACTGAAAGCAGAGCTGAGGCCTCGGCGGCCGGCTCCCGGCAGGCCAGTACTGCAGCGGGTACCCCAGCTTCCTCTCCCCCGAGCCCCAGCGCAGATATGTACGTAGACACCGCGCTGTGCGTCCACCGGGGACACGAGGCTCTGCCACCACCCACCACCCGGGACGGGCACGGGGCTCCCCGCAGCGCCCTGAGTGGGGGGCACGGCTGCGACTCGACCCTGCTGTACCGAGGCCAGCGCTACTACCTGAGTCCTGGAAAAGTGCCCCAGGTAACTCAGGGTTCACACGCAGGACCACACCCCACGTCCCCCACCTTTGAAGTCACAGCACGGCTCTGTCCCGTGGTTTCCCCGGGAGCAGGGCGTGCTCACCCCTGGACTGGCCCCGGAGGCCCCGCCCCTGCCCGGCCCCTCCTTCCCGGGACCCCACTTGTGGGCAAGACCCCCCCCGGGGGCCGAAAAACCCCCCACAGCTCCCGCTGGCCTCGGGCCCCTCCCCTTAAGTTACACAGGCTGCGCCCCGTCTCAGCTGTGTGGGAAGCCCGGGGGGCCCCAGGGGCCGCACCCCACTGCCCGGCCCAGGCCCCGCCGTCTGTCCCAGCTCAGCCGGTCTCCGCTCAGCCCCCCGCCTCGCCCAGGCTCACCGTGGGCCGCACCACCCCGCGCCACGCAGCGGCTCTTCTGTTGGGGACGGCGCTTCCCAAGGAAAGGCGGCCACTTGTGGGAGCACTGCCTGCTCTCCCAGGTGACCTCACCTCGCCAGAGAACAGGGACAGCGGCTGGCAGGAGCCGCCGAGCCCCAGTCGGGACCCTGCGTCCAGACGGAGCCCCCGGGAGTGCGGTGCGCACCGGGGGGGGGGGGTTCTGTGGGCGCAGGGCCGAGTCCGTCCCGGCCAGGGAGCCGGAGAGGCCCCAGGCCCAGCAGACCCCTCCTGTCTCCCCGCCGCCCCTCAGCAGGGTTTCAGTCCATCCGTCTGCTCCGCTCCCCGCTCTGTCCCTGGTGAGTCCTCTCACCCTCCCCCCACACATCTGGCCTGTACCCCAGCTCTTATACGCATAAATACATCTTTTAAAAAAGGAAACAGGGGCCCTCCCTGGGGGCGCAGCGGGTCAAAGCCCAGCACTGAGAAGCTAAAGCCGCTGCAGCATGAGCTCCATCCCCGCCGGCCCCGGAGGGGACCCCAGGGCAGCAGCCCTCCCCTGACCCGCCCGCTGCTCCCCTCAGCAGTGCACTTCTCAGTCAGCCTGTTCTGCTCCCCGCTCTGTCTGGCCTGTACTCCAGTTCTTTACGTATAAATAGAAAACTCTTTCTTAAAAAAAATATCAAGATGGCCCTGCCTGGTGGCACGTGTTGGGGAGCACTGCGGGCTGCCACAGCCGCGTCAGCGCGAGTTCGACCCCCGCCCTGGAGGTGACCAGCAGGCCTCTCCTGGCCGCCGGCTGCTCCCCTCAGCAGTGGACTTTGTGAATCCGCCTGTCCTGCTCCCCCCTCTGGGGCATCCTCTCGTCACCCACCTCTGGCCTGCACCCCAGCTCTGGATGCATAATAAATAAATCCAAAAACACTCAGACTTTTTTTGGTAGAAGCTGGCCAGCTGATGCTAAAACTTCCATGGAAAATATAAAAAACATAATAGACAAAGGAATTTGGGGGGGGGATTCCACTGCCTGATTGGAAATAGAAGACCCCCAGTTACTGGCACAGTGTCTACAGTCCACCCCCATCGCGAGCCCAGGGAGCCCAGGCGGCATCCACAGACACCAAGGGGAGGGGGTGCCCGAGGGGTCTCCAGCATGCGGCGCTACCCAGCAGCAGAGAGCAGCCAGGCACCACCTCCCCCCGGGGAGCACCGCAGCGCCGACCCTGCAGGGACCCCTGGGGCAGGCCCAGCCCGAACCCACCAGGAGCGGGACCCCGGGGCAGGGCAGGCGGCCTTCAGCCAGTTAGAGCCCTCCAGGAGTCAGGTGAGGTCACCACATGGGCACAAGTCAGAGACAGAAAACGCCTGACTCGGTCTGAGACTCCAAGAAGGCGCACGTGGACCCGGGCCCTGAGCGGGAGCGCAGGTGGGAGGGGGTGGGCCACGCGGTGGGGCGCAGGTCAGGGGGGGCTGGGTGGGTGGGAGTCTGTGCCTTTCTCTCCACTTAGCCACGAGCCCCCAGCTGCCCCCCAGGTGAAACCTGACCTGCACCGAGAGCGGCCACACCCCGCAGGCTGCCCCCACCCCCCACCCCGCCTTTGGCCAGGCCCTGCAGGCTGACCCCGAAGGCCAGGGCACCTGGGGAAAGCTGGCAGCTCCTCAGAAGTCAGACACCCTGACCGAGCAGGTGCCGGTGCGTCCAGGCCCCAGACACGGGCGGCCCCTCGGCGGCCGCTCCCTGTCCCGCACCCTCTGCATGGAGCGTCTCCTTCCTTCCCTCTCGAGAGTTCCTGAGCGCTTGTCAGTGAGGAGCTGACAACCCCAAGGCGCCGCGGGGCTCCCTGACCACGCAGCCGTGGGCCGCTGACCGCTGACCCCACCGAGGCCCCACCTTCTTTCTCTTCGGTCTCGGCTCCGCCACGGCCTCTGCGCCCCGCACCCGGCTGAACGCGGAGCTGCTCCGCAGCAGACGCCGGGGTCAGACACACCTGCAGGCAGGTGCTGCCCGGCCGGCCGGCCCGGGGAGCCTGCCCCTTCCCACGGCTGGCTCAGGAGCTTGCTTTTCTTAATTCCCGACTCGAGCTCACCCTCCAGCTCGCTCAGCACGGGCCGGCCCGGAGGCAGCCTGAGGTCCCCAGGCCCCCCTCTGACCCCCGCTGCCCTACAGCCTGGGGGAGCCCCGGGCGGCTCTCACCTTGCTTTCTCCAGCCCTGCAGACTCCGCAGCACCTTCTCTGACGGCTGAAGGAGAACCCACAGGCGACGTGGCCTGAGTGAAAATAACCTGAGCGCCTCAGAAACCTACCTTGAGGAGTGAGACCTAAGTCACCTGTCCCCGCTACCTCACACAGCAGTTACTGAGCCTGACTCCTCTCCTGCCTGCCTGAGAGAAAGGGGGCTGGGGCCGCCCTGGGGGCGCAAGGGCTCAGAGCACTGCGAAGCTACGAGGCCGCTGCAGGCCCCGGCCAGGAGGGGACCCCAGGCGCCGCAGCCCCCTCCTGTCTCCCCGCTGCCCCTCAGCAGTGTGCTCCATCCATCTGCCTGCTGTGCCCCCACTCTGCCTCTGGCAAGTCCCCCTGCACCTCTGACTGAACCCCAGTTCTGGGTGCATAAATAAATCTTTTAAAGAAAAAGCAAAGAAAGACAAGGCGCCTGGGTCCAGCAGAGCACACACCGGCCCAGGCAACAGGTGTCCACCTCCGCGGCAGGTCCTATGGCCGCATCACCCGCCGATGGCCACAGCACTCTCAGCTCGGGGATG
The DNA here is from genome assembly GCF_000260355.1 of Condylura cristata. NCBI lineage: Eukaryota > Metazoa > Chordata > Mammalia > Eulipotyphla > Talpidae > Condylura > Condylura cristata. The sequence goes on from NW_004567143.1 coordinate 4,952,795, forward strand.
CCCACGCAGCCTGGTGGGCCCAAGCGCCGCCAACCTTGGGGCGTTTACGGGCACTGCCACCTGCCCGGCCCTTGGGGACACCTGTGTCCTTCTTCCCGTCCTCCCGAGCCGAGCCAGCCGCTGGGAGGGGACAGTCTGGAAACGCAGCTGCCCGCGCTTCAGAAGCTTCTAGAGTCCGCACAGCAGCGCAGGCTCCGCCTGGGATGCTCCGGCTTGGCAGCTGGGAAGGACGGAGGCGCTGTCCCCTCAGCCTGGCGCAGAGGGCACAGAGCGGAGTCAGGCCGCTGGCGAGGCCAGAGGCAGCGCCGTGCACTGGACCCTGAGGTCAGGCCGCTGGACTGGCGGCCCCCGGGACAGCAGGTCACAAGTGAGCCTTCCACACAGGGTGTGTGCTGCGCTCCTGATTGTTGTCCAGGAGAAAATAATTATCACCCCGTGGTTGGCAGAATCATCGGATACTGCTTTTTCAATGAAAAAAAGATCCTTTTTTAAAGATATGTTTATGAGTAGAACTAGGGTACAGGCCAAAGGGGCGGGGATGCGGGTGAGAGAACTCCCCAGAGACAGTGGGGAGCAGAGCAGGTGGGGAGACTGAAACCCACTGCTGAGGGAGCAGCGGGGAGACCGGAGAGGTCTGCCGCGCCCTGGGGGCCCTGCCTGGCTGGGGATGGACTCAGGCTGCAGCGGCTGGGGACGGCTTCACAGTGCTGCGCTTCAGCCCTGCACCCCAGGGCGGCCTCAGTGAGGAGACTGTAAGGCCCGAAGTGACTGCGGGGAGGTTGCTTCTGCATGCCCCCCTGCAGCACGGAGCCCCCCCACCTGCAGCACGGAGCCCCCCAGCAGCACAGAGCCCCCCTGCAGCATGGCACGGAGCCCCCCAGCAGCATGGCACGGAGCCCCC
>NW_004567143.1:4953865-4960153 GCF_000260355.1 Condylura cristata
CCCCCAGCAGCATGGCACGGAGCCCCCCAGCAGCATGGCACGGAGCAGTGAATCGAGGCCTCCGGGCCCAGCCCCGACTCAGCAGCGGGCCAGCTGTGGCGGCTGTTTTGCAGCGCGCAGGGCTCTCCCCCACCTCCCGGGCGGCAGGGCGGGGCTCTGGCAGCCCTGGGGGGGGCTGAGCGCCAAGGCAGACCCTAGAAAGTCCCGGCTGCGAGACACCAGGCAGTGCCTTCCAGACGAGACGCTGCTCCCCTCAGGCTTCCTGCGACATTAGACAGCCGACTTGACCCAGGAGCCCAGTAGTGTTCTGACACTATAAGGCAGACGCGTGCCTTTCCCAGGCTTGACAGCCGCAGTGTGCATCCCCCCACACACGCCGAAACACAGCCCCGCCACACCGAGACTGTGTGTCTGAGCACCCCAACAAAAACCCACCCCTGTTTCAAAACGCCTCAGAGAAGGCAGAGCGCAGGGGGCTGTACGCCCCCACCCCGGAAAAGACAATGGAGCAGCACAGTTGTCATCATCTAGGTCTCAAATTTCATCTCGTTCCTGGAGCCCGACTTCACGGCCAGCTGCTGTGCCACGCCGGCTCGCCCAGCAGACGGACCCCTGCTCCGCGGCCCAGCCCGGGTTCCTCTGCCACTTCTCCAGGCGGTCACTCCGCAGCCGCTCACGGGCCACCTGCGGCGACACTACAGGGGTTCTCCTCTCAGAGGGCAACCACGTGGGCCACAGCAGAAGCCACGGGCTGAGCGCTCCGGCCCACAGTGGCGCCACGCTGGACCGGCTCAGGCGAGCCGTGGCGCCGGGCAGCTGGACGGCGGCAGTGCCCGTCGGCATGGTCACTGGGGTGGCCTGGCACTGACCACCTCTGCCGTGCGGGCTGACACCCCACGCACGGCCTCTTGCTGCACTGCCTCTGTGAAATGAGGGGCGACGCCACCCCTGGGCGCTCTGGTCCCAGCACGCCCATCTGAGCGGGACCGTGCCGCCAGACCAGCGGGCGCTGGGCCTGCAGGGCGCCGCGGTGAGTGCCTCGGAAGACGCTTGCGCCCTCACCTGGCCCTTGTTGCTCCAGACGCCAGGGGTGCAGCCCGAGTGGCCCTGGAGGCCGGCGCGGCCCCACAGGGCTTCTCCTGCGTTCCGGGCCCCAGTAAGAGAGGCAGCAAACGGCCTTCAAGCCGCTCAGTGAGGTGCCGGAGAGCGCTACCCACGAGCCGTCCCTGACCGCTGCCGGGCGGCCCCGCTGGAGCTGGAGCTGGCCTGGTCTCGGAAGCCGAGGCCCGGCCCGCCTGGCGGCGCGGTCCTGCCCTCCAGACACTGCGGGCAAGACCAGCCCCACAGGGCGCTGCCGGCGGCTTGTCGTCTAACGACTGCGTCTGCGGGTGCCCTGGGGTCTCCAGAGCCCGGCAGCTCCTCGCACAGCATCATCGCCCCCCGACACGGCGTGACCACCGCCGCCCGCAACCAGCACCCACCCGCCCCGGGAGCGCCCCGACACTGCTCTAACCCCACACCGCCCGTGCCCACCACGCGAGGGCGGACGGGGGAGCAGCGGCCTCTGAGCCCAGCAGTCAGAAAGCAGGGCCCTCCCCAGCGGCGGGGGTCAGAGCGCAGCCTGGGAGGAGACCGCAGCCCGGCCAGGGAGGGGCCACGGGGCGCAGCAGACCCCTCGAGGCCCCCACTGCCCCCGTCTCCCATCCGAGTGGATCCGCCTGTCCTCTCCCCACTGTCTCTGTGAGTCCTCTCACCCCACCTCTGGCCTGCACCCCAGCTCCTCCGTGTGCATAAATAAATCTTTAACAAAAACAAAAGACCAAAGCAGCAGCGGGCGGAAGCCAGGCTGGGCCTGGTGACCTCGGGTCCCTAACCTGCGACGGTCCCCGCACACGGTCTCCTCGCTTGTTTACCAAGATTCTGGCCCGAAATTTCTGGCCCTGTGACGCTCAGAGGCGCGTCCCTGCAGCAGAGAGGCCGCCACTGCGCGGCCCTGACCACAGGAGCCTCCCAGCACCTGCCCGCTCGCTGCCCTCAGAGCCGCCTGCCCGGCAGAGACCCAGAAGCCGGCCGGGGCGCTGGTGAGTCTCCCCTGGCGGTTTTCTGCTCCCTCGCCGCCAGCAGCACCCGTACCTGGAAGCTTCCCGCCCCCCCCCCCCCGGGCCCAACCCCGGGGGGGGGGGCCGGTGCACCTGTGCCGGGCAGTCGCTGTCTCGCCGCCCCACTAAACCCCACCCAGGCCCCTCCGAGGTCTCGGACACGTCCACCTCTTGGCGCCAGAGCCAGAAACTTCAAGATGACGCCCCACGCTGCCGGAACGCCCTCCCCTCCGCCTCCTCTGCCTGGCCCACCTCACCGGCGACCCAGCGGCCATCTCCGGCCCCAGGAGCTGCCCCCGTGCCCCGCAGCCTCCCGGCCTGAGTCTGCGTGCGGCAGGGGACCGCGACCCGGCACAGAGCATTCCTGTTCAGAAACCGCCCCCTCTCTATCCCTCTTTAACTGTAACATAAAGTAAAATCACCTGGCAGAAAGCAGCGGCCGCAGCCCGCAGCCCGCAGGTGGCCCGGATCAGTGCTTTGGGTCCTAAGTAACTGAAAGTATTTAAAAATCAAAAGATTTTTCCTAAAATTCCAGGCTCCCAGCCTCTGTTGCAACACCAGCAGGTCTAGAAACGTCTCACAGCCTCCTGGGGCTACCTGAGCCGGCTCTGTCCTGCCCAGGGAAGGCGCCTGAAAGACTCCCGCCCCCCGGGCCATTTTTCTGCTTGCCCCAGGGTCTTCAGTGGCAGCTGTCACTCAGGACAATACAAGCGTAAAGTGACCGCATCACTCACGGGTCCCCAGTCCCAGCCACGCCCAGGGATAGTCGCTGCCAGGCCCCAACCCACAGTCAGCCTGTTGCAGACACACCCCGCCGGGAGGCGGCCTCAGACGCCCCGACGAGCGTGGGCCCCCGGAGCCCACTCACCTGCCGCCCAGAAGGCACCCTCCCCTCTCCTCGCCCAACAAACTCACGAGGGTCCATCCGGGCAGGTCTACCTCCGTGCCACTGCCCCGTCTCTGAGGACCCTTCAGCCACAGGGGCTTCCCCCACCGCTGACCGGACCCCCCAGCTTTACACGCTCTTTGAGATCCCGAGTGACCAGCCGAAAAGCCACAGGAGAGCACCCCTCAGGCGTGGGACGCCACTTCAGTACCCGCAGCGGCAGGCCGCAGGCGGGCGAACCAGGTCCCCCTGTCCAGCGGGAGGCTTTCTCTGGAGAACGTGCAAAAGCAGCTGCGCGCCTCTGGCGCCCGCAGCCGTCCTCTCGGCCTCAAACTGGACGGGCAGATCAGGCGAATTTGTCATTTCCCGTGACGATTCAAGACTGGCCTTCGACAAAAGCACCCTGCCCGCGGCATACGGTCACACAGGGCCATCACCGGGGAAGAGAAGAAACCACCCAGATTTCAACCCACAGCTTTTGCTACTTGCGCTGTAGAGCTCTGAAACGAGCCGCTAGCGCAAACACCAAGCACGTTCTACAAGGAAGCGGGGATTCATCAGCTTGTTGAAATCTTAAAAATGGGCCAAAGCAATTTTTTTGGTTAAAAAAGGGAAACACACGTGCTACAAAGTTTCTCTATGCAGCAGCTAGAAATTGCATTCACTTCCACTATCTCGCAGATTTCGGGGGACACGCACCTGGCGCCCCCACCAGGCTGCTAGGGAAGCTGGTGCTCCTTCCGGAACCTGCTCTTCCAGTTTCCTCCTGCAGGAAGGTGCCAGAGGTGGCCGGCCAGTGATCTCAGGGCAAAGGTGAGGCCAGCACTGCCCAGAGGGAAACTGGCTGCAGCCCGGGAATCCCGAGCGCTTCTGCCCAAGGGTGACCACAGCCAGCATGCTGGGCTGAGCGAGCCTCCGGCGGGTGTGTCAGCCGGTGTGCAGAACGGGAAGATGGACTGGGGGCTCTCTGACGTTACTTGGAGGCCGAGGCCTGCCAAGTTCCCACGGCAGTGACCGACACGCTGGCCGAGGCGCGCTGCAGCAGACGGGGCCGCCGGCCCCTCCCAAGCAGCGGTGCCCACCAACGGCAACGGGACAAGCCGCCCGTGGGCTCGGCTGCGGCGCCACCTCTCAGCAGGCCCAGCTTGTCCAGAAACTGAAACGTGCCAGGGCCCACGAAGTGCCAGGGGCCGGCAATTATCAAAACTTTCCGTCCATCTCATTTAACTGAAACACAGAAAATGGTGGAAGCACCAGCTGCGTGACCTCGAGAACCACGGGCGCGTCTCGCAGGCCGCGGGGGCGCGTCTGTGTGCAGCCTCGCTGCGCTGCGACGTGGGGTGTAGACGGCGCTTCCAGTTACGGCAGGAAGGACCGGACGCTGCTGGGAGCGGCCACGCGCCGCGTCCCCTCCCGGGCCCGCACAGGGCGTCGCTGGCCCCCGGCTTCTCCGCAGCGTGGCTCCAGGTGACTTTCTAATTGCGGCCACGGCCCTCGGAAAAGAAAGCAGCTCCGGCTACGAGTTTATCTGAAAAGGGTCACGGACAGGGCCCGAGAAACCCTACCCCAGCGCCTGGCCTGCTGCTTCCACGCAGAGCACCGCACCCCGGCCCGGCCCGGCCTCGACTCTGCTGAGCGGAGAGAACTGGGGGGCCGGACCTTCCCTTGCCGGCCCAACTGAGCACCGCGAATACCTATTCTCAGGGGACAAAAACAGGATCAGAGTTTCAGGGAGTTTCCTTAATGCCCACAGAAAAATAACATGAATAGGAAAACAGCCACTCCCGCCTGCCTGCCCCACGCAGCCCTCAGGGAGCCCCGGCAAGCCCCCCCTCAGGGAGCCCCCGCAAGCCCCTTAGGCCGAGCCCCGCAGCCCCCACCCAGCCGCCACTTTCAGACCAGAGTAAATGCCACGCTCCAAGCGCGGGCACATGGAAGTTCCCACACCTGCCCCTTTTCCCAGCTCTGCCCGGAGCTGGCTGTAGGCAGCAAATGTAATTTTAAGTAACAGCAGACAGCCCCTAGCCACACAGCCGGTGTTTCTTAAATGTGATGTAACATGAAAAGTATCGCTACAGAAGAGGAGAAGGCTTCATTTGTTTACCTAAAATGTAAGACTTGAGGCTCGGGAAGTGTCGCTGGCAGTGCAGTGTTCCTTTCTTAATCCCAAGGTAAATACACAAACCCACTTTGCTAGGTGTCATCAGGCGCCCTCTCCAGAACCTCCGCGGAGTGGCCACCCAGCAGGCGCTGACAAGCTAAAGGCGTTTGGTCCTTGGTGGTTCACAAAGACTGCATCTTCATGGCTCCGGTGATTGTGTGCAAGCCCAGAAACGCGGCATTCACAAGCCTAATTTGCATTTACTACTCCTCAGTTTCACTTTGCGGGTCTCCCCACCCAGCTGGGGGTCTGCCCGGTCCACACCCTCAGCACCCTCTGACCCTGCGGGCCACCTGCAGCCCGGCCTCGCACCTGCCGGGTTAGTTTCCAGCCGGGGATTCCATTCCCTTCAAAGGACACACCTAATTTTAAAGAATCCGCTTAAAAGTTTGGAGCCACCACAGCTGCCACTAGACTGAATTTCCCCGAAGAGCGCGCAGCCATGTTCCAATCTTAGCGAAAATCCTCTTAGGGCTCCGAGCTGCTGCAAAGCTGGGTGCCCGCACGCTGGCCGGTCCGTGTCGGCCTGTGGGACGCGTCTGCTCTTAAAGGGCCACCGCCGTCTCCGCTCACAAAACCAGACAGAAAATTTCAAGCAACAAAGCGCGATCCCCTCGGTCAACCTTTCTTCCGGCGAGCAGGGCTCGGTTCGCCCTGGGGAGCGCGCACGGGCGGGGCGGGGCGGGGCGGGGCGGGAGCTGACAGGGTCGGTCGCGGGGCTCCTTCCAGAGGGCGAACTTTAAACGCCGGTCCGAACGGCGGAGCTGCCGGCCACGGCTCCGCGAGCGGCGGGGCGCTTGGCGGCTGAAAATGGGAAGCCGCCGCGCTGAAACCCTACAGGGGTATCGGTGAGGCTCGCGAGGCCCCGAACGCCCTGAAGTTTAAAGTTACTTACGACTCCACCTCCCTCGGCCGACCTGCACTCCCCGGGGCCGGCGTGACAGCCCGCCCGGGCCCGCGGCCGGGGCTACCCCACTCCGCTCACAGCGGGGCTAGGGACGCGGCCGGCCCGGCCTCCCGCGCCTGGTCACCGCGGGCTGCGAGCTGGCACCAAAATATGGAGGCAAGTGGAAGGCCCGAGCCATCTCGGCGCGAGGAAAGGAAGGCAGAGCAGGCACAGCACCTCCCGCCAGCCGGGGCCG
>NW_004567143.1:4963035-4967160 GCF_000260355.1 Condylura cristata
GCCGGCTCTGGCCCGCCGCTCGGCGGCTCTGGCAGGCGATGAAAGCGACGCCGGGTTCGCCCACCTGTGCGGCTCCCCTGCGCGCCCTCCCGCCGGTAGCCCGAACGGCGACTTTGAGTTGTGTTTCCTATTTAGGCGAAGCAGACACCGTTGGCGTCCAGGGCCTGTTGTGAACGAAAGCAGCTTTTTCGCTATTGAAATGGCTTGAGTGAGGTCCTGAGCAGCGGGGGACTGGAATTCCTTCAGGACGCAGTCCCTGCTGCTTCCCTAGAGTTCACTAAATTTACAGCCATCGGAATTTTGAGACCCAGAGAAACTGGCTCGGTAAATTGAACCTGCAAGTACCGGTGCCTGCCTACTATGCGCGGAATGAAACGAGCGGGGTTCGCAGAGATGGGGAAAGGTTCACCGTTTATTATTAAGTGCAAATAGGAAAACGCACCCCACCCCCATCGTTTCTGCACACCACATTTGCAAATACCAGACAGCGCCCCAGGGTTGGCTGCCAGACCAGAGTGGAAGGACAGTCATCGCCAGAGCCCACCCGGCACAGCCCAGAGTCGGCACCCACAGCAAGACACCCCTGCAGCAGACAGGCGTGAAAGGAAGCCGCAGGACTGAGGGCGAAGTAGAGAGATAAAATGGGTAGAATTGGCCGCAGGATAGAAAGGGGCCCCCCCTTCCCTCCTTGGGCAACCCTGAGCAGACAGGCTGTGGGGCCCGTGTTGAGATAGTGGGCTGGTTCCGTGAGGTTATCTTGGCCAAAGCAAATCAGTACAGCCCAGGTGCACGGGGAGCGCTTCAGGAAACCTCGCTGACTGCAGTACTGTCCAAGGGCTTCCAGCCCTCATCCAACACCCACACCCCCAGGGTACAGCAGCCTTGCAGCGGTGGCCTGTGCAGTTGGGGCGCACACATGCCGGTGCACACCCGTGGCTTTTCAGCGGTGCACCTGACACATACCACGTAAGAATGTCACGTGAGGTCAGTGGAAATACAGCAGATGTATAAACTTTACTTCCTTAACGGCAGAAATCCAAGAGGCAGGTATAATGTTGACGGCCCTCAACATTATAGAGATCAGAGATTATAGAGAGCATCTGGATAAAGGACCAAGTGCCACCAAAAAACTAGAAATCTACCTTACTAAGTAGACTTTGTGAACTTTTAAGTGATGGCACCAGAGCTAACGGCCACTCCGAAGGGCTGATGACAGGGCACTTTCACTTTCTATATTACCTGTCCTGTGATACGTACAGACGCATTTGCATGGAGTGGACTCAAGTGTACATTATGAATCTGAACCGTGGGTGGGGCGAGGCTGGGGTGGGCAGGAAACCAGAGGGACATCTCCAGAAGGGAGCCGGGGAGCATCCGGCCAGCCGGCAGGGCCAGGCCGCTGCCGCCCTCACACAGAGCCAGCCTGACCCTGCCTTCGCCTGCAGCACCCTTGCTGGCCTGGTATTAGGTGAGTGTGAAGCACCACGAGGCCTTGCAGGTCCACTGTCGGCCTGGCTTCCGCGCCAGCGTCCAGGGCGGTGCTGGGAGCTCCCTGGGCACCCACTCGCTCGCCCGGGCTGCCGCTCCGTGCGCAAGGTTTGGTTTTGTGCGTTCAAAGGGCCTCCCCGGTGGTGCAGCGGTTAAAGTCTCAGTGCTGTCAAGCTGTGGACATGAGTTCCACCCTGGCCGGGAGGTGACCCCCAGGGTGCAGCAGACCTCCCTGCCCCCCTCAGCAGTGTAACCTCAGTGGACACACCTGTTCTGCTCCCCACTCAGTCTCTGGGGAGTCCTCTCACCTGCCCCCACACCTCTGGCCTCTATCCCAGTTCTATGCATAAATAAATAAATCTTTAAAAACACAAATCAATGAATCTTTAGAAGCACAGTGCTTTTAAAGGCGAGTTCAACGGCCACGTTGGCCTTATTTTTCTTTTTTCCTAAGATTGATTTATTTATGCATAGAACTGGGGTATAGGTCAGAGGTGCAGACAGTGAGAGGACTCCCCAGAGACAGAGTGGGGAGCAGAACAGGCGGATTAAGTGAAATCCACTGCTGAGGGAGCAGCGGGGAGACAGGAGGGGGCTGCCGCGCCCTGCGGCCACCTTCCTGGCCGGGGTTGGACCTGTGCTGCCAGGCTGCTGATAGCTTCACAGTCCCGAGACATAACCCTGTGCGCAGCCGGCCTGTAAGTCACTTTGCCACACTAAGGAAAGAGCTTCGCTGGCGGCACTGAGCATGCCTAAAAACTAGCTCAGCTTCAGCCCAGCTGCCTTTTCAGACCTGGCAAGTCGCGTGGCGTCAGGACTGCAGCCCACGCCCCAGTGTCCAGGAAGGCCGGACAGGCGCCCACACTCCCTCCAAGCCACCTGTGCCCGGAGCGGGCGGGGGTTGGGGGGCGGCCGGCCTTCACGTGGACGGGAGCCTCGCCCTCCGGGGTCCCCAGGTTAAGCATGGCGCTACTTAGTAAGATAAACACAAAGAGGCAAGCAGGCAACTGGAAAATAAACATGGAAAAGTGTACAAATAGGAAGATTAAATATTTACATCCATTGTGTACAAGACCATAGTTGTAAGAGAAACGCATCTGGGCCTGGGGTAGGGCAACAGTCAGCGACATCCTGTCCGGCAGGAGGGTGTGCAGAAAGCGCCAGCCAGCAACTCCCTCTCCTGGGCCCCCCCCCTTACCGCTTGCTGCATTTGACCGCCAGGGCCGGCCTGCCCCGCCAGCCAGCGAAGTTCCTCTCACAGCTGGGGCGGCCCAGAGCCCAGAGGCAGCCCCAGGCCTCTCGGCTCAGGCAGGTGTAGCCTCCGCCAGAGGCTCCATCAGCTCGGGGGGCCCCCACCAGGGCCACCACGCTGCCGTCAGTGACACCCTGCCTGCCTGCGCACCTGGAGTGCTGTCTTGCTTCGTCAGGCCCGCAGTGGGCCTGTCTGCAGGCAGGGCCACATTCTGAGGCTGAGGGAGGGTGGGGGCTCTCAGCCCAACATAACCACAGGCAGACAAGAGTGGCTGCATCGGGCCAGGTACCGGAACTGGGGACCTAGGCTTAGCTGCATGCAGTGGCCTCTGGCCCAGGAATGCTCACTGTATTTGCAAGATGCATTTATTTACACACACAAGAACTGGGGTGCAGGCCAGAGGAGGGGGTTGGGGGTGAGAGGAGTCACCAGAGACAGAGCGGGGAGCAGAACAGGCGGGTTAAGTGAAGCCCACTGCTGAGGGGAGCAGCGGGGAGACAGGAGGGGTCTGCTGTGCCCTGTGTGTCACCCCGTGGCCGCGGATCGAACTCGTGAAGCCGAGCTGTGCTTTGACCCGTTGTGAAGCCGAGCTGTGCTTTGACCCGTTGTGCCACCAGAATGTTGTGCCACCCAGGAATGCTTGTTTACCTTTATTTCCATCTAATCAACTTGTCTAGAGGATAAATAAAAGCAAGGTGAGTTTGTCAGTGACAGTGTCTGCTTGGTCAAGAGTAAGCTGAGACCCAGCAGTTCCGGGCGGCCTGATCCGCCGAGTCCAGTGTGAGCTGTGTGAGTCAGACATGGTCCCCTCACCTTGACCTGTGCCGTGTAGTCAGGCAGATGAGGAGTTCACCTGTTGGAGGATGTAAACTCTTCCAGGAGGTGTTCCGGCTGGACTCCTTGGCACAGCCTGGGCCTGAGACCCCCGCCTGAGACCCCCGCCCTGCCTCCGGCCTCCTCCTCCTCCCCACAAGCCGAGGCCTGCAGCGGCTTCTGCTGGACTGCAAAGACCTGTTGCCCTCCAGGCCATCCTGCCCTTCAGTCTTTCCTGGCTCCCTGACACTTCCCCGCGCCCTCCAAGAAGGCAGGAGCGTGTCCCCACGCGTCTGGACACCTGGGCTGTGCGTCCCCAAAACCCCGGCCAGCATGCTCTACCCTGCCTGGCCCGAGGGCAACCGCGCTGGTCTCCCCTCCCCAGTGGGTAGACCCGGGCCACAGGGCCTGCGGGAGCAGCAGGGAGGCGCGGCGGTGTGCCGACCAGGGCTGAGCCTGTTCCCTCCTCCGCTCTGTCCTGCTGACAGTGGACCTGCCTACAGCCGGTGGCCTCTGTCCTGCTGACAGTGGACCTGCCTACAGCCGGTGGCCTCTGACCTGCTGACAGTGGA
>NW_004567143.1:4967260-4968700 GCF_000260355.1 Condylura cristata
CTACAGCCGGTGGCCTCTGACCTGCTGACAGTGGACCTGCCTACAGCCGGTGGCCTCTGACCTGCTGACAGTGGACCTGCCTACAGCCGGTGGCCGCCCTGCCCGCACCTGTCAGGGCCTCTCGGGAGCCGGGCATCGCTGTTCCTCCAGGGCCGACCAAACCGGGAGGGGAAGACTGTCATCCGTGACCTTCAGACAGAACAGCTCCCGGGAAACACTCCCCTTGGCCGAGACACCGCTGGGGGGTGTGGGGGGGCAGAGAATAGCTCCCAGGATCACAGGAGACTGTTACCCACAAAACCGAAACAATGACTCCCTCTGGCCTGGAATTCCCATGGCGGCTCTTCCCAGGTTTCTTTTTAACTTTTACAGAGAGTGGCTACATGCTTTGTTTGTTTGTTTATAAAAGCCGCAGGGCTGTTTGCCAAGAAGGTTTTAGCTTGTCATATTTCGCTTGCCCCGTCCCTCCCCCTCACCAGCAGCCCGAGCCTGCAGGGCAGCACCAGGCTCAGAGTTCTAGTCTTCCTGCTGGGCCTCTCCACCAGCCAGCCCGAGCTGCTGCCCACCAGCACGGCCAAGCCCCAGAGACAAGGCCGCGGAGGCCCAGCCCCCAGGGACGCCTACCCGCTGGCGCACCGTGCCGCTGGCCCCCAGGCATCTGGCTTAGTGGGTGCTGGGTAAATGCGTTAGGCTAAAATGAAGCCATCACTATCCACTAGGCTCCAGCGAGGAGGGGAGGGGAGAGGGCGGGCAGCGGCCTCCTAGGGCGGGGCCGGAGGGTGACCAGCACTAGACCGCAGGCCCCAGGACCCTCCCCTTGGCCCTCACCTTCCTGACCAGGGCGGGAGGTCACTTTCCGACACCTGTTCCTACCAGCCGGTCTGTGGGTGCCAGCTCCTCCCTGCCCCCTCTCCACCTGCCTCAGCCCCACACACCTGCACCAGAGCAGGCCCAGACTCACAAAGGGTCCCCCGAAAGCACCAGACAGCCGAGCACAGGGCAGACAGATAGCAAGATACAGCGGGTGTCACCTCCTTCTGCACAGCAGCCAAGAGAAACAACTCCTCTCCCCCACCGGGCCTGGGGGGAAGTGGCCGCGCCGCCCCCCCAGCGCAGCCAACACAGGCGCAGCTTCAAGCCTCTGTGGGAAGTAGCCAGTGGGCGGTAACCAGCCGAGGGAGGGGCGCACGGCTCAGAGAACCCCAGGCCTGACCTGGGGCTGCCTGCGGACACCCCAACCCCACCCTCTGTGACCTCATGCCCACAGGTTCCATGGGCCACTCTGTGACTTCACCAGGAGCTGTGTTCACTCCCCGCTTCAGGGGCCCCAACAGCAGGGGGGCCCCCCTACAGCTGTGCCACAGGGGTGTGGGTGGTGCAGAGGTTTGGGGGAGCAGGCAGCTGGCCCCTGCACCCCGCCGGGAGGGCCCAGCCTGCTGA
>NW_004567143.1:4970115-4980269 GCF_000260355.1 Condylura cristata
CTGTGCCAGGACCCCCGGCTGCTCCCAGGGGCCGGGGCCACGGAGACGGCGCTGGCGAGGGCGCTCTCAGACAAGGGGGCCGCGCTGGCGGGGCCGCGGGGGCCGGCGTTCCTGGCGTTCGCCCGCGCCCTGAGGACTCTTCCCGAAGCCCTGGCCGAGAACGCCGGCTTGGCTGCCTCGGAAGTGATGGCAGAGCTGAGCGGGGCTCACCGAGCCGGGGACTTCCTAGCAGGAGTGGGGGCCGAGGGGCTGATCGACGCGGCCCAGCAACAGGTGTGGGACACCCTGGTCGCCAAAGACCAAGCTCTGCGCACGGCGGCCGCTGTGGTCATCCAGCTGGTGACCATCGATGACATTGTAGTGGCCAGGAGAAGCCCCGCCCTTCAGCAGAACCTGAATCCGGAGTCAAAGAAGGCAAAGAAAGGCTCCCCTGGGGGGAGAAAGCGTTCTGGGAAGTCCTGAGTGGCTACCCCTCAATAAAACGGGGGTGCCCAGGAGGGCCCGGCCTCCGAAGTGCTGTCTGCTGGCTTATTCCGGCCACCTGCGGCTCCCGTAATGGCTCTCTTAGATGAAAGGGCGCAGAGACCCTTAGATTACACTCCCTGCGCTGACTTACCGCCTCGGAGCTGGCTGCTCTGGGCTCCTGTTCCCTCGGCCACAGTCGGGTCCTTTCCTGCAGCAAGAGCTGGGTGCAGCTCTATCCAGGACCTTCACATCGAGCAACTGGCCTGGGGGTGAGAAAAAGGCCCAGGGCTCTTCCCTGCGGTGAGTATTCCCTGCGCGTACACTCACACGTGAGGATTTTCGTCTAGACGTCACTTCAGCGATTCGAAAATATCCAGCTCATTCCTGTTGGAAATTTCTCTCTTTTTTTTTTTTTGGAAAAAGAAGGGAATATAACGGCAAAAGTAAAGAAAAATGAGCTGGCAATCAGAATTTTTTGAATAAAGCATTCTTGGCAGAGATAACTAAAGGCAAGAATGCATACGTCATGCCTCTGGCGGCCTAAGGGTGAGTCTGGGGATCATCACCCTTACGGCCAGCGAGTGACCCCCCAGGGCGCGGCAGACCCCTCCTGTCTCCTGCTGCCCCCTCAGCAGTGTTTCAGTGGATCCGCTTGTTCTGCTCCCCACTCTGTCTCTGGGGAGTCCTCTCTCTCTCTCACATACACCTCTGGCCTACCCCCCAATTCTTCTACACAAAAAATTTAAAAACAAAAGCCATACCTCACGAGAGCACTGGGGCTGCGCGTGGACCAGAACTGGGGAGCCCCTGCAGCAGGATCGCCCCGGTGCCGCTAGGAGAGGTGACTGCGCTCGCACGCGGGGTCCAAGCAGAACTGGAGCGGGGCGGCTCACGTGGGCCGGCCCTCTTCACCAGGAGCATCCCCTTGGCTAGGGAAGGAGCAGAGGGGGCGCGGGCTGGCTAGCCACACGCTCTGGGAACTGTGAGAACAGGGGCTTGCTGGAGGCCCCCCCCACCCCGTGCCGCAAGGGCTGAGTCTCAGCACTGTGAAGCTGTCACGGCCGCTGCAGCACCAGTTCGACCCCCGGCCAGGGAGGGACGCCAGGGCATAGCAGACTCTCCTGTCTCCCTGCTGCCCCTCTCAGCGGTGGCTTTCTGTAGATCTGCCTGTTCCGCTCCCCACTCTGTCTCTGGTGAGTCCACTCTGGCCTGTACCCCAGTTCTTGTGTGCATAAATAATTCTGTAAAAAAAAAAATGGAGAGCAAACCAAAGACCAGTAGCGCCTGACTTAAGACTGGGCACGTTAGCAGCAGCAAAGGAAACCAACTGCCAAGATGCCAAGAAATTCAGAAGTGAAACCTCGAGAAGTTGTTAGTGGACAAAGGAAAGCGCCCAGACCGCCCGGAACTCCACCCACAGCCACTAGCTCGGGATTCGCAAGGCCAGCTGTGCCTAGCTCCTGTGTCCTCACTGTTAGGCCACGGCGAAGTAAGTCGGAGCTTTCCCAGGTCTCTCCTCAGAGTCCTGCCTGTCCTCATGTTCCAAACAGTAACGGTGATACAAACTGTTGACTTTAAAAAGTACTTGGCCATGAATGCTGTGTAAAAGCAAAACAAACTTAGGAGGCACTCGGTAGTCAGTCGCCCAGCTGCAGGAGACACAACTGAGCCTCAGAAAAATGAAATGTGGCCCGTTAACAGTAACAGGAGCAGGAAGCCTGTTGCCTGCTCCGCTGGTCACCTCGCCAGCCCCTCCGAGGCGTGACTCCTGACTCCAAAGACTGGACGCCCATGGCTCTCTGGAAGCGAAAAAGATAAAAACCAGGACTTTTGGGTAAAATAAATAGGTAAGATGCCTCCAATTCATTTTAGTAGACGCCGAGACACACCCAGGTCCGGCAGTGAGACAGCAGAAATACCCCACGTTTGATACATGGGGGGTCCTTTACTTGGGGCGAGATCACACTGTGACTTCCTTTACACCCCACCCCGGCGCACACAGGCGCTGTGTTAGACACCTACGCGGGGGGGCACAGGCTGAGTCAGCGGCAAGGACGGCCGGCCGAGATGCAGCACACGCACTGAACTGGCTTCTCCTGCAGCTCTGAAAGTAAAATTAAAACCCGAGTCTCCCATGGGGATCACAGGTGCCATGGAAAAAAAAAATGCACAAAATGGAGAACGGTGTAAAAAATTTTAAAATATAATTAAAAAACAAAACAAACGCGTGTCCTGTGGGGCATGTTGGGGAGACCCTGGGGCTTGTGCCCCTGAGGGCCCTGAAATGTCCCCACCCCCCAAACTGTGGGTCCTCGCTGCAACTCTGAGCCACCACCAGGCCTTCAGTCAACCTCCTTGAGGGAGCCAGCGCTGTTCCCCTTCTGGCACTCTAAAGAACTCAGCTGCTCCAGGAGGGAGGGGAACTGGTGTCAGGCACATGCCCAGGGGAGGTGACTGCCAGGGAGGGCCCTGGGAGGCCGGGGAGGGCGAGGTCTCTGCCGCAGGTGCCTGGTGTCAGCTTCCTGGTGGCTCCATTGAGCGTTTCCTCCTCACGGCCTGTCTTCTGGGCGCTCGTGAACTAGAAATGCAGCGTCTCGGGCCTCGGAACACACAGCGGGCACTTGAACATAACCCCAACGGGGAGCAGCCCCGCCGCGGTCACTGGGGCCCAGGCGCCCTTCAGCCAGTCTTCGAGTCTTTATTCCCTTTGGGGACTTAAGAGTCTTAAATCTACAATTTGGGCATCAAGTTGTTTCTTTTCTCTGAGGGAGAGAAACTGACCGGACTGTGACCCTCTGGGCATCCGGACCCGGCCTGGAGGCACAGGGCTCGCAGCGGGGGCTCCCTCCGCAGCCCTCTGGCGCACCCCACCCCTCCGCCCCAGGCGCCCTGGCGGCGGCCCGGCGGCCGGCAGCCCCTGGCCTCCCAGCTCCGACGGCTACGGGGGCTGAGACGCGGAGAAGCAGGGCGACAGGGCCGGGAGGGGCGAGGCCTGCGCAGCAGGACGAGGGGAGCAGGGCGCGGCCAGGCCTGGGGGGCGGGGCTGAGCCCGGGGAAGGCCCCACCCGCGCCGGCAGGAGGCGGAGCCCCGCCCGGGGCCCCGCACCCGCGCCCGAGGAGGCGCCGCCACGCCCCGCCCGGGACTGCACGGGAAGATGGACACCGCCGGCGAGCCGCGGCGGTCAGCAGGTGGCCCCGCTGCGCCCTGGCGCACCTGCCGGCCCTGGCTCGCTCTAGGGCGGAGGCCCCCGGAGGGAGAGCGCGGACATTCAGTGTGAAGACCAGCACGTCTGGAGGGGCTGAAAAGGGGGTAGCCGCTCAGGGGCGCACCAATTTCGCCCCAAATGGGCTGTCAAAGACGGGCGCCCCGCCAGTGGCCTCCGCACAGGTCCCGCGCACCAGCCTAACCCTAACCCTGCCGCCGGCCCTTTATTGCTGCCTGTTGGTGTCCCACTGCGCGTGCGCTGGAGGAAGTTCACCCCTTCTCCAAGGCGTGCTGCAGCCCCCCCCCACGCCCCCCAGCCAGCCTCAAGGTCCTTTGCGGAGACACTGGGCTTCTCATGGCCCTTTGCCCCTCCCAGCCTCCTGGCTCCTGGTTTATCTGGGTTTCCTTTGATCACCCCCTTTGCTCGCCTGCTGCCAGGACTCAGACCATCCAGGACTTGCCTTTGGCCCCTCCGGCTCCACCCACGTCTTCACAAAGTGCGACAGGCTTCTTTTCTTTTTCGTAGCTGTGTACTATTCCACGCCTTGCACTTACCCATTTGCGGGCTCTGCTCTGGCACCGGGAGGCAGGCTGCTCCTGTGCCCAGACTGCCATGAGGGGCGCTGCAGGGAGCGCAGGCGGAAAAGCCCTGGAGCCGCGCTCCGCATTCTCAGTTTAGAATTGCCGGGTAGCATGGCAGCGCTGTCTTTAATATTTTTTAACAGATTTATTTATGCATGCATGCAGAACTGGGGTACAGGCCAGAGGAACAGGGGCGGTGAGTGGATTCTTCAAAGACAGAGTGGGGAGCAGGACAGGCAGACTGAAGTCCACTGCTGAGGGAGCAGCGGGCGGGCCAGGAGAGGTCTGCTGCACCCTGTGGTCAGCTCCGGGGCGGGAATTGAGCCCGCACTAAAGGGGCTGCCGCCTAACCCGCTGCGCCCCAGGGAGGGCCTCTGTCTGTAGTATCTTGAAGAATCTTCGTACAGTGTCCATGTGAGCTCCGCTGGACTGCATTCCTCCCACCCGCTCCCCTTCTAGTCCAGCTTTTCTGGAGGGCCATGAGGGCGTGCCATGAGGGTGTGCCACTGTGAACTGCCCTTGAGACTCCCCGAGGGAGCACTGTCCCTGTGGGCAAAAGTGCCAGAAGCTGCTTAGCCCCAGACCCCACCCTCTGCAATCCCCAGAGCAGAGGCAGCTCTCGCCCCCCAAAGCGTCACACACACCTCGAAGACCCTCCTTGGTGGGGGGGGGGAGAAGGGCTTGGAGGCGGAGCGGATCACCTGCTTCCAACCTGGAACCAGGGCCCTGGGGCAGCCTGGTGGGTGGGGGAGGGGAGAAAGGGCCAGGAATCCCTGGAGGGGAGCCCTGCCCTGGGAGAGCCAGCCTTCTCCCCGGTTGCCTGGAGGGGAGCAAAGCTGAAGACTTCACCGGCTGGACCCTTGAGGAAACCGAGGAAACCGCAGTTAGTGACAGTCAGCAGTCTGAACGTCAGGCTCAGGTAAATGGACAGACACGCACACAAGCTCCTTGCACGTGGGCTTCTGGGCCCCAAAACCCAACCCCAGCTGTGTGAAGCCTGAGTACGAAATTCAGACGCCGCCCCGCCTGCCCGCCCCTGGACAGCAGTGGCCACAGCTGCACCTTCCTGCGCAGGCCTGCAGCGGCCCACCCCCATGCAGGCTGCAGCGAGTGGCCCTCCAGGCGTTTCCTTCGACCTCACTAATGCGTCAGAAAGGAAAGGTGGGTCCCAGCGGTTGAGGGCCGGGACCCTACTAGGCATCCCCAAAGTCACAACGAAACCTTTCCCCATTAAGGCATTTGTCTTTCTTCAGCTGCTCAACACCGAAGCACCCCAGGCTCCAGAACCTACCTGGGCAGCTGAAGCCCCACCACACCCCTCTCTGGCTGTGAGCGGCCTGCCCCGGGGCCTTCAGGTCTCGCCCCTATGGGCATCTTGATCACAAATTTCCTTTTATGCCAATGTAGTTAATGCAGCTGTTTTGCAAAATGCTGGAACATTCCACCGCAAAATCTTAATGATTTTCTTTTTGGGGGTTTGGTAGCAGCACTTTTTCATGTGGAAGTTTCTGAAACAACTTGTGATGTCGGTGACACTGGGTTTAAATTTGTAAAGAATCTATACACACCTTCATTCTTGAAACTAAGTGAAGATCTTTCAAAATATGCCCAGATTTACTGAAATTTAAAGTCCCTTTTAAAAACTGAGACGTAACTGACATGAATACTGTATTGTTTAGGTGGACATCAAAGATTTGATGTGTGTATCGTGAAACAATCACCGTAAGCCTAATTACCCCCAGCACCACACAGCTACAGTTGTCTCCTCTGATGCCAGCTTTGACATGATTATGCACTAGTCAGCTAGCCGCACGGGGCCATGCCGCTCACCTCTGGAGGTGTGTGGCTCCTGAGCCCCTATCCACTCGTAGCGGGACTGTCCACGTTGTCATACATGGCAGGTGGCCCTTTTTGGTGGCTGACTAATACTCCAGCTTCTCTACCCACGGCCTGACTATAGACACTGTAGTAAGCAGTGTGATTCGCTTTGTGGTTCCACGCTCCTTTCAAGACAGCAAATCTGTTTTCCTTGGATATATACCAAAGTTAACTTCCTTGATCATCTTTCTGTTTTTAATTTTTGAAATAATTACTTATGCATAAAAGAACTGGGGTACAGGCCAGAGGTGTGGGGATGGGGAGTGAGAGGATTCCCCAGAGACAGAGCGGGGAGCAGAACAGGCAGATGGACGGAGATACACTGCTGAGGGGGAAGCGGGGAGACAGGAGAGGTCTGCTGTGCCCTGTGGTGACTCCCTGGCCGGTGCTGAACTCACGCTGCAGTGGCAGCTTCCTAGTGCTGAGACAGCCTCCTGCCCCCAGGAAGGCTGCAGTAGTTTTAATGTTTCTGAGCAAACTCCATACTGTTTTCCACAGCCACTGCTCCATTTACTTTCCCATCCCCCATGCACAAAGTTTCGCTTTTCTCCACATCTTCAATGACATGCGTGTCTCATTTGTAACAGCCACTCTAAGGGATGTGAGGGAAATCTCACTGGATTTGTTCTGCAGTGCCTCGGTGATTCATGATGTCCACTGCACACCTTTTAATGTATCTGCTGGCCAGTGTATATGTTCTTTGAGAAATGTCCACCCAAAGCTTCTGCCCAGTTTTTAATCCAATTGGTTTTTCCCATTGACTTGTGTGCTTTCTTCATTCAAATTTAAAGCCTTGGGGCCTCCCTGCAGGTGCAGGGGTCAGTCTCAGCACCATGAAGCTCTCCGGTAGCTAGAGGTAGCCACAGCAGCACGACTTCGATCCCCAGGGCGGGACCCACAGGGCTTGGCAGCCCCCTCCTGCCTCCGGGCCGCCCCTCAGCGGTGTGCTTTACCCCTCCGCCTGTCCTGCTCCCCACTCTGTCTCTGGGGAGCCCTCTCACCCCCACCTCTGCCTCTTACCCTGGTTCCTGAGTGCATAAATAGCATTTTTAAAAAGCCCATGAAATGAAGTCTGATCAGATGCACAGCACCAGGCCTCCAAGGCAAACGCCCAAGTGCTTTGTGCTCACAGCCTGGCCTCAAGGCCCGCGCACTGCGGGTCTTGGCTTTGCTCTGTGCGGACAGGTACCCCGCAGGAGAGACATCAGTGACAACGCAAACTTTCAAAAAGTAATGCGGCAGATACCTGGGGAGTGCTGCTGACTGCCCGTCACATCTGGCTCCCCCAGGTGCGACCGCTGCTCTCCTTCAAGCTCTCCCACGTGGCTCCCTGCGTTGTGTCGTCACTGGTTAATTTCAACCTTCCACCTGCTGTCTCACACCCATGGCACTTCCCGGCTCTATATTTCCATCAATTTCTATGGGTTTGCACTCCCTGAGTAAGTGACCTTGACCGTCGTTGCATCTGGGGCTTCCTGAAATGTTTGCTCAGCCCTAGTCTTGACCATCTCGGGTCAGTGGATGTTTTTCTGGCAGTTTCGGGAAGTTAACTTCCAATTCCCCCCAGGGTTTGGATTTCCCACGCATTAACTGAAGTTTTCTTCTTTCATTTACTCCCTCTTCACTGCTATCTTCAGCTTTTGGACTCCCGGAGGCTTCCTCTCCTTTGGGCTCACCAGGTGACACCTTCCAGAAGCGCTGACTGCAGAAGTAAAGGGAACCGCTTCTGTGCAGCTGGGCGCAGCTGATCTGTGTGTGCATGGGCCTGTGTCAGGCCCGCAGCCGCCCTCCCGCTGTGGACGGGACCCCCTTTCCGCAGTGGGGTAGGATGGGCTCCATCGCCTGTCAGCCTGGCCAAGCCGCCTCCGGCCCACGGCTGGGCCTCCCCTTGCTCCCGGCATGGCGTGAGGGAGTGGAATTGTTTCTTTGGTTTGCGGCGGCCCGTTTCTCCCGGCACCTTTAGGACCCCCACCCCTTGCCCCTCCCCACCTTCCCTGCCCCCCCACCCCACCCCACCCCCCGCTCCTGTGGGGGCCACTGGGGCAGCAGACAGACAGGAGCACAGGCTTCCGCCTCGCCCTGTGCTGGGGCTCCCAAATGAGTGACTTTCCTCTTTGCAAATGCCGCTCGAGGCCAGATAACACTGTCTAAAAGCAGCTCCCACACCCAGGCTCACGCCCTTCACTCCCTGATGGCAGAGCATGGTGCCTGGCTGGGGCCTTCCAACATCTCCGCCCCCCTCCCCCCCCCCAGCCTGCTCCTTCAGGAGTTACTGAGTTTACCTTGAGCAGGAGCGGCAGCATTTTTGTTTCTTTCCCAAGTCCTCAAGAGAAAGGACACTTCCTCGGACCCACCTACTGCCCGCCCGCGGACAGGCCCAGTCCCACTTCACTGTCTGTGCAGTGCTGGCCCTCTGGGGCCATCTGTGGGCTTGTAAGAGGGCATGACGTCGCCCAGCGGGGGTGAGCCCTCGGTTGGGCCAGGTCAGGCTTCTTGGTACCAGGCTGCCTCCATGGGGTCAGTGCCCCATCCCCCAGGGCGGGGAGACCTGTCCCCAGCAGCCACAGCCCCTGAGGGGACACAGGAGTCAGTGCCCAGGGCTCAGGAGCGGGGCCAGGCCAGCCCCACCCTGCCGTGCCCCACCCCGCCCTCCCCGAGGCCTGGCCTTGGCCGGCACACTCCCTCCCTGGCCAGTCATCCTCCAAGGGTGGGCCTGGTCCCAGTGGCCCAATCAGGGGAACCTGAAGGCTGCTGGGCTGGGCCAGAGCAGGAAGTGCAGCACTTTCTCCCACTGGGCTGAAGTCAGGAGGCCCAGGCTGGGCTAAAGCCGCTGCTTTCTGTGCCGCAAGGGGAAGCCACAGCATTCTCCTTTGGGCTGACTGGCTTTTTTTTTTTTTAGCAGCTAAGACCTATGATCTGTCTAATTTCCCCAAGCAAGCAACATGGCAAAGACAGGCCAGGCCATAGGGACCCAGGAGGTTACTAAATTTTGGCGGGCTCACAAGAGGGTGGGACAAGAAGGTGACATTTCCACTTTCCTGCCACTGAGCCAGATTCTCAGCCCCAGCAGGTGGAGACTGCCCAGGGCCAAGAGTCCTGAGGACAGACTGTGTTGAGAGGACGGGGATCTGGAAAGGATTTCCTCGCATGCTCTCCCCGCCTCAGGTAGAAGGGATGACAGGCCCCGCTGGGCTGGCTGGGTGCACAGACAGGGCGCCTCCCCTCCCCCACCTCTGCCTTGCCAAGGCAGAGCCTGCAGGACTGCCCTGGAGGAGGAAGACTTGCCTGCCAAGTTCCTGCCTGCTGGGGTCAGCATGAGGGCAGGCAGTGGGGACACAGCAGGTGGGCACTGGGGGGGGGGCCTCGGGCAATAAGCCCTGGGTTCTCCGTCTCCTTGTCAAAGAGGCATAAACTCCAGGATCGGAGACAGAATATTTACAGGGAGGACGGCTACTTCTCCCACTCTCACTCCCAGCTGTGTCTGCACAACTCTGGCAGCATGGGACAGGAGGGGCGGAGTGGTCAGTGCACCTATGACGGCTCCAGTGCCGTGAGGTGACTGCCCAAGGGCTTATCGAGTTCCCACCTTGTGCCCTGACACGGCTCTGAAATGGCACCGAAACTCCGGTGTCCAGAAGCTCACGTCTCCACGGGGAGGTGGCGGGTCACGGATCACAACCCGCGAAGCATGACTTCAGATGGTCTTACAGGACTAACAGGGTGCTAGGTCAAAAGTCACCGCGGGTGGGGGCCGCCAGAAATGCCCGGGGGGGGGGTTTGCAGAGGTAGGTCACGTGACCAGGGTAAAGAAAAGCAAAGCTGTCCAGGCGGGGCAGGGAAGAACAGCAGGTGCAAAGGCCCTCGCGGCAAAGTGGGCGGGGCGCCTGGGTGAGCTGGGGCCGGCTGCCCGGGCGGGCCCTCCGGCGCCAGGGCGGGGCCACAACGGGGGGGGGGCCGGGAACGGCAACCCCCGGACACTCCAGCAAACCGGGTGCTAGGTCAAAAGTCACCGCGGGTGGGGGCC
>NW_004567143.1:4981804-4987172 GCF_000260355.1 Condylura cristata
CCTGCCCAGCCGCCGGCGGGGGTGGTCTCTGCGGGAGGACGCGCGGGCTTGCTGCGCGGCCAGCTTCACCAGGTCGGGGGTGAACACCCTGCCGAGGTCGCCGCCGGCGCGCACAGGGGCTGCGTGGGCCTTGCGGGTGGATGTTGAGGCCCGTTTCTCACCGAGCGCCCTTCTGTCGTCGCCCCTCCTCCGTGCACGTTTGCCGAGGACGTCTGCTTTGGGTGGACAGCCCCTCCATACTGGGTCCACGTCTCTGCTACCGGGCCTTCACATTATGTCCCCCCCAGGTGATGCATTGTTTTAAGATTCACCAACTCCTCTCGTCCAAATTGCATAAATCTGAGGATAAAATGAGTTAAAATTGAAAGCTGTTTAATTTTTTGCTATAATTATTTGAAGTGTTTCTTTGCAACATTACAATGAAGTGGAACAAACACTTCTTTTTAAAGTATTTTAAAATTACCTTAAATATATGAAAGCACTATCTTCAATCATTTGTGTGTGTTAATATACAAAATAAAAGCTCGCGCATTTGTAAGCCTTTACCAATTATATTTCATTAGAAGAATTTTAAAGTCCAGCCTTTAATTATATGCATTTTTGCATTCCTCTTTGGGAAGAAAACAGAACACCATGTTATATAAGGTATGCACAAAATGTACATATTTATGTTTTTTACCTTAAAAAAATTGGTATGTGGGCTTTCCCTGGTGGTGCAACGGGTCCAACCACCGCATTATGAAGCTCTCCAAAGCCACTGCAGCATGAGTTCGACCCCCCACCAGGGAGCTGACCCACATGGCACAGCAGACTTCTGACCTGCGCACTGCTCCCCTCAATACAAAGACCTGTTCTGCTCCCCACTCTGTCTCTGGTGAATCCTCTCACCCACCACACCTCTGGCCTGTACCCCAGTTCTGTATATGTAAATAAATTAATCTTAAAAAAAAAAAAACCAAAACAGTAACTTCTCTTATTTTAAGAGTTTTGTCACCACTTCCCACTGGGCGGGCATTAGTATTTGCACGTGTGATCCTCTTATTTCTTCTCAAACTTTCAGTGGGAGTCGCATTGCGCGTAACAGTCTGCAGAGTCGTGCGCACAGCGTGACCGACCATGTCTGCCCCATCTGCGGCCCCCAGGCCTCTCCCATCCCGTGCGCCTTTGCTCCCCCTATACGACCAGCTGGCCCAGGAGGCGCTCTGGGAAATGCTGCTTTCTCTTCAGGGACAAACACTAGATAGACAGTAATGTCCCCTCCATCAAAGGAGAGGCCGCAGTGAGCTGTGCCCACTGGGGCAGGACTGGGGGGCAGCCCAGGTCTGCTGCCTGATGGCGGACACCAGAGCTCCAGTGTGAAGGGAGCGCAACTGGGAACAGTCAGGGTGCCGCCTTGGGGAGCTTTCACTACCCTAACAAAGGGCAGGAAACCGTTTCCATGTTTTCATGGATGGGTCACATCTTTTTTTTAACTTTTCATTCCCTAACAAAGAAAGAAACTCCTTCCACCGCTCTCTCCTCAGACGTGAGTGTTCCAAATTGTGCTTCATTCATTATTCTTGCAAGTTCTTGCTAATAGATTTGGGGAATTGATCATTTTTAGAGGAATTGCTGTTTTATGTAAACACTTCAGGAATAATTCTCCTGTAAGGAGGATTTCTGTAATTCCTACCAAAGTAGCCTGCACCGTGTTACTTCCCAGTAGCAAGTACATTTCCTGTACAAGGAGGATCGTGCCAGCAACTTCTTAGTTTTGGGGGGTGATGGCCAGTGGTACCCCTTTGGGGAAGACAGCCAGTGGCAGCTCATGGTGGGGTGGAAGTTCAGCTTGGGCCAAAGGGTAAGACAGTGTGTGGTGGGAGTGAGACAACTTAGAGGCTGCAAGCCGCAGTCTGAAGGTGGGGCCAGGTGACCCCTCAGTACATTTAGGAATTTTAAAGCTAACATCCAAGACTTTAAAAATGGGAGACTTGGGCTCTCCCTGGTGGCGCAACAGGTTAAAGCACCACACTAGGAAGCTCTCCCAAGCCACTGCAGCACAAGTTCGATCCCCAGCCAGGGAGCTGACCTACAGGGCGCGGCAGACCTCTCCTGACCCGCCCGCTGCTCCCCTCAGCAGGGTCCTTTGTTAACCTGCCTGTCCTGCTCCCCACTCTGTCTCTGGTGAAGCCTCTCACCTATCACACCTCTGGCCTGTACCCCAGTTCTGTATGCATAAATAAATACATCTTTTTAAAAAATGGGAGACTTTATGGGGTTGGCACAGAGGTTAGGTCTCAGCATTTTCAGGCTATCACCAAACACTGCAGCGCAAGTTCGATTCCCAGCCAGGGAGGGACCCCCAGGGCACAGCAGACCCCTCCTATCTCCCCGCTGCCCCCCTCAGCAGTGGGCTTCAGTGGATCCACCTCTTCTGCTCCCCACCCTGTCTCTGGTGAATCCTCTCATCCCCCACACCCTGGCCTGCACCGCAGTTCTGTGTGCATAAATAAATCTTTTTTATAGAATTTATTTTTACATCATTTTCTTTTTTGTGCATTTTTTCCATCTCAGTTGTAATCCCTGTGAGCTTCCCACCGCCAACTCAGCCAGGTGCCATCACCATAGTCCCATGCACTTTTCCCACTCCAGTTTTGATTCCAATCCCCTTTCCACACCCATAAAATGTCTCTCCTTTATAGTTGTTCTTTGTTACTTTATTACAATTGCTTTTCCTCCCCTGGCCCCTAAGTGAAACCATCGGTATTTGTCTTTTTCTTTCTGGCTTATTTCTCTAAGCACGATCTTCTCCAGCTCCATCCATGTTCCAGCAAAAGGCATGCGTTTATCTTTTTTTGATGACTGAGTAATATTCCATTGTGTATATGGACTACATCGTTTTAATCTTTTTTTTTTTTTTTTGGACATTTGGGCTGTTTCCACGTCTTTCCTACTGTAAACAGAGCAGCCTTAAACACGGGGGTGCAGGTGTCGTTATGAACCAATGATTTCGTGTCCTTTGGGTAGATCCTAGGAGTGGGATTGCTGGGTTATAAGGAAGCTCCATTTTTTAGAAATAAATAAATCTTAAAAATAAAAATAAATCATAGGATAGGAAAAAAAACATTTTAAGACCTACCTTGGGATAGGAGTTTCTGAAAATTCACCTACAGGACTACCAGGAGAGGAAGGGTCAGATGGTAGGTTTGTCGGGCACCCTACCTGAACCTTCGTTTATTTTTTATCATTTATTTATTTTGCCTATTATTATTTTATTTATTTAAGCCTGAATTTTGATCGAGGTGATTTTATCTGGTTTTCAAGTTTTTAAAAAGATTTATTTTATTTATTGATGCACACAAGAACTGGGGTGCAGGCCAGAGGTGGAGGGGGTGAGAGGACCTCCAGAGACAGAGCGGGGAGCAGAGCAGGCGGATCCACTGGAACACTGCTGAGGGGCAGCGGGGACAGGTGGGGTCTGCTGCGCCCTGGGGTCCCTCCCTGGCCAGGGGTGGAGCTGAGGCCGCTGTGGCCGCCCACAGCTTGCAGGCCTGACACTCACCCCTGCGCCCCAGGGAGGCCCCACCTGAGTCTTCTTATGCTTCCTTTCCCTTCAGGCAGGAATCTGCCTTGCCCAGTGGGGCTTGGACCAGCCACGACCCCAGCTCTCAGGTGCATTTCCCGAGTAGAGGCCTGCTGGCTGCACAGACACCGGGCAGCCTGGGCAGCCCCCCAGGGGCTGCACTGCCCCACCCGGGCAGCCACCCAGGCTTACTGCATCGAGGAGGTAAAAATGAAACACAAGGACAAATGTAGCAAAGACGAACAGCAACAAAACAAATCCCAACCTGCGGCTCCACCTGGAGCAGGAGAAGCTGGAGCTCCAGCCGGACCTTCCTGCCCAGCGGGCCTGCTCTGGGAGGGCGAGGCTGCCAGAAGACTTGCGCTACATCCCTACGTTTTGCCTCAACAGAAAAACAGAACGCCTAGTGTGTAAGCAGGGCACACTCAACTGCTCGGCTGGGCGCCGCAAACCCTTCAGGGTTAAAAAGAAGAGAACTGCCAGCTCCCTGTAGCTCCAGCCCACAGGAACTCCAGCAGCACAAGCCAGCCGCAGGGCGTCAGCGTGTGTTGACTGAGACTTCACGGGAGCTTGACGCTGCTGGGCACGGACTGCGCCCCCCGCTGACGGGTCAGCCCTGACCCCCCCGCGGCCTGGATCTGGAGGCGGAACCTCCAGCAGGTAACTCAGGCTAAATGCGGCCACAGGGTCACCCTACCGGCCGGATTAGTGTCCAGTTTAGACGAGACCCCAAACCTTACTCCCCCTCCCACCAGGGGAGGACAGCCCTTGGGGGTCTCCACTTGGACTGGGGTGTGGGGGGCTTCCACCACCCTGCTGAAACAATGCTGAACAAAATGAAATGTGGCTGTCCTGTATCTTGAGGCTCTCCGGGTAGGTGGCCCTGCGGGGTCCTTCTCCACACCTTCCATGCAGCGCGAGGGTGCCTGGCCCCAAGGGGCGCCCCGGATGTCTGGACCCAAGGAGCGCCCCGGGGTGCCTGCCCCCGAGGGGCGCCCTGGGGTGCCTATCCCCAAGGGGCGCCCCGGGGTGTCTGGCCCCAAGGAGCCTGGAGATCTGTTCCTCTCCTGGGCCCAGTTGTCCCCTGGGCTCAAGTACCCCAAGGCACCCTCTGGCTTTTCCCGAGTCCACTCTCGTGGACACACCCTGCCAATCTGCGCTCTGACCACAGACGCCCTCCTCCCAGAAGCCTCTGCTGCCAGCCGTCACACAGCCAGCGCTGCCTGGCCCCTGCGGCAAGGCCCACCCCGGCCGTTGCCCTTCCCTGCCCCTGCCGGCCTCCCACCGGCCTCCTGTCGGCCTGTGGTCAAGCCCACGCCTGCCCTTCCCCACAGACGGGGTCTCTGCTCCTCCAGCCCCCGACCTCCCCGCCTTTCCTGGCAGGGGCACTGTTTTCTCCGCAGGATTGTCTCCCAATAGATCCGTTCTGTCAGAGGGCGGCTGCAGGCGGGCATGGTGCAGACCGGGGAGCTGCCCATCTGCCTTTGCTTTAGTGGCCAAAGCTGACCGCAGCACTCCCGGAAGAGCCGTTTCTTTATCCTGTTGGTGGGAGAGACCCACACACAGCCCAGCCCAGCGAGCCAGCGGGGAGCAGCTGACCCCGTGCCAGATAGTTTCCCTTAAAGCCGCAGCCTCCACACCTGCTGTTAAACAGGCCGGTGCTGCCCTCCCGGGCTCAGGCCACGCAAGGGACGGCCGCAGCCTTGTTTCAAATGCGATTCGAGGCCTGGCCGGGGCCCTGAGTGTGAGAACTGAGGCCCAGCGCCAAGCTGCGGGTATTTCCAGTGGGCCCTGTGGGCCACTCTT
>NW_004567143.1:4988992-4993734 GCF_000260355.1 Condylura cristata
TCACGATTCACTTCACGTATTTAAAAAATGTGTAAACCAGGAATCACTGCTTCAGGCGTCTGCCGGTGTCAGGCTACCTGGCCTACACGTCACACACGGACGCTCGCTTCTAGCAGAGGCGATCAGCTGTCCTCCACTCCACGCCAGCCCTTTCTTTTTGACTTGGCCCTTCGTCCACTTAACTGTTGAAGGCCGGCTTGGTGCTCCGCTGGACACGGGACCAGCTAAGCGCAGACATCGCCACCGGCTGTCCACAGTGGTCCTTCCTGCCTCCCTGGGGCACCCCCCCACAGGGCCGCCCCGCGTGGGGGCTGAGGCCGCAGACCCTCCTGTGCAGCTCCCTCTGGGCGGCCAGGCTCCGCCCTCCTCCCTTCTGTCATCACTGCTTGGCCGTCTGGCTAAGATCAAGTGTAGTGTCTGTTCATACGTGAACTGGGGTACAGGCCAGAGGTGTGTGGACTCCCCAGAGACAGCAGAGCAGGCGGATCTACTGAAACACACTGCTGAGGGCAGCGGGGAGACATGAGGGGTGTGCCATGCCCTGGGGGTCTCCCCCTGGCAGGGAACTCGGACAGCTTCACAGCCCTTGCACCACCAGGAAGGCCTGACTAAGAATATTTTTGAGGGGCCCTTCCTGGGGCGCAGCGGGTTACAGCGCAGCACTGAGAAGCTACAGCCGCCTCAGCACGAGTTCGATCCCCGCCCCGGAGTGGACCCACTTGGCGGGCAGCCCTCTCCTGACCCGCCAGCTGCTCCCCTGCGCAGTGGACTTCGTCAGTTGGCCTGTTCTGCCCCCGCTCTGTCTCTGGTGAAGCCTCTCACCACCCCTGCACTTGGCTTGTACCCCAGTTCTGTGTGCACAAATAAATAAATATTTAAAAAAATATATTTTTGAAAGGAGGAAATCTTCAGCTTCTTTCTCTTTTCCCGGGCTACCACTATTGCAGAAAAGCAAGAATGCAACACAGATGAAAATACCTTAATTTTTTTTTTTTGCAATGGATTATTGATCTGTGGAATTTCCCCAAATTCTTTGCTATAAAACATATTCAGATTTCATAAATTGAAGAGTACTGTTGTCAAATTGGGATAGTAAAAAAAGTTTACTTCAAGTTCTAGGCTATTAAACACTCCTCTGCAGAAAACGGGGGGGGGGGGGCCCAAAGAGGCAGTTTTTCCCTTTCTACCCTGAAAATTGCTTAATTTTATGCAAAAATGTGCTCTGCTTTAGCAATGACAACATTTTAATTAAAACAGAGAGTTCTCCCCCTGTTCAGTTTCTGGAGAAGAGTAACTCAAAGCACGTGCTACTTTGCCATCATTGATGCTTTTCAGAACCAGAATTATCCCCAGAGCCATCTGCAAGCAGGCAGGTGCAGGGTCTGAGGAGGCACTGGCCTGTCCCTCTTGAGGGCTAGCGCTGTCTGGACTCCACAGGACGAGCTGGTTGGCGCTGCCTGGACTTCCCCTGGACCTCTCGCCTGTCTTCCCCGACTTCCCCACCACAGACACACAGCACTGGGGGGAAAAGACCCTCCGGGCCTTCTCGAAGGCCTTCGAAAAGCATGTGGGAAATGAAACACCCGCTGGTGTAAGTCATTAGACAGCCAGAAATAGCAAAACGCTTTCTCCACCTGGGACAGGAGCCAGGAGCCGGTATCAGAGGTGATGGGGAAACTCTGGGCGGCGCCCTCTAAGCAGGGGCCTTCAACATGGCCGGGCTACGAGGGCTGCGGCAGGGGCCAGGGCGTGAGGGAGGCGCTGGGGAGCGGCGAGGGGGGCGCCGCAGCGTGACAGGCCGGCCTCGTGGACGCCTCGTGGACGCCACTCCCCAGATGCTGGACCGACAACCCGCCGACGCCCAGGAGAAGCCCAGGGACGCCAGGGCGGGGCCGAGCGGCCTGGTTGGGACAAAGCCGGACACGGGGGCTCGCAGTGGGCATGTGGCTCTCGCTGGGCTTCCCGTGAGCCGGCGGAGTCCAGGTCAGCGGGGCCGTGGACGCTCTCGGGACCCGCCTTTCCCTCGCTCGCCCCCGGCTGTTCCTTTCCTTTTCTCCCGTCAACAAACCGTCACCGCCGTTCTGTGTGTGTCCGCGGTCCGAGGGAGGCTGGAGCGCGCGGGTGAGACCCGCAGGCCGGCGCCCCAGTCCACGCCGGGGTGGACACCGGGTGCCCTGTGACAGATCTGGCGTCCCAGCTGCTTCTCCTTGGTACTGATGGGATCTGTAGTTGCAGTATCTGCAGCGAGGGCGGCGGCCACGAAGGCTGGCCCTGTTAGACAGCAGAGTCACAACCGGGGATTTGAGGCGAAGCGCTGTCTGTCAAGAATCTGGACCGAGCCCTCCCTGGCGGCACAAGGGCTAGAGCGCCGAGAAGCCGGCGCAGCCGCGGCAGCAGAGTCCCTCCCTGGCCAGGGGTGACCCAGGGCGCGGCAGACCCCTCCTGCCTCCCCACTGCTCCCTCAGCAGTGCGCTCCATCCATCGGCAGTTCTGCTCCCCACCGTGTCTCCGCGGAGACCCCGCGCCCTCTCCTGCGCCCCCCATCTCTGGCCTGTATGTATAAATGAATAAATCTTAATGAGAAAGAGAAAGAAACCAGCAGAACCAACAAGCTTCAAAGCGGCAGCGGCCCAGCAGCAGAGGCCCAGAACGAGCAGGGCCACCGGCTGACCGCAGCGGATGAAGCTGCCGTGGGGAAGAAAGAGCGAAGCTCGAGAAGGCCCCGGAGCCTGGTGGCCCTCGGAGGGGCGGCGAGGGAGGCCCTGGGGTGAGTTCTGCGGGGGCCGGGTGGGTCAGCACATGGCCTTCCGGGAGCCCGGCGTCTGCTCACGGGGTGCAGCGGCCTCCGCGGCCCGGAAGGACGCCCAGAGCCGCCTCCCGGCCCCAGCACCAGCTGGCGAGGAAGCGCGACTGAGCAGGGGTTCAGAACCCAGGAGGGGGCGCGCCACCGGTGGACAGGATCCGGCCGGGGGCGCAGCCGCTCGCAAGCCCCAGCTGGTGCGGCGTCCCCGGGGCAGCTCAGCGTCCCCAGTGACGCACGGCGTCCGGGACGAAGTGTGAGAATGTCTGAAACATGCAGGACGAGTATCCAGAAGGCAAATGCACAGTGCACAGCCCACAACAGTCACAACACCGAACCAAGATCCAGCCGCCCTCAGGCACACAGAACAGGGCAGACTAGCCCGGGACAGCAACCTGCCGGGGCGGGGTGAGGGGCGGCCGGCGCGTCCGGCCGCCGCACAGGCAACCGGGTACCGTGAGCTGGTTTCGCAGCCCACACAAACACTGAGTCAAACGCTACATCCTTGAAACGCATATAATGTCATGCGTAGTAAAGACGTATTAAGTCTTGGAACCACATGGGACAAAAATTTTGTTTTTCAAAATGTTGCATTTGGAAAATACTAAGAAATATTATGTGAGCTTGTTAGTCAGCGCTCACATGATCACAACACACTCCCCAGCCACCCTGACAGCAGCTCTGTGAGTCCAGGGCGCAGAAGGAATGAAGGTCCTTTTGGGGCCTCCCTGGGGCGCTGGGGTTACAGCGCAGCACTGAGAAGCTAAAGCCACTGCAGCATGACTTCGAGCCCCCCCTGCCCCGGAGGTGACCCCCAGGGGGCGGCACCCACGGGTCTCTCCTGACCCGCCCGCTGCTCCCCTCAGCAGTGGACTTCGTCGATCCGCCTGTCCCGCTCTGTCTCTGGGGGGTCCTTTCACCGCCCCTGCACCTCTGGCCTGTACCCCAGCTCTGTGTGCATAAATAAATAAATCTTTAAAAAAAAATGCACAGGATAGGAAAAGTAGATGAGAGACCATCAGGGAAAACATCATTGAACTTGAGGATGCCAAGAGAAAATATAGAAAATGAAACATGAAGAGAAAAAGGCGTTTAATTGAACAGTGCGGGGCCTCCCTGGTGGCACAGGGGTTAAGTCTCAGCAGTATGAAGCTGTCTGCAGCCTCTGCAGGACGAGTGTGATCCCGACCCCCGGCCAGGGAGGGACCCCAGGGCGCAGCAAACCCGTCCTGTCTCCCCACGGCCCCCCTCAGCAGTATATCTGGGTGGATCCGCCTGTTCTGCTCCCCACTCTGCCTCTGGGGAGCCCTCTCACCCCACCCCCACACCGCTGGCCTGCACCCCAGCTCTTGTATGCATGAACAAATAAAATCTTTCAAAATAAAATGCACAGCACATCGTGAGGACGCCAGACCCAGCACACACGGAACTGAAGCCCCTGAAGGGAGGGGGGTGGGGGCGGGGGCTTGAAAAATAATGGCCGATTTAAAAGAGCGTTCGGCGAAAGCTGTCACGCCCCAGACCCCAGACACGCAATGACCGGCGGCAAAGGAACAAACAGGCCGGATAAGCAGTGAGAACACACACGGCCAGCGTGGAGGGGGCTCTGCACAGCTCCGAGCGGCCAGCAGCCGAGCAGGGACGGTGCCCGCGGCCGGCAAACGTGACCAGAGGCCGTCTCGCTCATTCCCGAGGGCACAGCTGCGTTTCCTAAAGGCAGAAAGACCCCGACTGCTGGGCGGCACGTGACCTGTCCCTGGACACAACCCGGTCCCCGTGCCGTCTGCGGGGTTTCGTCCACCTCTTGGTCCTGGCTGCAGGGAGGGAAGAGACGACGCACGTTCTGTGGGCAGTCTAGGGAAACCCCTTCCCGGGGGGTGCTCGAGGGGGCAGCGGTCTCCGAGGACAGCCGGCGCTCGGTGCCGCCGGAGCCGCGTGGGCC
>NW_004567143.1:4993993-4995274 GCF_000260355.1 Condylura cristata
GCGGCCGTCACCCAGGGGAGCGTCCTCTGCCGGCCGGCCGGCGCGGGGCTGGGCTGGGGTCTCGCGACCTGGCAGAGACGCCAAGCGAGCTCCCTAGCGGTGGCAAAGCTCAGACTTCGCCCAGCTCTGTCTTGCTCTGAAACTTGTTACTTCCAGAACGTGACTCTGGTACACTCGCATGCGGAAAGCGGAAGCTGCTCGAGGAGGCGACTCGCAAGGGGCTGGTCGGAAAGTCAGTCGCCCCGGGAACTGCCGGCCGCCCTCAGCTACGGGACCGTCGGGCAGGTCCGAGAGCCGCGGCTGCTGCGGCTGCGGAGACGGAAGCTGGACGTCGGCGGCGAGAGCAGATGCCCAAGAGCAGCCCGGGGCCGATGTCCGAACGCCACACCGTGACGCTGTCCTTCGCGCCCCGACCCTCTGCACGCACACCCAGGCCCTGACAGTTTGGGGGGGCCGCACGCACTCGGGCAGCTCACCGCTCTGCCTCCAAGCGAGTTCGGAGGCCTGCTCCAGCGCGAGACCGGGCCTCGCCTGCATGACAAGGCGGAGGCCGAGCCCGGAGAAAGGTGGCAGCTGGCAGGACCCAGCCTCCACCTTGCCCACTGCCCCAGCAGGCTCCGCTGCCCGCTGCCCGGGGAGGCGAGCTGAGGGCTCAGGGCCCCCCACCCCGCGGCTCCCAGGTGGCTGCAGGGCCCCTCCTGTCAGATAAATGAGGCTGGCGGGGGGCTGGGGCGGGGCTGCAGCAATGTGGGTGACTGCACCGGAAGCTGAGCCTGGACAGGGCAGAGAGAGGGAGGGAGGCCACCAGCAAGCCACTGCGCCAGGCCCAGACCGGGGGAGGCCCCGGCCGACAGGCGACGCCCCAGGGGCAGGTGAGCCCCGACACATCAGGCTCTGCACCCACACTCGCCGGGCACCTGGATTCCGGGCGGGGCCCAGCCTGCGTGGGTGGCAGGGCCCGCACCCTCCCGCACCCCTGCAGCAGCAGGACTAAGCGGCTGTGGGGGCGGGAGCCGCCCAGCTGGCGGGAGGCACAAGCCTGGGAGGCGGCCCCAGCCCGGCTCCGTCCGGCCGCCTCACCAGCGAACGCCAGAGACCGCTCGCGCGAGGTGGGAAGACGCAGGCCACAGAGTACCAGCCCGGCCAGCGGGACGCTGAGCCGGCCGGGCCTGCCCTGGCTGCTGGGCCTGCTGCCGCCCTCAGAGGGCTGCGGCTGACCCACGAGCAGGAAGGCCAGGCTGGCCCCCGCTGACCCACGAGCAGGAAGGCCAGGCTGGCCCC
>NW_004567143.1:4995509-4998339 GCF_000260355.1 Condylura cristata
CCCGCTGACCCACGAGCAGGAAGGCCAGGCTGGCCCCCGCTGACCCACGAGCAGGAGCCTGAGGTCCGGGGTCAGGCAGCCCAGGTGCCCACTCGGTTGAGGAGGTAGAGTGGGGGCACTGGCCCCCCATCTTCACCATGCCCTGGTCACTGTGTGAGAAGGCCCGTGCGTAACCGGACTTCACGTGGACAGCCGCGTGGAGGCCCAGTGGGGACTTTCCTCTTCTCTTTTTCCACCTGAAACTCTTTTGCTCGCCTTCTCCCAAGGCAGAAGTAGCCGCCTTTTGGGGACCAAATGCCCAGGGAGAGCCCGCGGGGCTGAGGAGACCGGCGAGGCCGCGCGCGTGGACGCCGCAGGAGCAGCACACCGGGATGGACGGTGGCCAGGACAGACGGCGGAGGGGGACGGGCCGTGAGCGAGACTCCCTACAGCAGCTCTGGACGTGTCCGGGAACCGGAGGCGGGGTCACG
The DNA here is from genome assembly GCF_000260355.1 of Condylura cristata. Classification (NCBI taxonomy): domain Eukaryota; kingdom Metazoa; phylum Chordata; class Mammalia; order Eulipotyphla; family Talpidae; genus Condylura; species Condylura cristata. Next base: position 4,995,980 of record NW_004567143.1, read on the forward strand.
GGCCAGAGGTGGGCAGAGAGGACTTCCGGCACAGAGGGCCGGGGGTGGGGTCCCGGCTGGGGCCCGGGCCCTGTGGGCGGCCGGCCAGCCTCGCCCACCCGGGTCTGTCTCTGTCTTTTCTTCTCTCCAACAAGCTTGCTGCGAGCGCTGAGCAGGGGGACTCCTGCAGAATTCTGTCTGCCCGCTGTGTTGGGAGCGGCCCGAGGCCCCCAGTTCCGGCCTCGGCCGGACGCCCCCAGGCCGGGTCCCTGGGCCCGCAGCAGCCCCCCTCAGACTGGCCAGCGTGAGTCGTCCCGGCAGACCTCTGAGAGACCCCCAGTTCCCTGACACTCCCCGTCACCCCGGCCGGCGTCGGCGCCACCCTGGCCCAGCACTTCAGGCAGCCCGGTGCCGCCCGGGGCGGGTGGTGCCAAGGAGAGGTGCTGCCCGGGCTGGCGCCCGGCACACAGGCTGGCCGCGGGGCCCTGCGGAAGTCGGCGTGAGGGCCGAGCCCAGTTCGGGAAGGGCAGGCTTGGGAGCCGTGGGGACGCGCGGAGAGGCCCCGAGGGCGGCAGGGGAGGGGGGCTCGGGCGCCTTCGCTGGGCTGTGGGGAGCAGGATGAGGACAGAGGCGACCGTCCTCCTGCGTTCGTACTGTCTGTCCCTGGCCCCCCATCTTCCTCCCATCGCCCCCCCACACCGTCACCCCACCCCGCCTTGCTGCTCTCCACTGTGGATCCAGTGGCCTTACTAACTTTTGGGGTTCCAGAGCCCCATCAGGGCGATGTCGCTACCAAATAGTTCTCTTTTTTCAAGGTTTACTTATGCATTCAAGAACTGGGGTGCAGGCCAGAGGTGGGGGGGTCGGTAAGAGGATTCACCAGGGACAGCGTGGGGAACAGAACAGGCGGAGTGGCTGACACCCCCCGCAGCGGGGAGACTCCCGGGGAGGGGTCTGCTGGGCCTGGGGCCCCTCCCTGGAGGGGTTGCTCCCGGGCTGCGGTGCCTGGGCGGCTTCACAGCCGGGGCCTGAACCCCACACCACCAGGGAGGCCCTCAGGGATTCTTTTGCGCACGTGGGAGGGGGTGGGGGGGCCCCGGGCGATCTGCTCTTCGCAGGCCGCGTCTCTGGTCGCTCTCCGGCAGGGGTGCCCTTCCTTGCTCTGAGCTGGCCCTGCGCGGGCAGCGGTCCCAGAGACTCCCTGAGAGGAGGGGGCGCGTCAGCGTGAGAAGGGAAAGGGTGTCTGGAGAAGACGTCCCCACCTCGAGACTTCAGACAGCGCTCGCTCACCTCACACACGCAGCATTCTCGCCGCTATTTAAAAACAGGACGGGAAAGACGGCCAGGCGGGGGTCATGTTGGGAAGACCAAGCGACGCCGCTTTGCTCCCCATTTCCGTGGCCGAGAGGACTCTTGCTGCAGCTCCGGCTCAAACCCCAGCGTCCCCAGAGACCCGGGGTCCCGCCACAGCCCGTGTGCTCCCTCTGAACTAGCACTGCGGCTTGATGCGCTGAGTCTTTCTGACGTTGGTTTGATTCCCCCTCCCGCTACCTGAAATCACAACTGCTGGCCTGGGATTTGGGGTCAGCCTAGACAGTGATTCTCAGCATTTCCAAGACCTTCTGGTCGCAACCAGGAAACGCGAAGGCCGAGGACGCAGGTGCGCGCGGCCTGCCTCGGCCATGTCCACACGCCAGGGGCCGGCCAGCGTGGCCAGGCGCTCAGAAGGGCTCTGGCAAAGAAGTGGACTCTCAGTCCAGCCGGCCAGCCCACCGACAGGCCGGGCGGGAAGGCGCCGTGGCGCGAAGTGGGGAGGGGCGCGGCCCAGAACCGGGGCGCGGGTGGGAGGGGGGCGCCCTCGGGTCTCGCGTCTCACCGGGGCTGCGGTGCTGTGCCGCTGGGAGCCATGGGCCCATCGTTTTGTAACGAAAAAATCCACATTAAAGCAAAGACTGTTAAATGGCCAAGCTTACATAACAAAACAGCAAGTCACACACAGAAGAGTAAGCAGAAACGCCGGAGATTTCCCTACTCTTATGTGGAACAATTTCGTGTCTACACTCGAGGACAAATAAAAAGGAAAGATTCTGAACACACCTGAGAGCCAACGTGCGAGTCGGAGCCGCGTGGGGCCGCTGTCCGGGAAGGTGAAGCCCTCCGGGGACACACAGAACTGGGGCACAGGCCAGAGGCGCAGAGGCGGTGAGGGGACCCCCCAGAGACAGAGCGGGGAGCAGAGCAGGCCGACTGGCGAAGTCCACTGCTGAGGGAGCAGCGGGCGGTCAGGAGAGGGCTGCTGCGTCCTGTGGTCACCTCGGGCGGGGACCGAAGTGGCAACCGGCTGCGCCCCCAGGGGGCCCAGGTGACAGGTGTAGGACGCA
>NW_004567143.1:4998749-4999753 GCF_000260355.1 Condylura cristata
CGGGCGCCAGGGTGGCCCGGGCAGGCGGGCACACGGGCCCCTGCCCTGTGGGCGCACTGAGCACCCCGGCTGCCCGGGGCAGCCTCTCCCATCTCTGCAGCCCTCATGGAGGAGCTGGGGTGCCCTGGACTTGGTCGCAGGCATGAGGTGGGGAGTCACACCAAGCTGTGGGCTGGAGGGGGTCCCTAGCTTAGCCGAGTCCGTCACGCCCTGGGAGGCCCCAGGAGCTGCGCCCCTCAGCCTGGGCTCTGCGGGTGCACACAGCACCCTTCTTGACATCTGCTGGTGTCACACCCCCAAGTTTTCCCGTCAGTCTCTCAGCGAGAGCGCTGGTCCCCTCCGCCCCCGCTCCCTCTTCTGACCCAGGCCGGGAGGGACCCCGGGACGCGGCAGACCCCTCCTGGCCCCCAGCTGCTCCCCCAGCAGTGGGCTTCAGTGGATCCGCCTGCTCTGCTCCCCACGCTGTCTCTGGGGAGGCCTACCCCCCACATCTCTGGCCTGCACCCCAGTTCTTGTATGCATAAATAAAAATAAATCTTAAAAAAAAAGAAATAGAGCAGAAAGAAAATGCATGTCGATCAGGCAGACAACCCACACAGACACCGCCAGAGGCTGGTGCCCCGCTACCAACAAAGACACAATGTGACAGTCACGGCAACGAGCCGAGGGGCCAGTGGGCAGCAGGTCTGAGCAGCCCAGAGTCCAGGAAGGCCGACGCCCGTGGGGAAACCTCACGGCCTCCCGCGGGCGAGACGGGGTGCAGCCCGGGGGACACAGGTAAGCCCCCAGCGCCAGCGGGAACCTGGCCCGGCAGCGGCTGTCTGGGGGCGCCCGTCTGGCTGGGCCTTAAGAACTGAGAAACACAAGTGACCGGGGCCCCTCCGGCCGCGGGAGCGTGAGGCCTGGACGCCCCAAAGTGGCCCGGGTTCCCGAGCAGAAGCAAAGGCGCCTGGTCTCCACCTGCGCGGGGCCTGGGGCAGGCCTGTGTCCACCGGCTGCCGCGG
>NW_004567143.1:5000144-5001096 GCF_000260355.1 Condylura cristata
CCGCGCTCGCCCGGCAGGGACTTACTCGGGAGATCTCACGTGGACCTAAATGCGCTTGTGAGCCATTTCACTTTGGGACCCGCTGGGGGATCTCAGAGCTTCATGAAGCCCTTCGTCTTCCAAGGCCGGGCCTATCCCCGCCCACGAGGACACCGCTGGCCGCTGGGGTCACTGTGCCGCGGCGGAGACTGGCGGGCCGGGCCGAGGGCCCCGTTTCCTGCCTCTCCTCAAGGCCCTGCGCCCAGCTTGCTCTTCACCAGGCCCGAAGGGTCTGCCCGGCCTCCTCTCTGCCGGCCACACGCCTGGGGTCACCCCGCCCTCCCCCAGGGGAGACCGCAGCGGCCTGTGCTCACCGCCCGGCCCAGCAGCCAGGCCCGAGTCGGTCGGCGGGCAGCGCTGGGCAGGATCCCAGACTGTGCACCCGGCGCCCCCCGGGCAAGGGAGGTCCCGGGAGGCGGGGGGCGCAGGGAGCAGAGGGACGTGAGGAGCCGCTGGCTTCGGGGTCCTGGACTGGGTGGGACAGACGTGGGGGGGGAGTGGCAGTGATTTTGCCCCTTCCCCCCCGACTGCACGCAGCTTCTGCCCTGCTCCCACAGTCCCCACCAGAAGGCGCGGGGGCGGGGGCGGGCGTCGGCGCTGGGGACGGAGCGCTGGGGGCCTGGTCTGGAAGTGGCCTCCCCCTTCCGTGTGACACGCTAGTGACGCCCCTTCCCAGCAAAGGCCTTATGCTCCAGAGGATGCTTTGTTTGGATGCGGCAAATGCCAGAAGCAACTTCGAGCAGGCAGGTTTCGGGGTTCCCCTCCCCCGTCTATACCGATTCCGCCCTATAGATGCTGCGCCCCGGGCTGCCTTGTTGACTGCGCAGACCGGAGGGGACCCAGAGCTGAGCTGGCAAAGGCCCAGGGCCAGCACGGCTGGGCAGGGGGGGGGCCAGCTCTGCCCTCGGGGGGC
>NW_004567143.1:5003580-5004380 GCF_000260355.1 Condylura cristata
CAGCCTTCTCCACGTGGCCCGATGCAGCGTGGCAGCGTGGCGGCGGGCTCCCGGGAGTGAGGGGCTCCCGGAGTGGGGGGGCTCCCAGAGTGGGGGGTTCCCGGGAGTGAGGGGCTCCCGGAGTGGGGGGCTCCCAGAGTGGGGGGGCTCCCAGAGTGGGGGTTTCCCGGAGTGGGGGGGCTCCCGGGAGTGAGGGCCTCCTGGAGTGGAGGGGCTCCCGGGAGTGAGGGGCTCCCGGAGTGGGGGGATCCCGGGAATGAGGGCCTCCTGGAGTGGAGGGGCTCCTGGGAGTGAGGGGCTCCCAGAGTGGGGGTTTCCCGGAGTGGGGGGGCTCCTGGGAGTGAGGGGTCCCCGAGTGGGGGGCTCCCGGGAATGAGGGGCTCCCGGGAGTGGGGGAGCTCCCAGGAATAAGGGGCTCCCGGAGTGGGGGAGGTCCCGGGAGTGAGGGCCTCCTTGAGTGGAGGGGCTCCCAGGAGTGAGGAGCTCCCAGAGTGGGGGTTTCCCGGAGTTGGGGGGCTCCCGGGAGTGAGGGGCTCCCCGAGTGGGGGGCTCCCGGGAGTGAGGGGCTCCCGGAGTGGGGTTGCTCTCCGGAGTGTGGGGCAGGGTTGCTGGCTCTCCTGACCTCACGCCGGCTCACACACAGCTTGCCACTGACCCCCTGTGAGGGGCGGGGGAGGGGCCACGGGAGGCTGGCAGCGTGACCTTGAGGCCCTGACCTTGGGCAGGTCCAGCACCACTCTGGGTGGGCGCTGGGGGCGGGCTGGGCCCGCTGTGCCCCGCGGCGCCTGCTGGGGCGGGAG
>NW_004567143.1:5007811-5008964 GCF_000260355.1 Condylura cristata
GGCGGGAGGCACAGAACAGGTGGCCCCCGACAAAGGCCCAGGGCTGGCAGGGCGGCTGGCGGGCTGCCCGGCGGCTCTGCTCCCTGCGGCCTTCCCTGATTGATGGGCCTCAGCCCAGCCGCCTCTTTCTCCACGTATGTGCCGGCCCCGCCCCCAGCGCCGTTTTTGGCCGGTCGGGTCCCCCCACCCCCCGCTGTCGGAGAACCGCTGGCCAAGGGATCCCCTGGAAGGGCAGCGGGGGGCTACTCTGGGAAGGGGCTCCCCATGCTCCGGGGGCCCAGTCGGAGTCTCCCCGGCACCCTGGAGGTTCTGCCGAGCGCCAGGGCCACTTCCTTGTGACCAGGGTCACTCCGGAGGCTGCCCGGGCCCCGCCCTGTCCCCACCCCCAAGGAGCTGGGGGAGACGAGCAGCAGCAGGCCCCGGCCAGGAAGGGCGGGAGGAGCCGCTCTCATTTAAGGTGTGAAAACCCTACATCGGACATCCGGGGGCCTCTGCCTCCCCCAGCTCAGTCGGCCCCGCCCTGCAGGACCCCTGCAGGCCAGCCAGTGCGGCCATGGTGTCGGGGTGTCTTTCCCCTCCTCAGGAAGCTGCTGGAGCTGCTGGGGACCGTGGGGAGCTGCTCCTGTGGGAAGCCCAGGGCCTGCGCCCCTGGTGGGGGCTGTCCACGCTCGCGCTGTCCAGCCCCGCGCTCAGTGTCACCCCTCCCGCTTTCCCCGTCCCCCCCTCCCCCACCCTGTTCTTTATTCCGCTGGGATCCCAGGGTCTCCCTCCAGGGAGGGCCGGTGGGGGGGCCCTGCCGACTCGGGGTGCCAAGTGCCGGCGGCCAGGAGCCTGCACAAAGCCCCTTTATGTGGCGGTGGCTCCCTTCCCGGCCGCTGCCCGGCTGCTCCGCGCGGCTCCTCCGTCCCGGGCGCTTCTCTTCCAGCTGACTTACTTATTACAGAGCTGGGCTGTGAGCGAGGCTGGCGGGGCTCGCCGTGCCCAGCGCCCTCCCCGAGGCCGTGGGCCGCACCCCCAGGGGCAGGGCAGGGCTGGACCCCAGCAGCCCCGCGGGCCCCAGCCTAGGACAGGTCCAGACAGCAGCACGCGGAGTGTGGGTGCGGCGAAGGTGGGGAGCCCCAGAGCCCCGGGGTAACTGGACGCCGGCCGGGGC
>NW_004567143.1:5009614-5012042 GCF_000260355.1 Condylura cristata
CCGGCCCCTGCGCGGCCCACAGTGCCCGGCTGCACAGTGACCAGGGCTCTGCGCGGCACAGGGCCAGTCCGGCCTGGGCTGGGGCACGGACTCGCCGCCAGACATGGGGGGCTGGGCAGTGGCACCCGCGGCCTGGGCACGGCCCTCTTCCAACCGTCTCCCAAACTGAAGAGGCGGAACCTTTGCTGCTCCCGCCAGGGCCTCACAGCCCTTTCCTTTCTGAAGCAGCACATTCACTTAGAGATAATTAAGGAAAGATTGATGGGAGTTTGGGGCTGCGATGAAGAATGTGCTCTCATTAGTAAGCCATGAGTCAGCCGGGCTGTCAGAGGGGGCCGCGGCGTAATGGGGCGCTGGTGCCCAGGAGCTGACAGCGCGGGCTGAAAGTTAGCTCGGTTTCCCTGCGTGCCTTTGGCTGCGCTGAAATTCACCCTCGCCCAAAAGCTGAGAGGGAGACCTCTCTTCCAAGAACCCTCTCGAATGTGAGCTGATGGAAAAGAAAATGGCAGCGGTGAGTGAGAAGGACCGGCCAGAGGCGGCTTTCCTCCGCGTCCACCGCCAAGCCCCATCAGCGCTGCTGAACTCACAGGACAGGTTCTCTGTCTCCCTAAAAATGGTGTCGGCTGGGGCCCTCCCTGGTGGTCAGCGGGGTAAAGCGGGGCACTGAGAAGCTAAAGCCGCTTCCGCGTGAGTTCGATCCCCGCCTGCCCCGGAGGTGACCACAGGGCGCGGCAGACCTCTCCTGACCAGCCCGCTGCTCCCCTCAGCAGGGTACTTCGTGGATGTGCCTGTTCTGCTCCCCACTCTGTCTCTGGGGAAACCTCTCACCCCCTGCACCTCTGGCTTGTACCCCAGTTCTGTGTGCATAGATAAATAGATCTTTAAAATTTTTTTTTTAAATTATGTCGATTGAGGGCATGTTGCTTTACAGCACCTACAGAGGGGGACAGGTTTACACCTCCCTAGAGCACGCCAGCACACCACACCCCACGAAGCCGCACAATCCTCTCACGGAGGCTGCTGGGCCCCTCCCCCGGTAACCTCAGTTCTACGGTCGGATGTCTCGGGTTTGCTCACTCCTTTCCCCTCTGTATCCACACATGAGTGAAACCACACTTGTCTTTCTCCTTCCGACTCACCGTGTGGGGCACCCCCCGTTCCAGCTCCACCCATGTGGTCACAAATGGCAAGTGCACATTTTTTATAGCTGCATAGTATTCCACCGTGTAAACGGAGTACACCTCTCTCCTCTCATTTGTTGGGCATCTAAGTTGTTTCTATGGCTGGGAAATATTCTCATTTATTTCAGAGGATAAGTATACTGGGGTGAGCACATTTTGAGAACAGCCACTAGATAATCAGGTAAATTCCACACAACCTGCGATCTGAACCACAGGATGAAGAGACACACAGGTCAGACGGGCTTCCGTTGGGACAAAGAGGATGGCGGTCCCCTCCCTGCACTTCCAGCTGGGGATCACTCTGTGAAACAGGGATAGGAAGACTGACCTCTCGGGTTTATTACGTGGATGACAGAAGTAGCCCTCAGAGGACAACCCGTGTGACAAGGCCTTGCTGCCTTTCCTGGGGAGCCCTACTCTACTGACACCTCAAGACTAGCAACGTCCCTTCCTCATTCAAAGGGGCAAACACGGCGGAATCTCTGCACCGTGCAAGATGCAGGCAGCCGCGGCAACTGGCCGCGCCGAGGGTGGCGGACAGGGCGAGCTCGGCCCCAGGCCGGGGGCAGCCGGGCGCCTGCACATTGCTGGACAGCAAGCCGACGGCTGCTGTGCTCCTGCCCACTGTGGGCACAGCCGCCTCCTGTCCTCAGCCCTCGCCGCGCCCAGCCCCGCTTGGCCCTCCCAGAGTCCACAGACCAGCTGGCCCCAAAGGCCAACACCCTCTGCAGGCCCTAGACCCTCTGCTGGGTCTGCTCCGGGCAGGCGGGCCTGCGAGGTGGCCTCTGGACACCCCTGGGTGTGCGCGGCCGGGAAGGCGCCAGGAGCCCGCCTCCTGGGACAGAGCAGGTGCGGGACGCAACCTGCTGGACGCTGGAGCGGAAACACTGCCCCGTGTTGTCCAAGTCCTGCTGTCCTCAGGGCCAGTTTCATTCCGTGGGAGGCGCTGAAGACCTGGGCACAGGGGCACGCTGGGAGGTGGACTCTGCTTGGCACAGCCGGGGGTGGGGGCTGCTCCAGGGCCGGGGAGTGGCAGCAAGGGAGCACGGGCGCAGAAGCCTGACGCTGGACGCACGTCCAGTGCCCGCCGCCCCCGCTAAGACCCCCAGCAGCCGCGTGGACGGCCCGCTCACTGCCCACTGTCCTGAGCCCGGGTGGGCGGGGCCTGGTCCAGGTGGGCGGGGCCTCACCCCTTCCGCCAGCACCCAGAGCCGCCCCTCCAGTGACCGCGTCCTCAGTCCCCGGGC
>NW_004567143.1:5012222-5013162 GCF_000260355.1 Condylura cristata
TGAGCTCGGCACGTGCCTGTGGCGGCGCCCGCCGGCCGAGTCCTACACCCGGTGCCATGCACGTGCCCCCGGGTTTGGTCTCGGCGGTGCCGGCTTCGCTTCTCGGCCCCTCCGGGCGCCTCCCCAGGCCTGGCGCCCTCCCAGCGCCGGGTGCGGGTCTGCCCTGCCGCCCCCCACCGCGGTGAGACCGATCCCAAGGCTGCTGTGCCTCCGTCTCCCCGTGTTCACGCCCGGCTCTCAGTTAACCTGCTCCAGACGCCCGGAACCTCACCGCCCACCCCGGGACTGTGGCCTGGTCAGACGCCACGCGCCGGGCCTCCGGCTGCCGCAGGCCGCCCGGCACAGCGCTGACGGGGGACGTGTCCGTCCTCGTCCTCGGAGGGGCCCCCACGCCCTGCATCAAGTACAGCTGCATAGATTAATTTGTTAGGTACCCACTGATTCTTCTGTTACTCTGCTGATTGCGCTGCATTTCGGCAAATCAACTTCCTGTCCCTGGTGTGTGCTGAAATTTGTCACGCTGCACTGGCTCTGGTTTTTTGGTAAATGTCTGTATCTGCTCACAGAACCGGGGGGGCCGGCCAGAGGCGCGCGGCCAGAGGCAGAGGGTCTAGGGCCTGCAGACTCTCTCTGAGAGTCCCCAGAGACAGAGCGGGGAGCAGAGCTGGTGGGTCCGCTGAAATCTAGGGCTGAGGGGGCAGCGGGGAGACGGGAGGGGTCTGCCGGCCTCGCTGGGGTCCCTCCCTGGTTGAGGATCAAATTACCTTGATAGCGCCCCCAGGGGGGCCCCAGATTATCAGAATCTTAGTGTAGAATTCATGACAGGAAAATAGAAGAGGAGATGCTTTGGCGCTCGCTAACTCGTAGCTCTTAAAAGGACTCCCCTGACCTGCGAGTACTTGGATTCGGTCACTGCAGGTCAGAGAGCCGAGTGGGTGCC
>NW_004567143.1:5014592-5017226 GCF_000260355.1 Condylura cristata
TTTAAGGCCTTGGAGAAACGGGGCCAGAGTTCACCCAAATAGAAATAAGCTGTAGTTTCTGTGGGCGATGACTGCCGGCAGAGAGTGGGCCAAGACAGGCTGATCGGACGAGGTGGAAACTGCAGGAATTTGGAAATGCAGCTGGTGAAAACGCAGCCGGGCTACTCAGAGACCAGTTACTCTCCACGGCCAGACGGCCACCTGGTGCGAGCGGCCACAGACAGGCCCGGGAGGCGGCGCTGGGCCCGCTGCGGCCCAGGGGGACTTGTTTTCGGGGAGTGTTTCTGATTAGCCCCCGTTTGTGGGCGGTTGCTGTGGTTTGAGCAGGAGGGGGTGCCCCGGGCCTGCTGGCCTGGTTTAGACGCCCGTTGACATGTGTACGGGGCCTGGGGCCCGCTCCAGGGGGCCGCTGCTTGCCTGCCCCTTCCCAGCTACATTTCAGTGTCCGGCCCTCAGATTCCAAGGAAGGAAGACACCGGGAAAGGCCCACAGGGAGGCTGAGTGAGGCCTGGGCACCGCGGCAGGGTCCAGCCCCTCCCCACTTCCCCTTTTCCAGGCTCCGCTGACCGACCTGCGGCCCCCAGGGGGCCAGCCCTCGGCCTCATTTCTCCCACACGCCCAGGGCCTGCGTGAAGGAAGCCGCACCCCTGCGCCTCCAGGGCCCCGGGCGTTCCGAGGCTGGGGTGGGGGGCAGGCCTCAGCTCCACAGGCCCCAGGACGCGGGGGCCCAGCCCGGGGCCACAGTGCGGGGTGCCGGAGGCTGCGGTCAGCCCAGCCCGTGGGCACGGTGCTGGCCTGGCGCCTAAGTCACCTGACCCCTCTGTGGCCCTTTCTTTTCAGGCACAAACTGAATTTCAGCAAAGGCCGGAAGGGGAGGGAGACGGCCCAGGTCAGGGTGCAGATGGCCAAGAGCGCCCCTCTTCGGCCTCGGGGTCCCCTTCCCCCGCAGTCCTGGCGCCCCGATGCAGCAGGGGCAGACTGGACAGCCCAGCACTTCCCCGGGAGACAAGTCTGAGGCCGGGAGGCGCCAGGGGACCCTGCTGCCAAGCCCACCTCCTGCGGCTGCTGGACTCTCCAGGCCGACTGGCCGGCACAGCGCAGGGGGGACCCCCGCGGGGCTGCGGGTCGCTCACCCTCTGGAGCAGAGAAGGGAGCAACTCTTTCCTTTTGCACCACGGGCTTCCTAGTATGGGGGTCCCTCGTCCCCGTAAGTGTCCTCTTCTGAGATCAAGGGAGGCCACAGGCAGAAACAAGTGCTCCGTGCACCGGCCGGGAGGAGCCCTCCCTCCCTCCCCCACCCAGGGGCGAAGGGATCCCAGCCTGTCACCGCTGACCAAATCCCAAGTGTCAAACAAGGCTGGTGGCGTTCGGAGGAAGCAGTCACTGAAGACCTTCATCCGGCCACGCTCGAGTCCAGACTGCGCTTGCGCGACGGTTCTGAAGCCCACAGGCGTCCGCACAGCCCTGGGCAGCCGGCCAGCTGCCTTAGTCCGGCGGACACAGGCACACAGGACACAGGGGTGTCCACTACCCACCAACCGTGGGCGACACCGTGGCCCCCTCCTGGCTGCTGTGGGCGCGGACAGCCCACTGAACAAGCTCGGGGCCTCGTCCAGCCCCCTCCTCAGCTCACCCTTCTCCAGGCGGACCAGCGGGGCCCCTGACCAGCGGGGCCCCACCTGGGGCGCGTGGCCTGGGCCCTGCTCTCCTTGCCTGTGTGTCCGGCCGCGCTTGCTCGGCCCTCCCCGTGGGTCTGGCCTGTGAGGACCTGTCCTCCCGTTCAGCTGCAGTGGCCTCGGGAGGTCAGCGCTGTGCCCCAGCCTGGCTCGGTGTGCGAGGCACTGTGGACAGCCCTCCTACTGCCCGAAGCCCCTCACGCCAAGCTGGACAGCGGCAGACGCGGCAGACCCGTGCGCCGAGATCACCGCAGGGGGCCTCAGCCTGGCCCCGCCCCACACATCGCCCCGAGCCCCAGCCCGTGATCCAGGGCTGCAGACCCGATGGGCGCTGACCAGCACGAGGGGACACGGCCGGTTTCTGCGACCAGCGTCAGCCTGGCTCAGCGTGTGGCCCGGCTTCCTGTGCCTCGAACGAGGGCACCTGAGCACCAAGGGGCCGCGACACTTCTGCTGGGCCACAGGCGCAAGCGTGTCCCGTGGGCACAGTGGGCGGTCGCCGCCCTGTCGGGGCCCAGCTCTGCACCTGGCCCGAGTGGCCCGCCGCTCGCGCGGGTGAGGCGCGGGTCCCCGGGGCAGCTTGGGGTCCGGAGGTGGGCTGGTGACCTCTCAGAGCTGTGGGATGGGGGTGTCACAGATAAGCTGGGGTGCGCAGGTGCTCTTTCCTGCTGCGCTTGGCGTGCCAGTCTTGAGGGCCTGGAGCGCGCGGCACCGGTCCCGGGAACCCAGGAGAAGCCTGCCCCTGGGGCGGCCCTCTCGGACCCCCTCCGTGCTGCGGAAGGCACAGGACAGAGCGGCCCCAGGGGCCTCCGGCCGCCAGCAGCAACGCCGGCCGCGCTCGGGCGCATCTGGACTCGTGTCCAGCCGCAGAACCAGGCGGGCGAGAGCAGCCCGTGCCGGGGCCACCAGGACCGGCGGCTTGTGCCGCTGCAGGGGCAGGCAGCTGGGCCGGAGGAGG
>NW_004567143.1:5018311-5020438 GCF_000260355.1 Condylura cristata
GAGTTAGGCAAGAAGTGCCGGTCCAAGACTGGCCCGGGGCTTCCTACACAAGATAAACGCAGCCCTGCCCCACCCCAGCCCCCAAAGGGGAGAGGTGGGCCGGATGGGAAGAGGGCTCACTCTGAATGGCTGGATCACCCAGACACAACAAGGCCTAAAAATTACCGGTAAAAAGAAACCAATTCCGGGGCCCTCCCCGCTGGCCCAGGTGCTCTACCGAGCTGGCCGCAGCCGCCCAGCCGTGACCCCAGGGCAGCAGACCCCCCCTTCCCGCCGCCCCTCAGCAGCGGGTCCTGCTCCCCACTCTGCCTCTGGGGGGGCCTCTCGCCCCACCTGCATGGCTGGGCACGGCTCCCGGCCCCCAGGCCACGGTCCACGGCACCTTCCTGCTTCTTCCTCCTCGGTGTGGTTTCTCATGAATTATTCGTTCTGCCTGAAACGGCCGGCTTGGCGACGCTGAGTTGTGCTTCCAGACCAGTGTGAGGGTCTTGGGATACGCTGCGGGCTAGCAGTCACTGGGGGCACCAGGAACCCTCTGGGCCACGTCCCTGCAGGCAGCTGAGCAGAAGATAACGGCGGCGGGTGCATTCGGCAGGTCCTCGTCCTCGTCAGCGACTTCTCCCAGGGCAGTGAGTGAGGCCACGGAGACGCTGCGGCCGGCCCGGGGAGCCTCGGGCACCGTCCTCTGCGCGGGCGAGTCCTGGGGTCCACGGCACGCGCTTGCAGAAGCGAAGCCCGGGGAGCTGCCCACCAGGCCACGTGGCTGGCGGGGGGAGCCTGCCCCTGGCACCGCCACACCGGCTGCACCTCAGGGCGTGTCGCCTGCCGTTTCTGCAGTGGAAGAGCGGGGCCCACCGTTCAGACGGGGTGCACCCCACCAGCGGGCGGCGCGCTCCCCGCCTCGGATCAGGGCGCGCTCTTTTTGCCGAGCACAGAATCCAGGGCACGAGTGCTCACTGCCCCGGGCTACGAGGGCTCTGTATCGGCCCGGGGGTCTGGTCTTTCAGCCACGCGCCTGTGACCCGCTCGCCGGGGTCGCACAGCCCCCGCGTGAGGCGAAAAGCCAGCCAGGGCCAGCCTCTCCGGCTCTACCCTTCCCGGTTCCCCAGGGGAGCCCGACACGGGGCGGTCTAAGAGCCCGGGCGCCCTCTCTCCCCAGAGCCACCCAGAGACCCTGCCGTGCTCCCCAGCCCCGAGGGTCGAAAACCAGGTGCCGGGAGACGCCACAGCTGAGCACCCAGGCTGGTCCCTCTAGAGCCAAACAGGAGGAGAGTACGCCCCTCCCGTCCCGCCACCCCCCAGTGCCAGCTGCGGCCCCAGGGACCCCGGAGACCTGGAGACGCACTGGGCTTCTCCCTGCATCACCACCCGCCGGGGACAGTCGGTGCACCTGCCGGCTGCAGTTCACTCAGCCGAGACACCGCTGAGGATCCCATTCAGCCAGCTCCGGAGCCCCACGGGACGGCCGCCAGGCTCGGGCGGGGAGCACCTGGAGCCCTGCACCCCCAAACACCCACGCATCTAGACAGTTCTTAGGGTCCTGCCTGGCTCCTCCAGCTGCAGGCCCCACCACAGCCCCGGGCGGGTGAGTGTTCCTGAATTTTCCACAGGTCACCATGTGTCCGTGTGGTGACTTCAGGGAAGCGCCTGAACCTCCCCGGCGCCCTCCTGCGGAGAGGAGCAGCTCTGGGGGGGGCTCAGCATGGTCTTCACCCCCTCACTCCTGCGCCCCTGCCCGCCCCCCAGCCCCGACCGCTCCATCTCCGCCTGGACAGGCTGGTTCTGCCTGACTGCCTAGCCCTGTCCCTCCCGCCGCCACTGCCCTCCAGAACAGCCACCCCGACAGCACAGAAAGTCTAAGTCGCACACATCCGGGAAACGGGCACAGCAGAAGGGCGAGGACGGGCTCTGGGGGCCTGTGCACCGGCCCCCGCGCTGGCTGCATCGTGGGGGCGGCCTGTACCCCTCAGTCGCACAGCGCTGTGAGCCAGCGTCACCGCCACGCGGATAACTCAGACAGCTCCAGCCCAAAGCAGCTGCAACAGGTGGAGCCCGGCAGCCACTCCTCCTGCCCCCACTGCCCCCGCCTCCTGCCCCACTGGCCCCTCCTCCTGCCCCACTGGCCCC
>NW_004567143.1:5023133-5028750 GCF_000260355.1 Condylura cristata
GGCGAGGGCCAGCGAGGGGCCCGCAGGGATGGGGGTCGGGGAAGAGGAGGGTGAGCGCCGCGGGCAGCTCGGCCGGACGGGCGGGGGGCAGCAGCCTTCCCCCACGCCACTGGCGGCTGGCCCTAGAGCCCAGCGGCTGGAGAAAGGCATGAAGCCCAGCTGAGCGCGGCCTCCTCGCCACCGCGCGCGCCGCCACGTCCCGGCCCCCAGGGGCACAGTCTTGGGCATGGGGGTGGGGGTGATCGGCTGTGGCCTGGGGTCCACCGGCCCCGGAGTGGCCCACAGCGCAGCAGGCCTCCCCTGTCCCCGCCGCCCCCTCGGCAGTGGGCTTCAGTGGATCCGCCTGTCCTGCTCCCCGCTGTCTCTGGGAATCTTCTCACACCGCACTCTGGCCTGCACCCCAGTTCTTGTGTGCAAAAATAAATATTTAAAAATCAATTAATTTCCGTTGTAATCTCGTCAACACCTCAACAGACTCTTTGTAGAGCTTGACAAGCTTATTTTAAAATTTATGTGGAACTGCAGAGACCTGAAACAGCTGACACGTCAAAGAAGCTGAAGAATCGCATCACTGCCTTTAGGCCTAACTGTAAAGCCACAGTAACTAGGCTAACGTGATGTTGCTGAGAAGACACACAGGCAGAAGTTCAAAACTGACCAGACGTGTACAGACACCGGTGACATCAGCCGACTTCCCTTCTATTCTGAGTCGCTGGGCTTTGAGCAGGAGTGAATGGCATTTGCCAAATTCTTTTTTCTGTGCTTATTACTACTTTCTTAAGATATACTTATTTATGCCTCCAGAACTGGGGTGCAGGCCAGAGGTGCAGGGGCAGTGAGAGGCTCCCCCGAGTCAGAGCGGGGAGCAGAACGGGCCGATCACTGAGATCCACTACTGAGGGGCAGCGGGGAGACAGCAGAGGTCAGCTGAGCCCTGGGGTCCCTCCCTGGCTGGGAAGGCGCTGCAGGGGCTTCCAGGAGCCAGACAGTGCTGTCCTTAACCCCCGCGTCACCAGGGAGGGCCTTTCCGTATTCACTGAGAGATTTTTTAGTCTGTTGATATGATGACTGAGGCTGATTTTCAGACGCTTCGCCACCCTGCACTGGTGGGATAAAAACTGGGCGTGGCGTCCCGCCCTTTCTTATGTTGGCGCATTGGCTTCACCGAGGACTTCTGCGTCATATTGGTGAGGAATGCCGCCCTCTTCGTCTGTCATGCCTTTGGTCTGGGGAACAGAATGGCTGGGCCCAGGGAACGAGCTGTGAAGGGTCCCTTCCTCCTCGGTTCTCTGGGACAGTGTAGAACTGCTATGGTTTAGTCCTTTACTATTCGGACTCACGTGTGAGTTCTTACACACGTAGGAAAACCTGCGAAAGACTGAAGTGGATCCAGAAGAATCCACGGTGCCCCTGAATAGCTCGTTTCTAGCTGTCTTTCCCCTTTGAACTGTGTTACAATTGTAAAAAACCGGTAGGAACATGAGTAATTTCCCCACAGAAGTGGAGGTTCACTGTGGCCGATGAGATGTGGTTTCCCACCACCCCGTGGTCAGATCTGTACTGCACCTGCCATGAAATTATT
Organism: Condylura cristata; assembly: GCF_000260355.1. Lineage (NCBI taxonomy): Eukaryota > Metazoa > Chordata > Mammalia > Eulipotyphla > Talpidae > Condylura > Condylura cristata. Next base: position 5,024,716 of record NW_004567143.1, read on the forward strand.
TATGTCAGTCCTGTTGTCTGGACTCTTGAGTCAACTGCTAACATCTTATGAGCTCCATCCTAAAGTCTTTGACCTGTGTTCACTTTACACATCACAAGAATCATCCTTCTGCGTTCCAAATGGCCCTTCAACATAGAGGAGACTTCAGGGCAGACTGTTTCATAGGCCGCCTGGTTGAAGGTGATGCAAAGATCATTACCGCAAGTGGTGAAGATGATACCAGAGAAAGTTCTTTTATGATGAAAAAGAAAACTGGAATTTATTTTCTCATTTCTGAAGAAGATATTAATTGGGACAGATAAATTCGGAGTGCCTTTCCCACCCTAACTAGCCCCCTCCATAATGAACTTACTTCAATTTCCAGAGTTCACTGCCATTAGCTGTTAAAATGAGATGGTGACAATTTCTCTACTCAGCTCAGATAATTAAATAAGATAATAGATTTGAAGAACTGAGAGTGCAATAGAAATCTGGGGTTATCATCTGCCTCACACGCTGTGGAAAGCAGAGACAATTCTCAAGCCTCGTTCCTCATTGTGCCAACAGTTTAAAATCTGAAATCTTTAATCTTCTATGGAACCTGAATGAGCCGATTGGATTTTTTTTTCTTTTTTTCACGGATAAGAAGCGTCTTAAAATTATTTTCATCACAGCTTTAAGCTAGTCCAGAATGACACTGACTTCCAGAGGAGCGCCTGAAATAGACCTGCCAGGCTGGACAGGGCTGGGTGGACGAGCAGCGGCCCGGCCCCTCCCCGCGACTGGGCCCCGCGATCACTCGAGCGGGTGGGGGCTTCTCCGCGCGCCGAGCGAGCCTGCGGGCGCAGGTCTGGGGGCGCAGGGCTGCGGGGACCCCGCACTGGTCTCCACTGTGACACACGGTCTGTGGTTTGCTCTGTTCTTCCTGGCTGATACCGTGCGCATCGTCTCGGGTCCTGTGCCTTCCGCTTAGGATGGAATTCGATGGCGGCACCGGAAAACCTTTCCTGTCAGGCGTGGGAGCATGCGGGAAGCGCCGGCGCCCCCAGCCAGGGCCCGCCCCGGCTCTCCCCGGCTACTCTGCCGCGGCCCTGGGGGTCAGGCGCGCCCAGCAGACAGCCCGCCTTCCAGGAGGCCCTGGGAGCCCTGGCGGGGGCGCGGAGCGCACCTGGGGCCGGGAGGCCATCAGCGCTAATGACTGAGGAGCGGTCAGCGGTCAGCGGCTCCCCGGGGAAGAGCCCCTCCCGGGCTCGGTGGGCCCGGCTGCCCTCCAGGGCGCAGCGTGGGGTCAGCGGCTCGGTGGGCCCGGCTGCCCTCCAGGAAACAGCTCTTGCTGCTGTTGTCTGCCTCTGTCGTCTTCCGCCACGTGCTGCCCCGAGCTGCCCTCCGAGGGCACAGCCACAGGCCCGCGGTCTCGGGCTCTGCTGTGTCTTGCCAGGGGTAAGCACGCCCGGCTGCTAGTTTTCAGTAACTGCTGGCCAACGGCACTACTGTCCTCGGAAACGTCCTCAAGCAGCCATTCGCTGCCGTCTGCCCGACCAGCCCCAGGTCCCGTCCTGGCCGTTTTCGGCGTCTGATCTGGGCCCGGCGGGGCTCTCCTTGGTTGTCTCCTGCCCTGGCTCTCTGGTAAATTCTTAGCTCGTTTAAAGTTAGCTGCTTGTCCTAGTGAGCCCAGCAGCCTGGTCACAGCGCTCGCCACCACCATCTGCGCTATTTCGGAGGATGCGCGGGCTGGAAGTCTGCCCTCTCTGCCCCACACACGCCGAGCCAGCTGGAGCTCTCTGTGGTAACAGTGGGCCTCCCCCCAACCTGGAGCCCTCCTCGGAGGCCAGTGGCAGCCTCTGGGCAACAGCTGCTGTGACAGGCAGGGTACCAGCGATGCTGCGTCTCTGGCCTCGGCTCTTCTCCCGTCACGGACCTCTGCACTGGGACTGAGCTGGGGCAAGGGCTGGCGGGGTCCCCAGTGCTCTCTGCCTGTGGGTCTGGGGTCAGAGCTTCCACCGATGAGATTACTATGTGGAGTAGAAAGACCCTCTCAATCATATTTGCCAAAAATCTAGCTTCTTCAGCACGTATTTGGGAATCAGTCAAGGGTTGAGGGCTCGTCCTTCCCAGGACCACAGCCAACAACTGGAGAGGGAGTCCCTGCAGGCTGGAGCTCAGCACTGAGATGAGGGGCCTGGGGGCGGGCGCAGGTCACGTCTCAAACGATACCCACTCTCGTCATTCTTCTGAAGACACTCAGATGCTCTTCAGTCAGTGTTCTGTTCACCTGCTCTATGTCCTGAACACATTTCCAGAGATACTCCATAGTTGACCTTTTAAAAAAATGTTTATTTTTACATCATTTTGTGACCTTTTCCATTTCAGTTGTAACCCCCATGGGCTTCCCATCACCCAGTCACCCGTGTGCCATCACCATAGTGCACTTGTCCACAACACCCCATTTTTGACCTCATTCCCCCTGCCACCCCTGTAAAATGTCTCTGGTATATAGTTGTTCATTGTTATTATTTTTCCCCATGGTCCTTTATGCTCCTGCTATGAGTGAAACCATCGGGTATTTTCCCTTTTCTTTCTGACTTATTTCACTGAGCATGATCTTTTCTAGCTGCATCCATGTTGCTGTAAAAAGCATGTGTTTATCTTTTGGGTTGCTGAGTAATATTCCATTGTGTATATGGACCACATCTTCTTAATCTAGTCATCCACTTTTGGGCATTTGGGCTGTTTCCAGGTCTTTCCAATTGCAAATAAAGCAGCAATAAACATGGGGGTGCAGGTGTCTTTTGAATCAGTGTTTCTGTGTCTTTTGGGCAGATCCTAGGAGTGGGATTGCTGGGTCCTATGGAAGGTCCATGTTTAGCAGTTTGAAGAACCCCCAAGCAGTTTTCCATAGTGGTTGTACTAGTTTGCATTCCCACCAGCAGTGCAGGAGAGTTCCTTTCTCTCCACATCCTCGCCAACATTTGTTGTTGCTAGTTGTTTGAAGATGTGCCGTTCTCACTGGGGTGAGGTGGTATCTCATTGTGGTTTTAATTTGCATCTCCCTTATTACGAGTGATGTTGAACATTTTTTCATATGCCTGTTGGCCATCTGCATTTCCTCCTTGGAGGAGTGTCTTTGTAGCTCTTCTGCCCGTTTCTTGATGGCACTATTTATTTTTGTTGAATTTCATCAGTTCTTTGTATATCAATCCTTTATTGCTGGTTTTGTGTGGGAAAATTTTTTCCCAGTCAGTGGGCTGTCTGTTTTTATAATGTCTCTTTTGCTGTACAGAAGCTCTTTAGCTTAAATCTACTTTTAACTTGCACAACCACAGCTGACATACCTAAGTAAGACCCACTTCCTATCGTCTTCAGCGCTCAGTTCAGTGGCGCTCAGTGTTAATAGCCCTGATGCGACCATGGGCAGCATGCCTGAGTCCTCCTGCCCTGGCTCCGCCCAAGCCCCTGACTGTCTCCATGGAACCCACGTGGGGGTCACAGTGTTAACACAAATGTCTCCTCCATTTAAAACGTGGGTGGTGGGTAGGCAGATTTCTCTGAATAGTCCAAAGCTATTTTATTTTAAAATGTTACCGTCAGAAAATCCAACATGTCACCTCTCTAATGTGTGACAAGGGGTGCAGTAATACATCGTTTTCCGGATTTTCGTCAGGGAGCATGAGGGGAGTGGCGGATGTGGACGACATGAAGCGACTGGCAGAGCCACAGGCCTGGTGGAGAGCGGGATGGCACCTGCATCCCCCCAGCCTGCCCGGCCGCCCCCTTGAGGCGTTTGTCTCAGTCACATGGCACTGCTGGCCAGTGGCGGTGAGCAACACTGCACTATTCCAAGTAACCTCATGGGACTACCTCGCGCAGCCAAGAATTCTTGGTAATAAAAAATACCCTGTAGGAAAAGAAGACAAACAAATATTCAAGCAAGTCCACAGGGGGGAAATTCAACACAAAAAGATCAGTCAACAGAAACCACCAAAGAAATAGAAGAACTGTTCAACCTACCAGATAAAGAATTCAGAATCATCATGATAAACAAACAAAATGAAATGA
>NW_004567143.1:5032300-5034077 GCF_000260355.1 Condylura cristata
GGGACGGAGCTGCTCTGGGACGTGCCCTCTCCGCGTGCTCGGCAGATGGGGACGTGGCCCGGGGACGGAGCTGCTCTGGGACGTGCCCTCTCCGCATGCTCCGGCTGACGCTGTAGGGTTAGTCCATCCACAAGGCCGGGCCTGGCTCTTCGGCAGCGGCCTGCATCAGACGGGCCGCTCCCGGGCTGACCGCACAGAGGCGTCCGCCGGGCCGCTCCCGGGCCACCGTACAGCGGCCTACGACGCGTGTCTGACTCTGCATTTTATCTTTCTGGTTTTTTCCTCGGATGAATATATTACGACTTAGAAATAAGCAAGACTACCTGTGAGGTGTGAGGACGCTGTCCTCCCGAGGGAAGGTGGCATGGGCTGCCTTCAGTAGCAAGAGATGCACCAACCTGTAACTCTGCTTGAAGAATCATGGAAACGCAGCCTCATGACTACCCACGGGGATTGCTAAGTAGAGAATGTTCCAGAGAATGTTCTAAGGACACCCCAGGTGGGAGCAGGAAACCGTGAAGCCCAGGGCAGGGCGCCCTAGGGGCCTGCTAGGGGCTGTCTGGCCTGGCCTGCACGTACTCTCTAATTCACGTTCTATCCAGTATTTTCTAAACTTCGGGTATCTGGAAGCGTCGTTGTTTTCCCTAGGTGGAGCCTGTCTTGTTTCCTCTGCCACCCGGCGACTACCCGGCTGGGAAACAGCCTCCCCGACACTGGGGCGGGCTGCAACCTGGCGTTTCAGGGCCACAGTCCCTGGCCCCCTTTGGGGGTCACCCAAGTTAATCAGATCAAGCTTGGTGTGTATTCAGGTCCTGTCAACTGACACGGCCTGGCCGCTCAGAGTATTAAGTCAACACGCGGTGACATGTGACGCTCTCGAGCCAGTCTCTAAGTTCTGCTTTTTATCTCCGCTCTCACTAAGAAAACAGAACTAGTTAGTGAAACCTACTACTGTGTAGTGATCTTCACTGAAACAAAAACGTGGGGGCCTCCCTGGTGGCGCAGAGGTTCAAGTCTCAGCGTTATCAAGCTATGGCAGCCACTGCGGCCTGAGTCCACCCGTGGCCAGCAAGTGACCCCAGGGCACAGCAGACCCTCCTGCGTCCCCGCTGCTCCCTCAGCAATGGGTCTCAGTGGATCCGCCTGTCCTGCTCCCCACTGTCTCTGGGGGGATCCTCTCATCCCACACCTATGGCCTGCACCCCGGCTCTTGTGTGCAAAAGTAAAACCTTGAAAAAACGTATTTTTACAATCCCCAATTTTATTTCACAGGGAAATGGACTATGCTAAGATTTGTGGGACACTCCGCCCCACCGCGCCCCCGGCACCCAGAGCGTCTGCCCACGGCTGCTTCTTTCCACCAGCATTAAGATTTCTCCAGGGCTCAGGAAGTCCCACAGTGTGACTTTTAGTTTATAAGAATTTATTAACCAGAATTCTTAATTCTTTCCAACATGCCAGATAACAAATCTTTCTAAGATAACTAAGTCTTTGGTCTGACACATTAATATATAATTGATCATTTAAGTTAATATAAAAGTTCATTATTTTTTAATCATGTTCCGAAGAATAAGTTATAAATCTGTGAGCAACAGTCCATTAAATTAGCATTTCATTTGTACAAAAGAGAAAGGGAAAAATTCCATCGCATCAAAGTCACAACGCTGCTGGGCTTTTCTCTGTACCATGCAGCAGCAGCACGCACACGCACCGTGCACGCACACACACCGTGCACATGCACCACGCACACGCACGCACCGCGCACACGCACCGCGCA
>NW_004567143.1:5034454-5036508 GCF_000260355.1 Condylura cristata
TACGCACACGCACCGTGCACGCACACACCACGCACACATGCACTCTGCACCTGCCAGACTGGAAGGAGACAAGTAAGCTGTCGGGTCTTCTCAAGGGCTGAAAGAAGTGGTCGAGGGGAGCAGCCCTGGGCACGGGCACACCCGGTCGGCGATTTACAGCTCCATGGAACGCAGGGAGCCTGGCACACGAACCTGAACCGCAGAAGGACGCAGCACTGGACGCAGACACGTCCAGCTTATGAGCAGCAAACCCTCCGCTGAGGCGGGGAGGTGCTGGTCTGCACTGAGACCCGCCCTGGCGGGACCCCACCGGGCGGCCAACGAGAAGCCCCCCTTTTCGGGTCACGAGGCTGTCGGTCTGGGGCCCCCGTCACGCGACAAAAGGAGTTCCCGGATGGGGGTGTCACTCGCTGGGGAGACGGCACAGGCCTCCCTAGAGGGGAGGGTGAGGCTGGAGGCCCGTCAGTGCCTAAATGGCGTCTGCGGGCAGCTGGAGTCGCCCTAGGGGACTGCTCCGAGAAACCCCCGTGTCCACCCACAGGGGTGCCCCTGGGGGTAAGGCTGGCCGGGCTGGGCACCGAGCCCTGCAGGTCGGCTTGGGACACACATCGGAAGTCCGCGGTTGTGTGAACTGCAGGGAGCGAGAGGGGGCACACAGGCGCTGCACCCACGATGTGACGTCCCGTCTGGGGCTCCGGATCCACGTAAGCCATTGAAAAGAAGCTTTGCCAGGGGAGTGGACTGTCCCGAGGGCACCACTGCCCACACCTCTCGGAGCCACAGGGACACCTCCTTGCGTCTGGACACCCCAATCGGGCTGGACGAGGGGGCCCACCTAAACGTCACATTGCTGCCTTCTTTTCAGGGAAGCCCCTAAAATGTCCTTCCTCCTCCGCACACGTCGCCGGGAGCCCCGAGGCGCGCGCGTCCCCTGCACCGCTGGCCCCCCTCACCGGGAGCCGCCTGCTCCAGGCTGCACCCGGACTAACCCGGCCGGCAGGGGCCAGCGCAGCAGGCAGCTCCCACGCGGCCCCTTCGAGTGAGGAGAGAGCCCCGACGCCACAGCTCCCACGGGCACCGGCTTCCCTCTGCGCCGCACGGAAGCCCTTCCGGAAGGGCGTCCTCCTTGGCACCTGCAGGGCTAAGCTGCACTGCTCGGGCTCCCAGCAGGGCGGGGCCGGCGCGCCACCTGCAGAAAGCTTCCAGTCGCGGCTCCACGATAGCTGCAGCGGGTGGAGGCGCCTCTCGAGTTTCCCAACAAGTGAGGACTTAGCTGAGGCCCAGAAACGTGACAGCTATAGAAGTCCTGTTCCCAGGCTGAAATGTGGGCGCTATTTGCTTAAAGCAAGTTTAATGGGCCGCCCTGGTGGCGCAGGGGTTAAGTCTCAGCGCCATGAGGCTGTCCGAGGCCACTGCAGCGCGAGTGACCCGGGGCGCAGCAGACCCCTGCTGTCTCCCCGCCGCCCCCTCGGCAGTGGGTTTCAGTGGCTCCGCCTGCCCCGCTCCCCACTCTGTCTCTGGGGAAGCCTCTCACCTCCCACACCTCTGGCCGGCACCCCAGTTCTGTGTGCATAAATTATTAAAATAAATCTTCCTCTGTATGAGAAACATGGAGGTCTGGCCACTGTTTAAAATACATATAGCAGCTTTAATACAGTTTAATTGGATCACTGGGATCCACGCTCAACGGCCAAGGAACAGAAGCGTCTGAGGCTTACCGCGCCAGCTGGAGGAATCCGTTCCACGTGGAAACGCCGCTTTGTGAAATCCCCCGGAATTCAAAACCTTGGAGCTGAGTCACGTCAGCCCGTGAAAAACCCTGCAAAGAGACCTGCCCGTGACGCGTATCACTGAAACTGAACCCCGCTCTCGCCAATAACGAAGCCGCGCTTCTTCAGCGCGCTGCTTCCTGAGTGGCGCCACACCACAGAGAACTGGGGGCTGCCCGGGGGGCCGCCCTGCTTGGAGAAGAACAGCCTCCGCCTCACGGCGTCCTGCCAGGCCCTGCAGAGGTAGGGCCTGTAGTCGGCGGCCGCGCCCGGGGCGCGGGGGCC
>NW_004567143.1:5036608-5039579 GCF_000260355.1 Condylura cristata
CTGCGCTGGCCGGGGCCCGCCGCATCACGCTCTGGGTGGTGGCGAGCAGCAGCAGCCGGTGCTCCCGCACCAGTCTCTGCAGGACCTGGGCGCACTGCGCCAGGGTGGCCTCCTGTGCGCGCGGGCTCTCCCCGCCGCTGGCGCGGTCCAGCCAGTAGAAGGCGGACAGGCTGTCCACCGCGAGCAGGCAGAGCGCCGGGCGGCTGCAGAGCACGGCCCCCAGCGAGTGCAGCGTGAGGAGGACCTGGGCGCTGCTGTGGCACTGCGCCACGAGCAGCCGCGCCAGGCAGCGCGTCACGGCCTCCTCGGAGCCCCCCGACAGCCGGCGCTCCAGGATGGCCACCAGGCGCAGCAGGTCGAAGCGGCAGTCGGTGTCGATGAAGAGGACGTCGGCCTCCAGGCCGCCGTCCGCCCGGGGCAGAATGCAGCGCGCCGCCACGTGGTAGAGCATTTCCGTCTTGCCCGTTCCTTCCGGACCGTGGAACTCAAGAATGTCACCTGCGTGAAATTCAGAGACGCCAGTGAAAACGCAGCAGGCCACGGACAGCCCTCAGCCACGGCCCAAGACGCGTTTGCTGGAACGTGAAGGAAAACCGGAACCCCGTCGCCACAGTGAACGCGCGCAAGCAGACAGACATGCGGCAAGCAGCCTGCTGCAGGCGGGCGGGAGGCGCCGGCCAGCTGGGGGCCCGAGGGAGCGGGCGGGACGCGGGGCACCCGGCTCTTATCTGGTCAGCCACGTGGAGAGCTGGCGGAAGCTCTGGAAGCTTCAGCGCAAGTGGCATGTGACGTCGGTGTCGCTGCAGCCGGACGAAGCCCCAAGAGGGCCACAGGCGCGTGCTGGGTGTTCGCTTGAGGGACGCTGTTGGCCCAGAGCCTCGGACCTGGGCCCTCCATGTCCGGCTGTCTGAAGCCTTTGCCCGTAGTGCCGGTGGCTCCGGGGAACCTCGCGACAGTGGCCGCCGCTCGTCAGGGCACAGCGCGGCGGCAGGGATGGCTGGGGGCCTGCTGTCGCCTGCAGGAGGCAGCGGAGCAGAGGGACACCTGTACTGGTGTCCCCTCCCGTGTCCACTGGGTGCCTGGGCACGTGTGTGAGGAAGAGGAGGCTCTGGGCCAACAGCGTCCCTCAAGCGAACGCCCAGCACGCGCCTGTGGCCCTCTTGGGGCTTCGTCCGGCTGCAGCGACACCGGCGTCACACGTCACTGGCGCTGAAGCTTCCAGAGCTCCCGCCAGCTCTCCCTCGCCGAGAGCTGCACGCCGCAGCCAACATGGCCGGCTCCAGAGCCAGCCCCGTTCTGCAGGGCTGTCCGCTCACTCACGCATGCTGGCCACTGACCTAGAGACACCGTGTTGACAATGGAGATCTGAGAGGTAAAAATCAGACTCTGGCCCTCCCTGGTGGCGCAAGCGCAGCCCTGTGAAGCCGTCGTGGCCACTGCTGACAAGTTCGATCCCCGGCCAGGGACCCCAGGGCTCAGCAGACCTCTCCGGCCTCTCGGCTGCTCCCTCGGCAGCAGACTTTGTCCATTTGCCTGCTCTGCTCCCCACGCTGTCTCTGGAAATCTCTCACCCCCTGCACCTCTGGCCTGCACTAAATATATCAAGTTGCTCAACAAATGTCGGAGAGGATGTGGAGAAAAAGGAACTCTCCTGCACTGCTGGTGGGAATGCAAACTAGTACAGCCACTATGGAAAACTGTGTGGAGATTCCTCAAACTGCTAAACATGGAGCTTCCCTACGGCCCAGCAATCCCACTCCTAGGTATCTACCCAAAAGACACAAAAACACTGATTCAAAAAGATACCGGCACCCCCATGTTTATTGCTGCTTTATTTACAATTGGAAAAACATGGAAGCAGCCCAAATGCCCAAAAGTAGATGACTGGATTAGAAAGATGTGGTACATATACACAATGGAATATTACTCAGCACCAAAAAAGAGAAACACATGTCTTTGGCAGCAACTTGGATGGAGCTGGAAAAGATCATGCTTAGTGAGATAAGCCAGAAAGAGAAAGAAACATACCGGATGGTGTCACTCATAGCAGGAGTATAATGGACCAGGTGGAAAATAACAAAAATAATGAACAGCCATAGACCAGAGAGCCATTTTGTGGGGATGGAGTGGGGGATGGGATCAGAAAGGGGGGGGAGGGAAATGCACGGGACTGTGGTGATGGCACACAGGTGACTTGGTGATAGGAATCCCACGGGGATTACAATTGAGATGGGAAAAAAATGTACAAAATGATGTAAAAATAAACTGCTATATAAAAAATAAATAAATAAATCAAGTTGCTGCCATACCATGTAGAAAGGTGTTGTAACTTCAGTCCATGTCCACTACAGTCACACGTACAACTTTTCTCCAAAGCGTACACTGAAGATTACCCTCCTCGCTTCTCCCCAAAGAGTCCCAGCCCAAGGGACCATTAACACATCAACACTTACTCAGGGTTGCTCGACAGTGACTAAACATACACTCAGCCCACCCCCATCTCGATGCCGGGTGCACCCTCTCCCACTATCTCAGTAAGCTGCCCAGGGGTCTTACTAAGATGTACCTGGTGGTGCAGGGGTTAACCTCAGTGCTCTCAGGCCATCACTGGACACCGCAGCACAAGTTCGATCCCCGCAGGGAGTGACCCCAGGGCGCAGCAGACCCTCCTGTCTCCCCGCTGCTCCCCTCAGCAGTGGGTTTCAGTGAATCCACCTGTCCCACTCCCCATTCTGTCTCTGGTGAATCATCTCATCTCACCCCCACATCTCTGGCCTGCACCCCAGCTCTTGTATGCATAAATACATTTCTTTTTTTAAGGAAAGGAACCTCACTCCTTTTTGGGTTTCTTACAGTCTGTTCAAAGGAGGCATTTATTAAGAGTTATTCATTTATGCATACAGAACTGGGGAACAGGGGTGGTGAGAGGATTCCCCAGAGTGCGGTGGCTGCGGACACTGCACAGTGCTGC
>NW_004567143.1:5040049-5046415 GCF_000260355.1 Condylura cristata
GATGTAACCGGCTGTGTCCCACTGGGGAGGGCCCGGATGTAACCGGCTGTGTCCCACTGGGGAGGGCCCGATGTAATCACTTCAAATTTATTTGAAGTTTCTAAGCTCATGTTTCTGTGAACTGCTAAAAACTGTAGCGTCCAGTAAAATTAGTGAGTATGACAACTTGTATATATATAAACCAGCCTCTACAGTCTTGGCTCTTGACAAATTCAACTCAATCAGAAAATCTGCATAGTTTGGCCTTGATAGTTTCTCTCACAAATAGAATGCTGTAAGGGGTTTGGGAACAGATTGTCGGAGTGAGTTTACGAATCTAAGGATCTTTCAAAATAAGGGAAAGAAAGCAAGCCAAAAAATTCATTATCTTGGTACCGATTCACTAATTGCATGACAAACATGTTGAATTTTCAGATTACAATTACGGTGCTGAGGAGGTAATGAGCTGGTACACAACACTAAAATAACTGCGGTGCAAGCAGGCGATGCAACCTCCGACGGCACGCAGGCTCCTGGCACCTGCAAGCCTCTTACTAACTCACCTGGAGCTTCCTACGACATTTCTGATAAATTGCTATTTTTACATATCGATTAACATTATTGTTCATTTTCTAACAATATTTCCTTCCCCTCTCCCCCTCTCATCATTCCTGTAGCCCTCCACACTCCCCGCTCCTTCTAATCCCTCTCTGTCTGTTCCTCCCCTGTAGGAACTCTCTAGTTTATACTTGTCTGTTTATTTCTGTATTGCTCTGTTGTATAATAAAAATACATTTCCCCCCATCTTATTTGGTTCTCTTAAATTCCTCCTATATGTGAAGTCATTCGATATTTTTCTTTTTCCTTCTGACTTATTTCACTGAGCACAATCCCTTCCAGCTCTGTCCATGTTGCTGTGAATGGCATGAGTTTATCGTTTATCTTTTTGACGGCTGAGTAGTATTCCACTGCGCACGCACACACGACACATGTGTGTATAAATAAATAAACTTCTTGATCCAATCATCTAATTTTGGTCATTTGGGTTATTTTCAAGATTTATCTATTATAAGCAGTGCTGCGATAAACATGGGGGGGTGTTATCTTTTTAAATTAATGTTTTTGTGTCCTTTGGGTAGATCCCTAGGAGTGGAATTGCTGGGTTGTATCGAAGCTCCATTTTTAGTAGTCTGAAGAATCTCCACACAGCTCTCCATAGTGGTTGGGCCAGTTTGCATTCCCACCAGCAATGGAGGAGGGCTCCTTTCTCACTGCATCCTTGCCAACATTTTTTGGTGTTTTTTTTTTTTTTTGATATGTGCCATTCTCACTGGGGTCAAGTGGTATCTCGCTGCGGTTTTGATCTGCATTTTCCTGCTTATGAGGGACGCTGAACATTTTTCATATGCCTGTTGGCCATATGCAATTCCTCTTTTAAGTTCTTCTGTCCATTTCTTGACTGGGTTGTTTTGTTTTTGTTGATTCGAGTGAGCTCTTTGTGATCAGTCCCTTGTCTGAAGTATGGAGTGCAGAGATATTTTCCCAGCCAGTAGGGTGTCTCTTTGTCTTGGTTAATGTCTCTTTTACTGTGTGGAAGCTTTTCAATTTGATGTAGTCCCATTGTTTATCTTTTCCTTCACTTTCTTTGCTCTGGATGTAGAGTCTGTGAATACACTGAGACGTATGTCTTACAGTATTTTACTTACATTTTCTTCTATGTATTTTATGGTTTCATGTCCTACGCCCAAATATTTTATCCATTTTGAGTTGATTTTTGTGCACGGTATGAGGTAGTGGTTTAGTTTCATTTTTTTATGTTAGTCCAGTTTTCCCAGCACCATTTGTTAAACAAGCTGTCCTTGTTCCATGGCATATTCTTTATTCCTTTGTCAAAGATTAATTGCCCATATATGAGTGGGTTTATTTTGGGCTCCCTATTCGATTCCATTAGTCTGTGTGCCTGTTATTGTTCCAGTAACACACTGTTTAAATTATTATGGCTTTGTAGTATAGACTGAAGTTTGGAAGTGTGATACCTCCATTTATAAACTACTATTGTTGACAAATAATCCTTATAAACTGGTGTTGTATCTGGGTATGCAGGTATGCATCTGACCAGTTTCACAACTCTAGGAACCAAAATAGTTGCTTTAAAAAAATTTTTTATTTATGTGTACAGAGCTGGGGTCCAGGCCAGAGGTGCAGGGACAGTGAGAGGATTCACCAAAGACAGAGTGGGGAGCAGAACAGGCAGATGACAAAGTCCACTGCTGAGGGGACCAGCGGGGAGATAGGCCATGTGGGTCACCCCTGGCCCGGGATCATACTCATGCTGCCGTGGCTGCGGACAGCTTCACAGTGATGCGCTTTAATCCACTGAGCCTCCAACGAGGGCCCGGGTCCACAACAGTTTTAAGGAAAACATTTTTATTAGTGTCTGAACATGTTTTTTAAGGTTTTTATAAATGCAATTTTCAAATATAGACTCTGTACTACAAACCCAGGCTTTAAGACCAGTTTCATTCCATACAACTTAATACTATCTTTGGTCCACATGTTTAATAAAAAAGTACCTATACTGACTGCCTGGCTAGTTTTTGCAAAAGTTATGCTCTACAAGAATTACTAAAGGGGGCTGTCTAGACTCAGCAAAAGGACACAGGCAGTAATTCAATCCAACTTAGTGCAGGACGGGAAAATGTAACTACTCGGGTCAATATAAAAGACAGCATCCATGGCTTTTCTATTTGTGACTCTTCATCTCTCTGAGCAACACTTAACTTAGTACTAAGTTATACGGTAATTGTATTTAATAATTTCAAAATGCTTATGGGTAAATACTGTATAAAGATGTGAGCTGAAACAGCATAAAGGAACCAAGAAGGAACGGAGCTTCCCAGTAGCAAACTTTCTATGAAGCACTGAAGGTAAGATGGTATTAATCCAAAGGAGACTTAATTACGGTGCACAGGGCAACCATTAGTAAAATATTTTTTTGAAAATATAGTAAAAACAATGCCAGGAACTTAAAATGGTATAGCAGCGGACCACTTACAACAGAAGGGTAATAAAAAAGGCACGAAACACCATTAAGCCAACAGCAAGAAAGCCCTGAATCCTCTCTTAGCGGTAGTTCACGACTATAAATGGCTCAGATCACTCGGGCAAAAAGGCAGGCGGCAGCGAGCACTAAAAATGCTCCAGCCGCAGGCTGTCGCGGGGGCCCCCCCGCACGCAAGCCACGCGAGGGCCGGCGCAGAAAGCAGAGCACCGCGGCCCAACAGGAGCGCGCAGGGCTGGCGGCCCCGCGCAGCCGGCCCCGCATGATGCCAGCCCTCGGCCAGGCGCGCACAGTGCCTGGGGCGGAGACTGCCCGCATTCTGCACAGCGGCTGTCCGGGGCTGTTCCACCCCGCAAAACTGAGACTGCGCCGTTCCCCAGCCGCCTTCTCCCCACCGTCCCTCCCAGCCAGCGCTCTACTCTCCGTCTGAGTCTGACTACTTCAGAGAGTGGCTGAGCACCTTTCTGTGAAGCAGCATGTTCTCGAGGTTCACCCACACCGTGGAGTGTGCCAGGGTCTCCTTGCTTTGTGAGGCACATACAGCCCCAGTAGTGAGTCACAACAAGCACCACCTTGGCATGTGCAGAGGGCATCTGACTATGCGCTCTGCTGTGGAGGACCGTTGAGTCTGCTTCTCAGCCACCGCTCATAGTGCAACCGTGACAACCACAGGTTTGCAAATATTTCTAACCCTGCTTTCAATTCTTTAGGGTATTTATCACCAAATAGCAGAATTATTGGCTTATATGGTTGTTCTAGCTTTAAGTTTTGGCAGAACTTCCAGTTTTCCAGCGTGCGGACACTTTCATCATCCCATCAACAGCGCACAAGGATTCCAAGTCCTGCACATCCTCACCAGAGCCTGTTACTTTATCCCCCACAGTAAACGATCCTAGTGGCTGGGAATAACAAAAAGAGTATTTTGTAGTGAAAGTTGATATAATAAACTCATATGTGGCCAAAAGTACATGAAGACCCAAAATACATGAAGCAAAAACAGAACTTTCAATAACACATAGAACCAGTAGGTACACAAGGAATAAGGACTTGAACGATAACGCCAGACCCAACGAGAACGGAAAGATCAGTGAGAGATCACGTGACCCAACTACGGAGGAACTCACTTTCTTCCCAGACATGGCACACTCTCCAGGGCCAGCCGTAGCTCGGCCATCAAGTATGTCACATCCTTTGATCAGGAAAGATTGGAAATAAAAATGTACAGCCGAAAAACTCCTAAGTCTTGGCCTTGGGTTAGATGATAGCTCCTTCTATCTGAAAGTAAAAGCGTGAACAACAAAAGAAAGGTCACTTGAACCTCACCAAAATCAGTCATTTTGTGCTTCGATCGACACCTTCAAGGCTGTGCAAAGACAACATATGGACCAGGCGAAAATATCTGAAAATGAACTATTTGGTCCAGGCTTGCATAGAGAATACAATACAGTAATAAAATAAACCATTTAAAAGAAGACGAAAGATCTGACATTTCTCCAAATAGCATATACCTACTGCTGATAACCACACGCGGACGCTAGCCCATTAGTCATCAAGGAATTTAAATCAGAGCCATGGGTGAGTGCCACGCCCGCTCACAGGGCTGTAGGAAAAGGGCAGGTAACGCTATGTGCAGGATGTGGCAGAATCAGTGTCCTCGTTCTCCCCTGCTGGTGCCAAAAACGATGTGCAGTTCCCACGAAGCTTACACAGTGACCACACAAGCCTAACAAGCCGGCTACTCCTCCTTGGTTACCACCCCAAAGAACCGAAAACACACTTGCAAGCAAAACTACAAATAATCATAGCAACCTTGTTCCGAACCAACCCCGATTCATGGACCGATGAATGGACAAGAATAGACCATAAACAACAGAATATTCGTCACCGTGAAGAAGGTGTGAACAGAGCCACACCCACGGGCAAAGCACCCCCAGGCCCTACCAGTGACCCGCCAGCCCCGCCAGCCTCCCCGCAGGACTCTGCCCGGAAGCGTCAGAAGCAAACCCAGTCAGAAAGTGGCTCTACAGCTGCTTAGGGCCGAGGTGGGCTTCTTCTGGGGGGCTGAAATGCTGACGTCGGCTGTGGGGACGGTCACAGCGGCGGGAAACTAAGACACCGAGCTGTACACTTAGCAGGGTGGATCCCAGCTCTATAAAGCTGTTTCAGTGCAAAAGAAACCCACCTCGTCACACTACCTCTTGGCAAGTTTTCCCCCGTGGAGAGGCTGCCGGAGCAAGCAGGCCTTCCCGGCTGTGGAAACAGTAACACAGGGGCACCCACGGGCCTCCTGTGATTCCCACGCTTCTATCAAGAAGAGGAAAAGTAAGCGCCGAGTACAGAACTCCCCCAACCGCGTATGTGCCTGAGCAGGAGAGTGCTGCGAACCCCAGAACCTGCCCGCGAGGCCGGACTCCGCCTGTCCGACAGGCGAGCGCGGCTTACGAGTTGCCACCACCGGTTTCTCAGGGTCTGTGTGCCGGCGCCCGCGAGCACTGTGGGCCTTGCTGCTAAAGCCCAGCCCGCGGCCCGGCACTGTGCGCTCCCGTTTTTACCATGCGGAGGCGAGTCTTCATCAGCACACAGGCAGGGCTCTATTTCTCTCAAGGAACTTCTTCCTCCAAGTCGGGCCAGGAGCTGGAGAAGGAAAAGGACAGGCATCACCCATACAGGTGCCCGCCGGCTCACATTTCAGGCGACTGCCACGTGATCCAGGGGCTGGGTGAGGGCTGCAGACACACAGGTGGCAGCTCTGTCTCAAGGAAGTTAAACAAGAACTGCAGTGCAGGCCGCCCGGGGGCACAGCGGGTAAAGCGCAGCCCCTCAGCCAGTCCATCCGCGGCCAGGGAGGGACCCCAGGGCGCAGAGACCCCTCCGGTCCCCCGCTGCTCATCAGCAGTGGGTTTCAGTGGATCCGCCTGTCCTGCTCCCCACTCGATCTCTGAGGGAGCCTCTCCCCCCCACCTCTGGCCTGCGCCCCAGTTCTGTGTGCATCAATAAATGTATCTTAAAAAAAAAGATCACCCATTCCAGCCTGTCTCCCTTGGGTGGGCGCCGAAGCGCAGGGCGGGGATCTAGCTTAGCCGGCCCCTTCCCAGTGCTCCCCCTCGGGGGGACCAACTGCCCACTAGCCTGACGCTGAGGGGGCACGAGCAGGTAGGCCTGAGGGCAAGGGGCAGAGCCGCTCGCGCTCCACTTGTCCGCGCGGGGGCACGAGGCAGACCTGCCCCCCCGCTCGCCGTGGGGCTTCCGCGCTACCTCACCCTCCTCACGCTCCCAGCCAGCCTCCCCGTGGAGGCCGGGCGCGGTCACGGGAGCCTGCCCAGCAA
>NW_004567143.1:5047285-5047680 GCF_000260355.1 Condylura cristata
GGCTCGTGGCTAACGCTGCCCGGCTGCGGGGCGCCAGAGGCTTCCGTGACAGCACTCCACTCCCCTGGCCCCAGGCAGGGGCAGGGAAGGCGACATGAGGCCGGAAGTGCCAGGCCGGCCAGCGGAAGCCAGCGAAGGGACGAGGGCCGGGCGCACCGAGGACTGAGGAGGGTACGTGGCCGCTCCTCTTGCCAAGGGCGCGTTGCCGAAACCCCAGTGAGCGGGGGTGAGTGAGCCCCCGGGGGCCCGCGGCCAGGCTCTGGGGTGCAGGTGTGCCACACAAGAAGGGAGCTGCACGGAGACCTCAAGGGAGGGGCGCGAGGCCAGAGGCCAGGGTGGGGCTGCAGGGCTGCTGCACAGGCCCAGGCCTATGTCAGCGCCAGGAGCGAGCCTTC
>NW_004567143.1:5047950-5048429 GCF_000260355.1 Condylura cristata
AGGCGGCTGCGGGCGTCCAGGTGCGGGGGACAGCCCGGGGCGCATCAGTCCCTGGGTTTTTGATCTAAAAATCTCTCAACCCTACAGGGAAACGTGACAGCTGGCCAAACCTGCTTTAGCGTTTCCTTGGCGGAAGGAAGCGCTGGCCTCCGACGGTCCCCATGTCTCCGGAGACGCCCCGCACCGGCAGGGACGGCCCCGCTAGCCGTCCGCAGCGGCCACGCAACCCTCTTCCCCGTGCTCTCCACACCTCCCGGACCCAGGACGCGTGCAGGAGTTGGGCCGCCTCCACGTGGCCTGGTCAGGAACGGGCGTGTGGGGGTTCGGGGCCAAGGCTGGGATGGGGGACCGATGGCTTATGTAGTGGCCTGGACGAATTTCTAGGAGCTGCCTTTAGACGCTGACAATACAGGTAAGGCGCGAGCAGCCAGGCTACCTGCGGCATCCTCGGGCCCAGCCTGGAGTTGCCCAGCGGAGGG
>NW_004567143.1:5051613-5058341 GCF_000260355.1 Condylura cristata
ATTCCAACAGGCGTCACGGAGGATTTTGATGTCAAATACTCCTGGAATTTTAGGCCTTGTTAAACCTCCCTTGCTACCGGACGCCAGCCGCTCGGGGCTTAGCGACAGTGCTGTGATAGGCGGCTCCGGAAAGGATGTGCTGCACACGGCGCTCGCCGGGCTCTCGGTCACACTTCACACCCCTTCTCGTGCCCAGACGGTGAGTCTTGGCGCCTGCCCCTGCCGCCAGGCCGGCACTCGCCCGACGGGGTTAGACGTGCGGCTGTGTGGCCGCGGTCAGGAGGCCTTAGAACGCGGGCTAGAATGTGTCCCCTCGGTGATCTGTCACAAAACATGACACGGACAGAACCCTTACTGCAACTCTTTTCAGGGAACGTGCCCCTCGGGCTTGGTCAGAACACACCCTGGGAAAGAGGGTGCCAGGGCTGGAGAAGGGGGCAAGGGCAGGGGACAGCCGAGTGGGTGTGGCTGAGGGCTGGGGGGGGTGAGATGAGTGGTCACCACGATGCTGCCCTCCTCCAGCTTCTCGCGACTCCCACACAGGGAAGCTGGACTCTGGTCTAGAAATGGACGGCATTTTAAGTGGCCCCGCGGAGGGTCTGCCACGGCACTTGCTCCCCGGCTCGGTCCTCAAACCCATCTAATTCTGGTGGGAAGCTGACGACGAGATCTGAGCGGTAGAGCACTTTCGGACCTGCGGTCCTGGGTTTCCTGGTTTTTTGCTTTTGAAGTGAAGTCTGTTTTGATTTTTGAAAGAGATTTATGTATGTATGTATGTATACAAGAACTGGGGTGCAGGCCAGAGGTGTGGGCATGAGAGGCTCACCGGAGACAGAGTGGGGAACAGAGCACAGTGGGGAGCAGATCCCCTGAACTCCACGGCTGAGGGGAGCAGCAGAGCGACAGGAGAGGTCTGCTGCACCCTGGGCGTCACTCCCTGGCCAGGGATGGAACTCGTGCTGCAGTGGCTGCTGATAGCTTCGTAATGCTGCACTGGGGAGGCCCACGAAGCCTATTTTTTAAAAATTCTATAAGTGGGGCCTCCTTGGTGGCCTAGAGCTTAGGTCTTAGCACTATCACAAGGCCTGAGTCTATCCCCAGCCAAGGAGTGACCCACAGGGCGCAGCAGGCCTGTGCTGACCTGCCCGCTGCCTCCCTCAGCAGTGGACTTCGTCATCTGCCTGTCCTGCTCCCCGCTCTGTCTCTGGGGAGCCCTCCTACCCACGCACCTCTGGCCTACATAAATAAATAAATCTTTTTAAAATCTATTAGCTACATACAAGGTATTTGTCTAGTGAACAGCCAGTAGAGAGGCAAATCACACAAAGGCCCTCTGTGAGAGACTGGGGTTCCCAAAGCTGGAGTCCCCCTCCTGCTCTAAGCGAGCCATGCGCCCCACAGCCCCTTTCCCACAGCCCTGGGTCACTGGGGCTCTGGTCTCTGGCTGCTGCGTTTGCTATGAGGAATAAATCCCGTCACCTGTGACCGGGTGTTCCTGTCTTCAATCAGCACCCATAAACTTTGTGGGCCAACTCATTAGCTCACGGGAGGAACGAAGTCTCAGTGAGCAAAGCAGCTGAGAGAAGCCGGCTGCAGTGCGTGGCGCCGGCAGCGGAGCGACCAGCTCCCCCTTCGTTCTGGCCGAAGACATCCTCTGCCTTGTTAATCTTTGGGATGGAGTTCGGGGTCTAGCGTCTAGGGTCTGAGAAACTAGAATTCGAGACTGGCAAACAGCGCTGTCCATTTGGGGGCTGTGGGCGAGAGCCTGAAACCAGTAGGCTGGCCATTAGGAGCAAGAGGTTAAGTAGTTTTCTGGGACAAAGACAGCATCATGGGAAGATATTTCTCTCATGTCAACTCTAGAAAACCCAGAGAGTGGCCCTCCCTGGTGGCGTGATGGGTAAAAGCGCAGCACTGTGAAGCTGTCCCAGCTGCTGCAGCCAGGGAGGGACCCCAGGGCGCAGCAGACCCCTCCTGTCTCCCCGCTGCCCCTCAGCAGTGGATTTCAGTGGGTCTTCCTGTTCTGTTCCCCACTCTGTCTCTGGTGAAGCCTCTCACCCATACCCCCTGTACCTATGGCCTGTGCCCCAGTTCTTGTATAAATAAATAGATAAATAAATAAATCTTTAAAAAAAAAAAAGGCCTCAGGAGTAGCCTGTGCTGTGACCTATTTTTGTAGGTAATGCTAAGTCCTCACTGCACAAACGGGAGTGTTTTAGCCTACGGGTCACAGAACACCCGATACCTGCTGATCTAAATAATAAATGGGATTTATCAGGTCACAGCTGGGAGTCCAGGGGCCAGACAGGCGTCAGGGCCGGCTAAGGGCTCCGTGAGGCCCGCCAGCCGGCTCTCTCCTTGCGCTGTCAGGTGCGCCAGCTCACCGGGCTCTATGCCCACCCGGCTCCGTGCCCACGCGGCTCTGTGCCCACCCGGCTCTGTGCCCACCCGGCTCTGTGCCCACCCGGCTCTGTGCCCACCCTGCGGCAGCCCCACCAGAGGGCTAGTGGCACCAGCTGGGGCCGGTCCAGCCGCTTCGCCCCGAGATCCAGAGGGACAGGTGGATTCTCTCCGAGTAGGCGCCGGCTCTGTGAGGCGCGGAGGGCGGCAGGCAGGGTGTCCAGGCGCTGGGCGCACTGTGCCCCGCGTCACAGGTCCAGCCCCCTCTCTGCCGCCTGCTCCCAGGGAGCCATGTCTGCGACCACAGCTCCGCGGCCGGCGCCTGCTGGGGCGGAGGGGCGCTCGGCCGGCCCCCCGCGGGCCAGGCCCTCGGTGGGGCCACCTGCCCCGCAGCCCTGCCCGCGGCTTCGAGGAGACCGGGGCTGGCAGTCTAGGAAGGCGCTGCTGGCCGCGGAGTCCGGGGGGCTCGGTCCTGGGCTGCGCCCGGGCAAGCGTGTGCGGCGCGTGGGAGGCGGGTCGCTCGGACACCAACAACTGCCCCAAGGACGCTGGACACGGACCCCTAGAAGTTACCCGGAAGCCACATCCCCGGGGCTTTGCTGGGCTTACCCCCATTACGCCCACTGCAGTGGGTTTCAAACTTGCTCGAGCCGTTTTATTTTTTATTTAGTTATATTTTAAAAGATTTATTTATTTATACTTACAGACCTGGGGTACAGGCCAGAGGTGTGGGGGTGAGAGAACCCCCAGAGACAGTGGGGTGCAGGGCAGACGGAGCCACTGAAACCCACCGCGGAGGGGGCAGCAGGGAGACGGGAGGGGTCTGTGCGCCCTGGGGTGGCTCCCTGGCGGGGGGGTCAGACTCAGGTCCCCCTCAGGGTGGGCCTTGTGCTGGTAATGGAGACTTGAGCCTCAGCCACCGGGGAGGCCCCCCGCGGCCCATTTCCGGTGAGGAAGCCGAGGCCCCACACTGTCCAGGGGAGGGACCCAGGCGTCCCCGCCCCAGAAGGCTGGAGGATCT
The DNA here is from genome assembly GCF_000260355.1 of Condylura cristata. Lineage (NCBI taxonomy): Eukaryota > Metazoa > Chordata > Mammalia > Eulipotyphla > Talpidae > Condylura > Condylura cristata. Next base: position 5,055,035 of record NW_004567143.1, read on the forward strand.
GAGGCCTTTTACAACCTCGGGTTCTTTACCCTAGAAGAGTAGGACGGTGGAGGAGGGGCATTTGGCTGTCTGCCGCAGGCCCACCCCAGAGAGCTCCTCTTCCTGCCTGAGAGGCTGTCCCCACCCTCGTGGCCCCGGTCAACCTCGCCACCTTTTCCTGTCCTGTTCCCTGGCTCTCGCGCGTCCTCTGCTGTCTTCGGTGTGTCCCTTTTAGCCCACGGCAGGACCCTCAGCCTGCGGGGTACCCCCGTGTTTCCTGTGGGGGGGGACCTGAGTGGCGTGTGAGTGTGCAGGTGCTGGATTTACTTGGGTAACCCCACTCATTCTGTGGGTGTCCACAGGCCCACACTTATCCTGCTCCCCTTTGTATCGAAGGACACTTGGGCTGGGGTGGGCTTTGCCAACTGCATGTCCAGGCTCCCCGGCCAGCTTCTGGCGGCACTTAGCCTGCGAGAGGCACCCTTGCGGCACGGGGACCGCGGAGGGAGGGAGAAGGGGGCTCCCCCTCTGCTGGCTCTCCTCAGCAGCTGGATCTTCTCTCAGCTCCAGCCAGCACTGTTGGGGTCCAGGGGCAAGTCCACCCCCCATTCCTCTCTGGCTGGACCAGTCATCAGAACAGCATCGGAAGGGGCGGCAAAGGAAAAAATCCAGTTGAAGAGTGTGCCTGGCACAGCCACGCCGACTACACACCTCTTGTCATCTGGGAGGGAGAAGGGGTGTGGGCTGGGTGCCCAGAGACCAGAGGGGCCTGGGGGGAGAGGGGCCGCCTCTCTACACACATAGGGGAAGAAAATGACTTCATTTTCCCTGGAGCGTCCCAATGGCATCCCAGAGAAGACCTGTTTACAGGTGAACCTGTTCTGGGTTCGCCGGGGTCATCAAAAGGGAGCAGAGGTTGCATCTCCCATTAAGAGGAGCTCAGGGCGGGCGATCCCCCTCGGTTAGGGGCGGGGCGAGGACTTAGGCCAGGACAGGAGCTTCTCACTGCTCTTTGGCCCAAATTCTCAACATGCAGGAGTAGACATCTCCAGGAGACCAGTTCCCAGAGTCTGGGGTGCTCTGATGTGAACACCAGCACCTCAACAGCCCGGCCAGCGTCCCAGCTCTGCCAGCTGACCACTGGTTTCAGTGGACCTGCCTGCTCTGATTTTGTGTATTTTATCACCTTTTTGAAAAATGAGGGGTGGAGTATGACAGTTAGTGAATACGTCACTAATGGTATGAGAAAATCCCAAGAGTGCTCATGTTAAAACACTTCATAGCCTCCCACGTCAACTTTAATTTATACATCTGCTTTAACTACTGGTGACCAAGGGGGTGGGGGAGGGGGTGTGCGTCTCACGTGGACAGAGAGTAGCTGCATCGGGACCTTCTTTGTTACTCACGTTAGACTCAAAAGTATTCTGTCTCTGCTGGTCTCCCCAACCTCCTGTCAAGCTGAAATACATTTTTTTTTTCAGTTTTGAACATAGTATTTGTAAGGGATGAATAATTGATTAACAGAGGAATTCTGGGAATATATTCATCCTATGCTCAGCACTAAGCTGGCTTTAAATGTCCACAGGCATCAACCCAAAATGTACATCAAAAAGACGTCAATTGGAATTGGGATGTGAAGCGGCATGATGGAGTAGAATGATGAAATGAGGAATCACCAAGAGGAATAGCAGTTGTCAGTAGCCCAGCTGGTTAAGTAGTAGAACAATTAAATGTCTCTCAGGTGAGGCTAACCTGTTGTAGGGAAGAATCTTGCCCTCTCATTTCAAATCGAGTGAGAGCAATGACTTCAAAGGGAATTAAAGAAAAAGGACACGTCTAAGAACTTTGAGTTTCATGATTGTAACTCAACATGAGATCACCTGCCTTTGTGCGTTTACGCGTCCAGTGCCCTGGCGGTGACAGCGACGTAAGGACAACATGTAGACCAGAGTCTGGACTTTATTCATCTGGCATAAGTAGCATTCACGACCACTGACTGGCCGCTCCCCAGTGCCCTGTCTCTGCAGCCCCTGCCGCGCGCCACCCGTCTTTATGACCCTTGCGTATACGTGGAGCCATCAGAGCTCCCATGACGGCTTATCTTACTCAGCATAATGTCCCGAGTCACCCGTGTCATCCCATGTTCAGAATTCCCTCCTCTTACATGCTGAGTAGCATTCCAGTGTTGCACACACATCACGCCTTCTCATCCGCTCCCTCACTAGTAGACACTTACTTGTCCCTGTGTCTTGACTGTCACGGGATGCTCTGGCTGACACTGCAGAGTTGAGACCCTCTGAGATCCTGCCAGTTCTTTTGGATAAATAGCCAGCAGCAGGACTGTGGGATCAGTCGGTAGCTCTACTTTTAATTTTTGAGGATTCTCCATAGCGACCACTGTTTTGTCTTCCTTTTCTTCACATCTTCATCTACGCTTGCGTTTTGTCCTGATGATTGGTGGTCACCCTACGGGGTGGGGGTGGGGTATGGGAGTGCCTCACGGGCTTCCAACGTGCCCCCCCAGTCATGGTGACCATCTGTATGTCTTCTTTGGAGAAGTGTCTGTTCACGTCTTTAGCTTAATTTTTCAAGCTGCCTGACACTGGACTTGGCAATGATTTCTTGGATATGGCACCAAAAGCAAAAATAGACAAGTGAGATTACATCCAACTAAAAAGCTTCCACACAGCATAGAAAACATTCAGTGAAAGGAAAAGTCAGCCTATAGAACAGGAGAAAATATTTGCCAACCATATATCACGTGGAAGGTAGATTCCAAAAATACATAAGGAAACAAAGCAAAGACAAACAACCCTCCCCCACAGAAAACTGCCTAGTAACCTAGTTTTGAAAAGGTAATTTTTATACAGAAAGACACTTGCCAGGACCATTCAGTCCTGTGGCCTGAGTGTGGGGTTAGTTAGAAAAAGGTCTAGCTCCATTATGAAATAGTCTTCCCAGTTGGAGGTTAGAGATTGTTATCTGGTGTGTAACAGTGAAGATGTCGACACTGAGCGAGATGAGTACAGGTGAAAGTGGAATTCATTTCCAGCTGGAGAAGCGATGCTACGCCAAGCCCTTGACTAAGAATATGCTGTAGCTTTTTTTTTTTTTCATTTATTTATTCGTACAGAACTGGGGAACAGCAGAAGGCTGGAGGATCTGAGGCCTTTTACAACCTCGGGTTCTTTACCCTAGAAGAGTAGGACGGTGGAGGAGGGGCATTTGGCTGTCTGCCGCAGGCCCACCCCAGAGAGCTCCTCTTCCTGCCTGAGAGGCTGTCCCCACCCTCGTGGCCCCGGTCAACCTCGCCACCTTTTCCTGTCCT
>NW_004567143.1:5058441-5065506 GCF_000260355.1 Condylura cristata
AGGATCGAACTCATGCTGACGTGGCTTTAGCTTCTCAGTGCTGTGCTTTAACCTGCTGCGCCCCAGAGAGGGCCGAATATGCTGTAGCTTTAACCCCCTTTGCTTGCAAAATAAGATCCTCGTACTGGGGTGGTGGTGCATGGGTGACTTGGCGGTGAGAATTTCATGGGAAGTCATACATTGTACAAAAATGAAGGGTGCTGTAATAAATACATTTAAAAATAAAACAAGGTCATTTTTAAACCTGAATTCCTTTACTGTGAAACCAGTTCATGCATAACTGCCGCATTTTATTCAGTGCCAAAGGTCCATCTGGGCACTTCCCAGGGTAGGGGGCACCATGAGTCCTACTCAGACGCGCTGCGGTACCCAGGAGCTGGTGAAACGCCCAGGCTCCTGCCCCGCCCGAGGCTGGCTGGGTCCGTCCCGTCCTCAGGAGAGGGAGCCTGCCTGAGGGCGTCCTCAGTAGGACCGTGCCCTGGCCTGTCCTACTGTGAGCTCACCCCTTGCCCTGGCCCAGCGGTGCCCTGCGGGTGCCCCACGCAGCCCTTGCAGGACCCAAGCTGCACACGGTACAGGGCGCATCACCCAGCGAAGTCGCGGGCAGCCAGGTCCTGCGCGGGCTGCGCAGCGCGTAGCCAGAGCCTCTGCGATCTCATGGCTCCCACTGGGGACCGCGGCTTCTTCCTCTCTGCCCAGGCCTCCGTGCGCCCGGCGCCACGCCCCAAGCCGAGGCCCTGCTCATGACCACTCAGGCGCGGGAGGAGTCCGGCTCCACAGCCAAGCTTGGGCCTGCGCGGCTGGGTGACGCCTTATTCTCTGGTTCTGGTGGCGGGGACGAGGCTGGCTGCTGGCCTGGCGGCCCGGCAGTCCCCAGGTGTCTATCGGGCCACCCGGGCACAGGGGGCTGCTGAGGAGGGCACTAACACGACTTGCCAGCGGCTGCCTTGGGGAACACTGGAAGTGGCACAGGTACACAGGGCGGGTTCCTGAGGAGTTGGGGTGGGGGGGCACCCCAGCACTCTGGGACCCGCGAGGGCCACGCCCAGTCCTGAGAAACAGGCCCTCGGGCGCTTCTGCCCAGCATTTTTCCAGTCCAGCTGGTGGGCCATCCCCCTTCCCTGAAACCGCCCCACAGTTCACAGCTCGGCTTCCCTGAGGTCAAGTCTGTGGAACCCGCCCACCCGTTGTCCCTAAATAATCATGCCAGAACCAGCCGGAGCAGAGATGTTAGCACTGGCATCGGGGAGACAGTCCCTCCACTTGTGTGGTCCCGAGGCCGGAACTTCGGGAGCTGGGGAGTCACCTTGAGCACAGGGAAAGCCAGTCTTCCCAGGGGTTGAAGAGTGAATGAGGAATGAAGGGAGAAGAAGACAGAGCCGGGGCTCTGCGGCGCCCCATTCTGTTTGGAATCTTCTGAGGCTTAGTACTGGCAGAGCCCCCGATCAATGACCATGTTTTTCTAAAAATCCTACTTTTTGCTCAATTTCCATGAAGTTGGTTTTTGACATTTGTAATCAAACGGCCAATATTTATTAAGACATTGCTTAATATGCCAAACACTGTGTGGGATTAATTGTTTTCAATATAGTCACTTAATCTGCGCGGTGAACCCGTGACTCAGTCTGATTTCAGGGATTGTGTTTTTTTTTTTTTATATGGAACTGGGGTACAGGCCAGAGATTCGGAGGGTGAGAGGCTTCACCAGAGACAGCGGGGAGCAGAACAGGCAGATCGACGAAGTCCACTGCTGAGGGGAGCAGCGGGCGGGTCAGGAGAGGTCTGCCGCGCCACCTCCGGGGTGGTCGGGAATCGAACTCGTGCTGCAGTGGCTTTAGCTTCTCAGTGCAGTGCTTTAACCCGCTGCGTCACCAGGGAGGGCCCACAGGGATTGTGTTTTATTTCTGCCTTGCCTCCCAAAGAATATGAAATGACATACACCATGTCGTCATTCATGATCTCTGAGTCTCTCCCACTGACTGCAAACTTCTTGAGGCTCTGGGACTCCTCTTTGATTCATGGCACAGTGTTAAATGCGTGGACGAATTAACTAACGATGCTTTATTTTACCATAATGCAAACGCTTGTGCCGTGCTTCCAAACATCAGTAATTCTCAAATTCTTTCACAACAAGGAGAGAATGTTGTATCATCTCATCTGGGAGACACTTTCCAAACTACACTTCCTTCAAGTTCTGATATCTGTCCTCGAGTGTCACATTTTTGGGGGCTCCCTAAGAAAACTGCGCGGAGTGACGGGGTGTGTGTGTCACTCGAGTGCACTAAGGCAGTTGAAGTAAAGGCGGCACCATTACTGAGCATCTGAGGCTCCTGCTCACTGCCTTGTGCCCACGCCTGGCACACAGTAGGTGCATAGTGTATGCTGACCGACTGCATGAATGCAGTTCACTTTTTAACAGTGTCTAATTCACTTTTTTTTTTTACCACGTTAGATTTCTTCTGGGTTCTGTTATGTCTATTGTGATGTCTGCTGCCATTTTACTGTTCTTTTAAAAGTCTTTTCTCTGGCTGCTGTTAATAGCTTTCTCCTTGGTTTTGGTTTTCAGTTCTATTGTGATGTATGTAGGTGGGATTTTTTTCTTGCCTGAGACTCTACAGCTGCTTGGATCTGTAGCTTATTACGTCCTGTCAGTTTTAGTAAGTTCTTGACCGGTAGCTGTCAAATACTGCTTCTCCCCCTTTCTCTATTTCCTCTCCTTTGTTACTCCACTTTGTTACTCTGCTGCTGTCTCATACTTTCTCTTCTACGGTTCCATCCTCTTGTCTGTGTTTCATACTAGATATTTTTTCCTGACCTGTCTTCTGATTTAGGAAATCTCTCTTCAGCTCAACCTATATGTTGAGTTCTTTATTGTGGTTATTCTTTTTAAATCCTATTGTTTTCATTTGGTTCAGCTGGGTATTTTCTAAATCTTTGCTTAGTTCTTAAGCTTGTCTGTAACATCTTGGAAAATATTAGCATAGTTTTTTTTAAAAAAAGGTTTATTTGCTTATGCATACAGAACTGGTGTACAGGCCAGGGGTGCCGGGGTGGCAAGAGAATTCACTAGAGACAGAGCGGGGAGCAGAACAGGTCAACAGACAAAGTACACTGCAGAGGGGAGCAGCGGGTGGACCGGGAGAGGTCTGCCGCGCCATGTGGATCACCTCTGGGGTGGGGATGGAACACATGCTGAAGTGGCTTTCGCTTCTTAGTGCTGCGCTTTAACTCGCTGCGCCACCAGGGAGGGCAGCATAGTATGTTTAACAGCTTGAGTAAGAACTCCATTATTTTAATTCCTTATAGTTCTACTTCTCTTGTCTGTTGTTTCTCTGGATTTGAACGGACTTAACTCTGCATACCCTTACTGATGTTTTATTGTGTGCATGGCATTGTATTACAGATCATTGCAGAAACTGAATCTGGGTAAAAGCTGTCTTTTGCTAAAGAAAATAATTGGAGACACTCGCAATTGCAGAGCATATTAATCTAATGTAGATCTCGATTAATAGAAGCTGGGTTTCAGCCCTCCCTGGTGGCACAAGAAGTTAAAGCACAGCATAGCACTGCAAGCCAGCCACACCTGCTTCAGTGCGAGTTTGATCCCTGGCCTTGGAGGGATCCACAGGGCGCAGTAGACCTCTCCTGACCACCCCCCACCCCACTGCTCCCCTCAGCAGTGCACTTTGACAGTCTGCCTGTTCTGCTCCCCACTCTGTCTCTGGTGAACCCTCTCACTGCCCCTGCACCTCTGGCCTGCACCCCAGTTCTGTATGCATAAAAAAATAAATCTTAAAAAAAAAAAGCTGAGTTTCTATCCCTTCCTATCTGGGGTCTATCTAGCCCTTGAGATTCTCAACCTACAAGGTGGATTTTCCCCCAGAGCCCCACTCGCTGCAGATCCCTCTCACACAATTCTCAAAATATGAGCTCATCTTCTCAATCTTGTTATTCTTTTAAGAGTTGGCAGATGCTGTGGGAGAACAGTAGATCTAAAGGTGGATGCACGTCCTTGGGTCAGACTCTGTCCTGTCAGTCTTTATTGTGACCTCAGTTTCTCCCAATGCTTTCAAATAAGTTATTCTTTCTTTAAAAAAAAAAAAGATTTATTTTATTTATGTATGCATATAAAAGCTGGGGTGTAGGCCAGAGATGCAGCTGGAAGTAAGTGGTAGTGAGAGGATATACCAGGGACAGAGAGGGGAATAGTGGGGAGACAGGAGACATCTGCTGCGCCATGTGGGTCACTCCCTGGCCGGGGATGGACTCAGGCCGCAGTGGCTGTGGACAGCTTCATAGTGCTGCGACTTAACCCCTTGTGCCACCAGGGAGGACCCCTTACACGTTACTCTTTTAGGTTGTCAGCTTTTCTAAAATGCTCTTAGCGAAGGGGGTTGTTCCCCATTACCTGGTCTGCTGTTTTCTGAAGAGACCTAACTCAATCCTCATTAAATTTTCATTCTTAGCAAGTAAGTTAATAGTATAAAACAAAAACTTTTATTTTTCACGTCATTTTCATTGCTTCACTTATTGGTGAAGTTGCTATTTGGCGTTTTCTAAATAACCGAGGGAAAGGCGGATGCCAAAGAAGATCGCGGAAAGTAGCGGCTCATCCCCAGGCTGTGTGCCGGCCGCATCAGTGGCTCAAGCAGCCCCAATTAGGCTGAGCAGATATTTTCCTTCTTTAAAAGGCGATCCCGGGCCCTCCCTGGTGGTGCAGCGGGTTAAAGCAGAGCACTGAGAAGCTTAAGCCACTTCCGCATGAGTTCGATTCCCGCCTGCCCCGGAGGTGACCACATGGCGTGGCAGACCTCTCCTGACCCGCCCACTGCTCCCCTCAGCAGTGTACTTCGTCGATCTGCCTGTTCTGCTCCCCGCTCTGCCTCTGGTGAATCCTCTCACCCTCCACATCTCTGGCCTGTACCCCAGTTCTGTATGAATAAATAAATCTTTAAAAAAAAAAAAAAGGCGATCCCATTTTCAGTGTTGGTTCCCACACAAAGCCAGAGACATCAGGTATTCCACCAAACAGGGCGGACTTGCGGTCCCTGTCAATGGCGGGGTGCACACTGCGTGTCACGTTTGGACCCCGGTGGCGCCGGGCTGGCGGTGCAAGCAGGAGAGGTCGCTGGGCGCATCCGGCCGCGCCAGGGCTGCCTCACTGCGGGCTCGAGCTAAGGAGGTACGAGGGCACTGGCAGTGAGCGGCCGCGGCGCCGGGGCGGGCAGCAGGCTGGACAGGGCGGTGCACTCGTGGCGGGGCGGTCTGCCCTCCCTCCCGCCTCGTCCCAGGACCAGGCCAGAGAGAGCAGTGGGAAGGCGCCTCCCACCGGCGGCTGCGCAGGGGAGCGGAGCCTCGTGTCTCCAGACCGAGGCAGTCACGGCCAGGAGCAGAGCCTGGGCAGTGTCTCCCCACTGCGTCCTGCTCCTCGCCCTGGGCCGACGGCTCCGTCGGGGACGAGGGGGTCAGTGGTGTCCGCCACCAAGCTCACTCGAAACTCAGGAGCCCATGTGCAGGCAGGAGAGGGAGGAGAAACCAAGGCCGCGCAGGCTTCTCTCTGCTGCCTGCAGCTGCTGGCTCTTGGGGGGCCGAGAGCTGGATCCCCTTTTGGGTCCTGGATGGAAAGGGGGCGAACAAGATCTCCCCACCTTCCCGGGCTCTCCCCTGCCTACCTGCACCTGCCTAAGTCAGAGCATCCCCAAATGGGGAGGGGCCAGACAGGCCAGAGGGGCACGTGAGGTCATGGCCGGTGCTGAGGTCATGGCCAGTGGTGTGCCCACGGACAGTGGTGAGTGGCATAGGAACTGGGGACGTTGCTGTATCATAATGGCGCACACCTGGACGCGCCGAAGGTTCTAATGCAGTATCACATCGATAAAGTTTACTAAAAGCGAAGAATTAAAACATCAATGTCAACATAAAATAAAACCTTAGGTTCTATCAAGTGAAGGATCACGTTTCTGCAATCCTGTATATCCAGATGACGTCTTGGGTGTGGAGGCCTCTCAGTTTGTCTGCAGAGAGTGAAATGGGGTGGAGATGGGGGGCAGGGCCACCCCAATACCTGAAATGCACTGGTGATGCTCACACACACCATGAGGAACCGCCGAGGCCGCAGCACACCCGGGCTGAGAGGGTCGCTGGGCTCGGAACGTTGTCCCGGGAAAGCCAGTAAAGAGAAGACTCCAGACCAGACCCGCCCGCCAGGCAGCTTAACAGCCGTGGGAACGTGGGAACGGCTTCCTTAGCAAGACAGGGCACCCGGCAGTGCTCACCTCGGCCCGGAGGGACGACACCCCTTCCTTTTACCATAGGTGACACGGTAAACCGCCCCCCCCCCCATACAAAGGGGCTGCTGAGCAGGCACCACACCCGGCCGCACCCCGCCCCTAGCCCGTGGGGCCTCTGCAGGTTGATCCAGGAGGGTCTCGCCCCACCCCTGTCCCGTTTTCACATATAAATGTGCCCCCACCCTTCCGACAGGCCAGTTCATTTTTAATACCATGGAAGTCGGAATTCCGTTCCCCACACGCTCTTGAAAGAACCGTGGCTGCGGTCGGTCTCTGGGGTTTCACAGTGAAGTCGTCTGTTGGCTTCTAGGTCGTCTCAGAACAAGCGGACCTCTGAGAGTCTGTGGATTCTGCAAGAATTCCAAGACCGCAATCTTCCCTAACTTATCTGCTCCCTGATCTCTCCAGTTCTCCCCACCCCCGTCACGGGCTTCTTTCTGACCAAAACATCCCTGCTCCCTTCCTGCTGCCCGCCAGAGGCTTTGAGTTAAATACAGCGCAGGGAATCGCTCCTGGCGCAAGGCTGGCTGGTGGGTGTTGGAGTCACAGCCTTCTGACATCACGGCTACGTCAGCTTCGGGACTCGGCTGCTTCCCTATGAGGACTGGACCTGAAAAGTCTGAATTCCATTTTCATAAATTAGGTCATCGGATACGCAAGTGGCTTTTGCAGCCACAGAGACAAACTTAAAAAAATCAGGACAACTTTCAAAAAGTACAGATTCCTCCGATAGTGGGGGGAAAGTTGAAGTGTATTTTGTTGGGGCTCCCACTTA
>NW_004567143.1:5067140-5072584 GCF_000260355.1 Condylura cristata
TTGCTTAAACGGACCCGCGGAGGGCGCTGTCCCTCCTCCGACGAGGGCCGGGGTCCCAGGCTCCTCGACACCCGCGGCAGAGGCCCGGGGCCGGCTCCCGCAGGCTGCCCCCGCCCCCGGCGCTGCCGCCTGCGCTTCCCAAGCGGCCCCGGGAGTCCCCACCACCCCGAGGGGCGGCGCCAGTTGGCCTGGGGGGACTCTGAAGCCGAGAGAGGACTTTGCCTTAGTCTTGAGTCGCTTTCTTATTCTAAGAGGTTGCCAGACCCCTGCCTGAGCCAGGGAGAAACAGACAATCAAATAAACACAACGCGAGCACGGGGATTGAAAGAGCAATAATTAAAAACAAAACAAAACAACCTCCCCCAGGGTTTTACAAACAATTTCTATCAACCCCCTAAAGAACTTGGGCCCTTCTTGCGCAGGCTGAGCACTGGGGTTTTCCTTTCAGCTGAAAGAGGAGCTGGGGGAATTGGCCCGAGGCGAGTCCGAGGGACAAAGACAAATACCCGCACCGACCTAGCCGGTTTGGGCAAAGAAGGCACAAAGCAGGGGGCTCTGGACGGAGGCGGCAGTGGGCAGGCTGCGGAGGAGGCCCGCGGGCCTCTGGCCCGGCAGCTGGAGCAGGAGGTGGGGGTGCAAGGGGTGGCAGGTCCTAAACAGCCAGGTGCTGGGAAGAGGACCCCAGGCCAGGGGGCGGGGGGCGGGGCAGGGGCCCGGAGTCCCGCTGGACAGATCACAGATGGCCTGGCCTCTGCAGCAGACAGATCGCCTGGCCTCTGCAGCGGACTCCATCAGGCTAACAAAAGTCAACAGCTGCACCAAGGATGAGCCCTCCCTGAGGAGACTAGGGCAGAAGCCTGCCTGGGCCATGCAGGGCCCTAGCAGCCTGTCCCTTTGGGGGGCTGGGGCCCTGCCTGTGCCTGTGCCGCACTCCTCAGTGGTCTCTCCTCTTGCAACTACCCTGCCCCACTGGGCATCACTAACATCTCTGTCTGGGGAACTCACCTGGGAACCCGCCTGCCCTGGCTGACAGGGGAGCTCTGGGGGAGCTTTCCCAGAGTCAACCCAAGGACCCCCTCTCCCAACCGACCCCTCTCCAAAGAGGCTTCATAACTTATGACCTCAAAAGTGGGGTGGGGCTCCCCTGGTGGTGCAGGGTGAGTCTCAGCACTGTGGAGCTGGACGCAGCTGGAGCATCATGGCAGGGAGTGACCCCACGGCAGGGAGTGACCCCAGGGCGCAGCAGACCCCGTCTCCCCGCTGCCCCCTCTGCCGTGGATTTCGATGGCTCCACCTGTTCTGCTCCCCACTCTGTCTCTGGGGAGTCCTCTCACCCCCACCCCCACCTCTGGCCACCCCAGATCTTGTGCACATAAATAAAATAAGTCTTAAAAAAAGTGGGGGAGGGAGAAAAGGTACAAGGGATTAAGGGGTGGCAGTGAGGAAAACAATTCTTATCACAAGAAAAAAAATAACTATTTGAGAGGGTGTTATTGACCAGGCGTATTGTGGGACTATCTCACAACATATACACACATGTGATCGTCACGCTGTAACCCGACACTAAGCTAGTGACCTGGACCAGACTCTGGTGAGCAGGACCTGGGCCCAGCATTCGGGGTGACCCCTCTCGGCTTGTCCTGAAGCTCTTAATACTTTCTAGAACCAACTCCCCACGCGCCACTCCACCTGTTTCCATCTGCTCTGGCTGCATTCCACGGGAATTGCTGGCTTTGCCTCTCCTTGACCGGTGGCCCCAGAAAAGGGGAAGTTCCAGGTTCCCCCCACCGGGAGCTGAGCAGGGAGGAGGAGAAGCTGGAGAGGGACTGGAAGGAAGGAAGAGGGGGCAAGCGGGCGCAGGGAGCAGAGAGAAGTGTGGAGAAGCTGTGCTGGCTTCGGGGTCCTGTCTAAGCGTGACAGGTGTCGGGGAGAGACCCGGGGGAGGTGACAGAGGCAACCACCTTGCGCCTTCCCCCCAGACTGGTCTGGCTGTTTCTGACCCATTCCCATGGCCCCCCTGGAATGTGCCTAGGCTGGCGGGCGCTCGGGCCTCGCCTGGGCCCACCCTGTCTGCTGGACATTTACCCACGGGAGGATGGGCAACTCGAGGGGCGGAGTTGAGAACTGTCCTTTGTCTTTTCTCAGCGGCTCGCTCATTGTATTCAGTCTTCCCATTACAGTTCTTCCGCACTAAGAGCATGTTTCTTCTTGATTCTGCGGATGGCTGAACCTATGTAGAACAGGCAGGTTTGGGGGTTCTGGGGTGCCCTGCTTCCTGCCCTGCAACAACGGTCAGAATCATCTTTCTAAAGAGAAATTCTGAGTCCACAACGAGATTAACAAAAAAAAGTCAGTCCTGAGTACCCCCATCCAGCCCTTGATACTTCTTTTATGGTGCCTTTGAGTGACAACAATTCGCATGCTTCTCGGGTGCGATGGCCCGAAAGCAAGACAGGTTTCTGGAACCAGCCGTGGAATCAGCTGCGGCCTCTATATAGGCGCGTCGCTGCCGGTCGGCCGGCCTCTGCCGCCGAAGGGAGCTTGAGGGGCATTACCCACATTTTTGCAGACCAATAGTGAACATGCTCAGTGACCCCGAACAAACTCTGGGTAACCCAGAAACCACTTTTCAGGGAGCGCAAAAGAACAGCTCCGCAGCCGAACCAGAAGGCCTCTGCACCACCAGAGAAGCTGCCTCCCGGCCAGTCTGGGGGCAGGCAGTCCGGTGTGGGGCTTCATGACGCAATTCCCAGCACCCTCCAGTTCCTGGGGCTCGTTAACGGTCCCACTGACTGTCCAGGGCTGTCTAGAGAGCGACACCTTCTCCAGCCACCCTCTGACCAGTTTAAAATGACCTCATGCTAGTTGGTAAAACTCACATGACTCAGACTGTCGGGTCCTGCTGAGTGATGGCTGATTCCCCCTGACAGTCACACCTCCCCCAGAGTTAAAGGCCCCCTGTTCTGACTTTTCAGGGGTTGGGGCATGCTGTACAAACAGGCTTCAGCCTTGAGGTAACTGTCTCTGTGGACATAGGAAGTTCTGTTTTTAGTGTCTTGCATGCAAACAGCTCGTTTGGAATGAGCCACCTCTACATTTTCCAGTTTTTAGTAAAAGCCATTTCTAGCAAGAATAATTCTAAATTGAATAAAGCCTCCGGATCCAAGAACCAACTTACTCTAGGGAGACAGAATGTTAGTCAGGGCTTCAGTTTGCGAATTATTAACACTCACACCTGCCGCTGGGTCACTCTTCCTGGCCCAGGAATGCACTTTCCCCGTTGGCCTTCTCACCTGACCTTCCTGCCCCCTCTCGGGTATAGGAGTGGGCCGGGGGTCAGCTGGCGGGAGTGCGAAGAGGAGGCGGGCTTGTGTCTGTTTAAGGAAGAGGTGGCTGAGCCTTCTCCCAGTGCCTCGGAATCCCAAAACGTGGTAGACTAGTAGACGGTGAGTCCAGGCAGCCAAGGAAGCTGGCAGGAGAGGGAGATGGGGGGACGGGAAAGGAAGGGAGAGGCTTTCTCCTGAAGGACATCCCTCCTGCGAACCTGAAGAGAAACACAAAACAATTGGGCAGGGGCGCTTTGAAATGGGCGGCCTCCCTGTTACAGAGCTTCTGGATGCTTTGTTCAGCTTTTTATTGGGGTGATATCGTTGCTAACTGAGTGCATGATTTAGAGGCTCAGACCCCCCTCAGGCGCTGTTGCCACCCCTCGTCCTCCCAAAGGCAGAGCACTCTGCCGAAAGCGGGGACCCCCCCAGCTCCGGGCGTGCACGGCACTTGGCCACTAGAGCTTTCAGTATTTCACAAAAGCCAAAGCACACAACGCTGATGGCCACGCCAGCGTTGCTCCACGCCAGTGCTAGCGGCTGTCGGTGCTGGTGGGTGCCGCAGGAGTTAGGGTAGCTGGTGCCTCCGGGCTTTCTGGCCCCAAATCTGGGTACAACTAACAAGCACAAATCTGCATATGTGTGAGGGGGGCTCTCCCCGTGTGGGGGAGGCCCTCCCTGGAGGTGCAGGGATTAAGTCTCAGCGCTGTCAAGCTGTCCCAGCCACTGCAAGCACCAGCTTGATCCCCGGCCAGGGAGTGACCACAGGGAGCAGCAGACCTCTCCTGTCTCCACTGCTCCCCTCAGCAGTGGATTTTAGTATGCCTGCCTGTTCTGCCCCCCACTCTGTCTCTGGGGAGTCTTCTCACCGCCGGTACTTCTGGCCTGCACCCCAGTTCTTGCATGCATAGACAAATATGATAAGTCTTTAAAAGAGAGAAAGAAAATACAATAAAAACGTCTGCCTTAAGAATACAATGTGCGTTTTGCTCTCAGCTCTCGTTACCCGGGACACAGGGACCCACACTTCCCTGCTGTCCACTGTTGCCAGAATTCCTCTTGGGGCCTGAGGACACCCAAGGAGGGCAGGAGGAATACAAGTCTCGGAAACACATGGCAATGTTGTACCCAGTTTTCAGATACATTGTTGCAGCCAGAGTTCCAGCCCCAGCTCCCAGCCAGGGCGCCCTCCGGCAGCTGCTCCACCTCTCCAGAGCTGCAGCTCTTCTCCTGCCGCAAAGAACCGCAGGGCTGTCTCCGGAAGGTGTCTGGAATGGTACAGCCTGGCTCTCTCCGCCGGCTGTATCCCCACTGAGGTTCCCTCTGGGTGGCTTCTGAAGGGCTCGGGAATGAACACACGAGCTCCCCGAGGACCGACCCCCCAGACCTGGCTCTGGTGAGACTGCACAATGGCAGGTGGCTTGGGGCTTCATTTCTGGCCGTGCGCTGTCCAGATTGCTGGTGTCCTGTGACACGACTCAGCGGTTTCATTTCTATTGGCAGAAAAATTGGAATTTTATTGCATTCTACTCAGTTTCGAGAACGCAGCGTGATGGCCTAGTGGGACTTCTCGGGCACTTGTTACTGGAGTTAGAAAACACCAAGAAATGAAAACCAAACAATTTAAGTCTGTCTGAAGCGATCAGAATGTGACAGGGCAGGGGAAGGAGCACCCCAGGACCCCCCAGCGCGCCTGTGCGTCAGGAGAAGCATACCCTAGTGGGCGAGGCCTCCAGTGGGGACTTCCATGCCGTGAGTGTGCCGCCAGCGGAGAGGAGGGGAAGGGAGGTCGGTCGCTTGCAGCGGAGCACCCACGTCCCCATCCCTCGCGGGCAGAGCGCAGCCCGACAGGGCTGGCCCAAAGCAGGGCCCCGGGCCGAGCCGCCCCAGGCCTGAGGCACCTGCTGGCTGCACGGGAAAGGGGCAGGAGGGCAGGTGAGTCTGGCAGGAAAAAGCCAACTCCACACCGGGAGGGACAGCGGCTGCCCAGTCACCTCCCGCGGCCTCTCGTCCACTGCTGTTCCAGGTGTCGCCTTGTGTCCCCCAGTCCCTGATGCCAGTCCAAGGCCAGGAAGCCGGCACAGCTTCTTCAGGTGTCTGTGCTCTTGCGCCTCCTCC
>NW_004567143.1:5073166-5074148 GCF_000260355.1 Condylura cristata
AGGACAGGCAGTCAACAAAATCCACTGCTGAGGGGAGCAGGAGGCAGACAGGAGGGGTCTGCTGTGCCCTGGGGGTCACCTCCAGGGCGGGATCGAACTGGCCCTGAGGCATCGGCCAGCTTGCAGTGCTGCGCTTTAACCTGCTGCCCCCCTCCCGCCCCCCGCCCCCCAGGGCCCAGCATTTCCCTATTTTCTTAAGATTTACTACAGAAGATGTCGACATTGAAATGTAATACATCCTCATCTGAAGCCTGAGCCTCAGCTGTTTCCTTGCTTGGGAGAGGCATTCCCAGGTCTACTTTGTGGCCTCAGAGTGAAGAGTAACTGTGAGGAGGACCTGAGGCGATTTGTGCCCTTAGGCTTCTCCGGGGCTCAGGGCCCGTCAGAGCTGGGAGATCTGGGTACCCGGAGCTGGAAGCTGTGTGCAGGCAGGTCGCCCTCAACGCGCTCTCCAGACTCCGGCGCAGACTCCGGCGGTGTGTGGATGGAGTAGTCGTGGTTTCTCATTCGACCATGAAGCTCTCCCTGTATTTGTTTTTAGTTTCTACACCCTATTTTGGTGAGCACAAGAAGCGGACTCAAGTTGGAAGGAAGGGGAGCTCTGGCCGGGCCCTCGGGGGATGAGCGGTGGGGAAAGGCTGGGTCTGAGCAGCCTGCAGGCCCCGCAGCGCAGGGGCGGTCGGTCGTGGGGCCGGTCAGCCTCTGCCACAAGAAGTTCAAAGCCAGCACGGGCGCTGGCCCGGAGGGCCTCGGAGGCCTTAGGCAGGGCTCGGGTCAAAGCCAGGTGGAGGTGAGTGTCGGGGAAGGAGACTCTAGCTAGGGGCAGACGCTCACGCTGAGCTGTCTCTCCTGGCAATTTGCCCAAAAGACTTCTGGGGCAGGACAGAACCCTGGAGCCGGTGTGGCTGGTGAGGCGCTATTGAGTAGCTCAGCCAGAGTGATGGTGAGAAAAAGCAGGAGTGGGGCCCTCCCTGGTGGCGCC
>NW_004567143.1:5074863-5076040 GCF_000260355.1 Condylura cristata
CCCTTTTCCTGGGGATCCCCCATTACGGAGACCCCCGTTACATGGAGGACCTGCTTCTCCTTCTGAGTCACTGCCCTGGGCAAGGCGGGAACTTGGAGGCCTGAGCCTCTGGCCAGTGCTCTGGATGATTCCCCCCCGCCTGTGGCTTGGGGTCTGGTACCAACTGAGACATGCGCAGCACACACGGGCCAGCTGGCGGCAGGCGGGCATTTCTCCAGCTCCTGCCAAGGCCTCCGGAGACCTGCTGCGGGCAGCCACAGGCCCTTCCTCTCAAGGAACAGCTACTCTGCAAGGAAAGGATTGCTGACTTTGGAGTCCTGTCTCTAGGGGCATCCTCATGGCAACAGAGAACACACGGACCACGCCTGCCTGCAGCTCTGATGCAAGATTCACACCAGCTGGGAGGGCAGTTTTTGAAAAGTCATTATTATTATTTTTAAAAGTTTTTCCCCTTCTTAGCCCAGCATGTTGAGTTAAATGCAGGCATTATCAACCCGGCCTTCGTCACCTCCCCAAGGGTCTCACCCACGTCTGTGTCCCTGCCAGTGCGGGGAACCTGGAAACTCCCCTTTTCCTGGGGACCCCCCACTATAGGAGAGGGGGCATGGAGGACCTGCTTCCCTTCTGGGTCACTGCCCTGGGCCTTGGGGACCAAACCCCACTAGATGAACAATGTCTAAGTCCTGATTTTTTTTTTTTTGCTTTTGAAATTACCTTCCCATTCATCATAAATATACATCATTACCAATATCAAATGTGCTCATTAACAGCTGACTGGGGAGTGGTGCTGGGTGACATGTGCTCAGGATGGTAGAAAACAGGGAGAGCACCAGCCACGGTGGAGAGGCTGACTTCTGTACGAAGGTTCGTTTCCAGGTTTCTGGCTGTTGGGAGGGGGTGCCTTGGGAGACCACTGTTGGGAGGAAAAGCACAAAAATGACTCCCCTTCCTGCTAAAGAACCTAAGACACTCCTCGTTATGAGAGTAGAGGAGTAGAGTTTTGCAGACTACACAGAACTGTGTGGGCCGTGTAACCCACACGGTGTACATGACGTGCTTCTCATGGGCTGTGGGTTATTTCTCAGCCATCAAAAGTGATGTGATGAGGCTCTGATAGACAAGAATTCATGACGGAGGAGGAATATGTTGACAGTCAATGGGGGGAAACGATAGAAAT